>NW_017732090.1:873831-876769 GCF_001890085.2 Hipposideros armiger | reverse complement strand
TTGCCAGGACAGAGCCTAGCCTGATAGGGACAGCTGTGCAGGATCTTGAAAGTCAAAGAGAGAGAGTTCTGTTTGGAACTGACAGAAGTTTTGCCAGCACAGCCTGAGAGGGAGAGATGCAGAGACAGAGGGGTAAGAGAGAGATACTGACAAATGGAGTTGTGCCAGGGCAGAGGCTGATGGGAGACAACTGCACCAATGAGAAGGAGTGCTGGGGTTTGATATGTTTCCATGCAGGATGTAGGGTGCTTGTCAGCTTGCATGGGGGGCTGCTGTTACAATTTTCTTCTCCTGGGAACTGTCCTCTTCCCATCTATGATGGATGTCAGCTTGCAGGGGGTTGCTGTTGTGATTGGGAACTGTTCTGTTCCCACCTATGATAGATGTAAGATGCTTGTCAGCTTGTAGGTGCAGTACTAGCCAGGGGATTCAGAGCCAAGCAGTTAATGTTTAAGCTCACTCCTGCCAGCTTACAAGCAAGCTTGTTCTTGTTAACTCTTTGCCGGTCCCATCCTGCCAGCTCACAAGCCCATTCCCGTTAACTCTTTACTTGTCTCATCATTACTGTTAGCAATTCACAAGACAGATTACAAAAGAAGAAAATGATAGATCCAAGAGGGAGATAATATATCCCTGAATGAGTAAAGGTGAAAGACTGAATGGTGGGAAAAGAGAAACATTTTTCAGAATCACCAAATCTTGGTATTCCATTGAATTTTAGGAGTGATGAGAGAAGGGCATCAAAGACAGCTTCAGATTTTTAGTTTCAATGATCAAGATCAGATCCTTTTGATTAAAATTGAGCTCAAGAGGTATGGATGTCAAAAAAGACTTTTTAAAAAAGACAAAAAAGACAAATTGGAAAGAAAGAAGTAAAACTGTCATATTTGGAGATGACATGATACTATAGAGAGAGAACCCCAAAGATTCCACCAAAAAACTATTAGAACTGATAAATGAATTTAATAAAGAAGCAGGGTACAAAATTAATATTCAGAAATCATTTACATTTTTATACTCCATTAATGAACTATCAGAAAGAGGAATTAACCATCTCATTGATAAGTGCATCAAAATAAATAAATAAATAAATAAATAAATAAATAAATAAATAAATAAAATTCCTAGGAATAAATTTAACCAAGGAAGTAAAAGACTTGTACTCAGAGAATTATAAGACATTAAAGAAAAAAATTAAAGAAGATACAAAAATGGAAGCATATATCATGCTCATGGATAGTAAGAATTAATATAGTTAAAATGTTCATACTACCCAAAGCAATCTATAGATTCAGTGCAGACCCTATCAAAATACCAATGGCATTTTTCACAGAACTACAACAAATAATACTAAAATTTATATGGAGCCATAAAAGACCCCGAGCAGCCATGACAATTGTGAGAAAGAAGAACACAGCTGGAGGTATCATGCTACCTCATATCAAACTGTACTACAAGGCCATAGTAATAAAAAACACATAGATCAATGAAACAGAATAAACAGCCCAGAAATAAATCCATCTCTGTATGGTCATTTAATCTATGACAAAGGAATCAAGAATATACTTTGGGGTAAAGAAAGTCTATTCAATAAATGTTGTTGGGGGAACTGGACAGATACATGAAAAAAAAAAGAAAGAAAAGAAACTGGACCACCTTCTTACTCTATATACAAGAATAAACTCAAAATGGATGAAAGAGTCAAATGTATGACCCAAAATCATAAATCTGGAAGAAAATATCAGCAGTAAACTCTCAGACATTATCCTTAGTAATATTTTTACTGATATATCTCCTCAGGTAAGGAAAACAAATGAAAAAATAAACAAATGGGACTACATAAAACAAAAAGGTTTTGCACAGGAAAGGAAACCAAAACAAAATGAAATGATATCCTGAATGGGAGAAGATATTCACCAATTATACATATGATAAGTGATTAATATCCAAAATTTATAAAGAATTCATACAACTCAGCACCAAAAAAAGCACACATCCTTTAAAACAAAAGGGCAGAGGACCTGAACAGACATTTCTCCAAAAAGGACATACAGATGGCCAATAGACCTATGAAAGGATGCTCAATGTCACTAATTATCAGAGAAATGCAAATAAAAACCACAGTGAAATATCACCTCACACCTGTCAGAATGGCTATCATCAATAAATCAATAAACAAGTGCTGGGGAGAGTGTGAAGAAAAGGGAACCCTTATGCATTAATGGTGGGATTGCAAATTGGTGTAGCCACTATGGAAAACAGTATGAGTCTTCTCAAAAAATTAAATATAATTTATGACCTTACATTATGACCCAGTAAAACTACTCCTGGGTATTTATTTTTAAAAATCCAAAACACAAATTCAAAAAGATACATTCACCCCTATGTTTACTGCAGCACTATTTACAATAGCCTAGATATGGAAACAACAGAAATGCCCAACAATAGACTATTGGATAAAAAAATTGTGGTAAATTTATATAATGGAGTATTACTCTGCCATAAAAAAGAATGAAGTTTTACCATTTGCAACAACATAGTTGGATCTAGAGGGTATTATGGTAAGTGAAATAAGTCAGACCGAGAAAGACAAATACCATATGATCTCACATATGTGGAATCTAAAGAACAGAATAAAAGAACAAACAAAACAGCAATAGACACATAGATACAGAGAACAAATTGATGGTTGCTAGATGGGAGAGGGCTTAGGAAGGTGAGTGAGAAAAGTGAAGGATTAGGTAGTTTAAGTTGGTAGTTACAAAATAGTTACAGGGATGTGAAATACAGTACAGGGAATATAGTCAATAATATTGTAAAAACTATGTATAGTGTTGGATGTGTACTAAACTTATTGGGGGATCACTTCATAAACTATATACCATATTTCCCCATGTATAATACACACCTTAATTTTGGGGTCTGAAATTTGAAAAAA
>NW_017732090.1:866487-873506 GCF_001890085.2 Hipposideros armiger | reverse complement strand
TTATCACTTTTGAGGAATATAAATGTCTAATCACTATGTTGTTTTGTACACCTGAAACTAATTTTTTTAAAGTAAACAAAAAACCAGTCTTTTACTTTTTGGGTTTTTGCATTGTTGGTCACTCTAGCAGAGAATAAAATAAGGGAAAGTAGCATAGTGGGTGGTTTAAGATTAGTTTTATTAAAGAGTACTCTATAAAGATGAGAGATTGTATAAGTTAGTTTGCTGTTGTAACAAATAGCTAAATAATTAAAAGTCCCATTATCTTACAACAAAGGTTTGTCATTATCTACTTGGTTCTGCTCCACATGTTTTCATTCCTGGGTCTAGGCTGAAGGGACGCACTCTATTAGGAGCAAGAGAGCTGGAGGAAACATGTAATGGACCTTGAAGTTTCAACTTAAATGTGGTACACATCATGTCCATTGCTGAGCCATTTTCTAAACTAGTCACAAGACTAGGCTTGGCATCAACAGATGGGAATGTCCATTTGTTCCACACGGGCCGCTGCAGGCCACATGGTCACAGACAAAGAAGTAGAAAGAATCTTCTTATATGAAGAAGTAGGGGCATGCTGGATCAATAATGCAATCTACCACAGGGATGCTCCCAGGCAGAGTCCAAGCTCCTCTGCACACCCTTTGTGCCTATAACCAACACTAGCTCTCTGGATTTCCTGAGCATAACATTTTTCATTAAAATGAGGCAAAATGGACAGATTTCAATTTCCTCTCTTAATGAGCACCAAAATATTCTAAACTCTACGGGAAGGCAGAAGAGAAACCAGGGGGTGTGGAAGAAAAAAAATTACTGAATAATCAACCTCAGAATAATGAAGATTTGGCTGAATTCTCTCCTGATGTTTGCTATATTTAGTCAGTGTCTTAAAAGAATGGTTGAGCTGTTAGCTGACCCAATCTGTGAATGTTCACATTGCTCAAGTTTTTCATGCTCTATTGATAGAAGAATGAAAATGCAAGTAGTGTTTTAATTTTCCAGCAGTCATCAATACAGGAACTATCTGTATCTTAAAGGGAGACTAAATGTAGTTAACCCATGTAGCCCAGAAATTATTTAAAATTTCCAGGTTGTGTCCATCAATGTTTAGTGCATTCATAAGCTGAATACTGACTACACCAATTAGCTCAAAAAAGAGATTTTGCTTAATTATCTGGATATTTCTTATAAAATAATTGACCTAAGTTTGATGATTTGCAAAATATCTCCACCCTCTGCTTTGGTTCAGTACTGTTCTTTACCTCTTCATGTATGATCAAAGCATGGTTTCTGAAAATTTTGCTTTTCCAAACTGGGGATAAAGCTATAGTCATGCTTATCACATTTCTTTTATTTTTTTTAATCACTGTTCTTAACAGGACAAGAGAATGATTCAATGAAGAATGAAATAAAAATTGAGGCAGAGTCACAGAGCTCATACATGGAAACAGAAGGTATTGAAACCAGAATATATTGTTATGAGAGAATGAGACGAAACTGTGAACCATGACCCCTATATATACTTGTGTGTGAGTGGCATGTGTGTATGATTTAGGCAACCATTTCTAGAGAATAGCAATAGTGTTCTTCTTTGTGTGCCTGTTAAAAATTGGAGAGAAAATAAAAAAGAACTTTAACTTTCTATGCTGTAGTCACTGTGTTTTGTCAATGATTTCAACTAAAGCATCCCTGAGTATCCTTCTGTCTTATATATAGAGCTTTCATCAAACCAAGAAGATGCCACGATTGTGGAGCAACCTGAAGTGATTCCACTCACAGATGACCAAGAAGAAAAGGAGGGTGAAAAAGGTAGGACTGCTCTTAAATTAACTCAGCAAGAAGTTTCTTTGGATTCCTGCTTAGAATTCACCATCAGAGTTATTCTCATGCAACTGCAGTCTGTTAAGAGGTGATTCGAGGGAGTGGGAGAGTAAACATTTTTTTAATCCTAAACTTTTTTTGAGAGTAGAATAAAATCTAGAAGTAGAAAAAGAAGATATTGGTCTTTGTATTTTGTTCTTCCAAATGGTATGAAGATGTTTTTATTATTCATTTAGATTCAACTTAATTTAAAAATTGAGAAAGCCTATAAGAAATCGAAATTATGGACTAGATGGATGAGTCTTAGAAAATTTGAGATGGCTATAAAACAAATAGATTAAACTTTTTGTATTGATTTTATTCTGTCATCCTTCATATAGTAGTGGCTAAGGAAGCAATGTATGTAAAATATGCACATTATATGAACCTTCTAAATTGCAAGCTTTGTCTACTAATATTAGAATACCATAATATTGAATACTGTTGAAAAAATTAGTGAGCATTATAATGATTTCTGAATACATAGGAGAGATGAACACTTTGTAAATGTTGAACCAGTATTTGGGGCAAGAAGCCAATATATTGGAATAAAGATAGAAATCTTTTTAAAAAAACTATTATCAAAGAAATTTAGTATTTATTGAAGAACTTGAAATTCCACTTTCACATATAAAGCAATCTCTTAAGAAAAACTAAAATATGAAATAAAAAGTGAGATAATTTCTCTGGTATACTGTAGCATAAATTATGATGCTGTTAAATAAATACGTGTTTGCAAAGCAGTTGCAAAGTAATAACTTGACAGGCCTTGTTTATAGAACACAATGATCAATTTTGTTTCCAAAATAAAAGGCAGACATGATTTCAATTGTAAAATCAGGTCAATAGTAGCTACAGATTCCGAATTATGAACTCTTCTTGGCAGGGACATTGACACAGTTTAATTAGTAAGCCATGTTAGTGATTTTGACATTTATTTTTCTGCTGCATTTAGAGCACAATATTCTTCCATGTCTATGTTTTTAATAACCTTTTCTCTATTGCAAATCCTATAGATAGTTCAGACTCATGACACCATGTTCCTGGCAAGTCAAGTAAATGGTGTATTGGGAGTGTTTTATGTCTGACGATGATGACAGACACTTGAAAGCTTCTGTTCAGCACACACAGACATGTTACCCTTCTCCCCAGGTCTTTCCAGCTTTGAGCACTCCTCTAATTATGGAAGAGTTAACTACCCACTTTCCCCCTCTCCCTTGTGAGAAGACCAATCCTCTTTGGCAAATGGTGGAATGGCATGTGAGAAAGAAGTGAGGTCAAGTTCTGCTACTTGCTTGTAAAAACTTTGAAGTTGAACTTTTTAGTTAGGATTTGCCTTTTCCCTGTAGGAGATTAATAATGCCTGTGGGCCTGAATTAACTGCATTGTCCCTTCCCTTCTTTACCACAGATACTTAACTTGGACCTGTCTTGAATATCTCCATTTAAATTTGAAAGAACTTAAAAAGCATCACCATTGTAATTCTATTCTTTGCTTCAAAACAAGAGTTAAAAGCTGTTCTGTTAAATATAAGAAAAATTACCAAAGGAAAGAGGGACAATGTCGATTTAGGGTGTTCTGTGGTAGTTCTGCCCCTGGTTGACAAGCTGGGTGACTTTGGGCAAGTTATTTAATCTTTCCATGCCTCCGTTTCTTTATCTGTAAAATGGCAATGATGAAAGTACCTGTCATATACAGTTGTGGTGAAAATTTGAGTTAACACATGTAAAGCAAATACAACAATACCTGACACACAGAAAGCACTCCATACGTGTTTAGTATTTATCACAATTTGATAAATTCATGACAAAAACCAAGAGAATCCACATGTAGAGTTCCTCAAGTCCTTTCATTGTCCTTCCTATTTTTAATCCATATAAACTTCATATATTTTACATTACCCTTCATTACAAATTATTCTGCACATTTCATTTTTAGTACTGTCTCCTGCAGGGAGTTTCGATGTGCATATTTTAGTCTATAAAGATAGAATAATTAATGAAAGGTGAAGTGGGAGGTATCTCTCTTATTCATAAAGTTAGTTTTCTTTGTCAAGATCTCAACCTTCTGTTTAAGAAATGCTGACTCAACCATAATATTTATTTTTATTGTTTTATTTAGATGTAATTGACCTATACCATTATATTAGTTTCAGGTGTATAACAATGATTCATAATTTCTATTTTTAAAAAACATCATTGATTTATTGGTAGATTCACAGAATAAATATAGTAAATAAGATAAAAATATAATTTTGTTTTGTTTTATATAGTTATTAAAGAGTCTTGTTTAAAAACATTTTGAGAAAATAGCTCCAGGTTTTGTGTATATTCACAGTGCCTCTTAATGAAAAGTAGCACATATGTAGAAAGACTTATTCTTATCTGCAAACAAGAACAAATTAGCATTCTGTTACATTTGTAGGAATATTCTCTATATCTTGAGAAATATCGGTTATTTTTTATTTTAGAATCTTTCTAAGGAGACAGAAAGAGGTTTCTTTAAAAAAATTCCAGACCCAGGAAAAATGTATAACCTTTTTCTCTCATTTTATAACATTCTATAAGATTAGAAAATGTAGATAATCTTCAGGATACATCTTCTATGGCTCCCAGGTGTATGGGCACAGATGTTGCAACATTAAGTTCTGAAGTTAGCTCTACCAAAATATGGATTTTGAGAAGAAGAGAAAATATTCAGCAGAAGTTCATGCTGATAAAATTACACAATAGCACAATGGACATGTCCCTAGGAGACCTGAAATACAAAAATTTCAACAGGCATAAAGTGAGGTTTCACATATGGCAGCTTTTCTCATATAGCCACATTGCTTCTTCCTAAATGAGTCCAGTTTTATGTTTTCCCAGCAGGATCTGCAGCACATATGAAATCCTGTAAAATAACATCACTTAGGTTAATAAATGAAATAGGAAAGTTATATTATAGATCTCTAAAAAGGATCTTATGTTTTAACATAAAATACAAAGCCAGCATTAAAAGATTTTTTCTGTAGATTTTAATTTCCATTTGAATTTAGAAATATTTGACATAAAACCTTAACTGTATATTAACATAGTGTCATTATTATTTCACATCATTTATATTTATGTTTTCTTATGAGTGTGTTTTCTTTTCATCTGTGTTATATAGAAGGTATACATCCCAATTATTTCTCTTGTATCAATCAGTATTTATAACATGGAATAGTAATCTTTTATCTATTTACCTAAGGCTGACCAAAATTGATGAAGACTTTAGGTATATTATGGTCTAAGGACTTCTTAGAAAAAGATCAATATAGACAGGCAGAAAGTCAAGTGTAAGCCAGCAATAAATATAGATTATCATGTACTTAAGCTTAGGACAGGGAACCCTCAGATACTGAGGGCTGATTGAGGGACTTACGAATGTGGATTTTGTTATCCTGGGGAGTGGGAATCCTGAAACAATTCCCTGAGGACACCAGGATCACTGTACATGCAACACATTTTTTCTTTTTCACAATTCCATATGAATCTTATAACGTGAGTGCGGGGGGGGGGGTGCGGGGGAAGCAGAGGAGGTTAAGATTCAGAAGATCTGATTTTTAGTTCTGGCTTTGACACTGACTAGCTATAGCCATGAGTAAGCTGCTTAAGCCTCTTGAAGCTCCAGTTTCCTCTTCAGTGAGAGATACACTTATCCTCATGCTTCTTGGAGTGCTGGAAAAGATGAAATGAAACCATTTTTGAATAATGATCAGTGGCTTCTAGCAGGCTTCAGCAAACTATGATCCCTAGGTCAAACCTGGCCTGCTGCCTCTTTTCATTCAGCTTGTGAGCTAAGAGTGGTTTTCACAATTTCAAATGGTTGGGGAAAAAGAATAATAATTTATGAGACACGGAAATTACATTAAGTTCAAATTTCAGTGTCTAAAAAAAAATTTTATTAACACACAAATCCTATCTGGACCATTACAGAAAATAATTTGTTGACCCCCAGTATATAGCATCTAGGTGAATGTAGCCTAAATTACCCTGAATGTGAAGCCCCTCTTTTCCATGCAGGACCTCCTCAATTATGCAGTCTTTATAAATACACACAGACATATATACTGTATGTTTCACTAGTGCTGGGAAAATAGATTTATCCCCACAATGCCTTGCTCATCTGTAGGCACAGTGTTTGCTCTGTCCACACCCCTCCCCAAACTGGTGGATGGAGAAAATGGCTCCCTCTGATGCTAACCTCCATTAGAGAGGACCCAAAGAAGTCTGGCTTGGGCTCCAAGAATTGCATGCTATGGATTATGTGAAGTAATCTCTCTCTTAGAATAAAAATTTAAGTTTCCTTTAAACACATTTCTTTTTGCCCCACTACTTTTAAAAAATTCAATTTATTTACCAGTGAATTGATTTTGCTTTCTCTGAGTATACTACAAGTGAAATTTGCATTAGGACTGTGAACTAAATATCCTAATCATAACTATTTTTACAGAAAGACTATTAAGTGAAAGAACTAACAGATGCAGATCTAATCTATAAAGTGAGGGGGGTTGATAGTTAGGGATAATACAGATGTGTAAATATGTTCACTTACACATTTTGTTGTCAAGACCAAAATTTTGTCAATCCAAATTTTACTATGTAACCTTAAACGTGGATATTGGTTGGAGTATCTGCTTTCAAATTTAAAGGCTACTCTTCTCTTTGTTTTAGAAGGAAACTCAATTTCTTTTCATTACTCTTTATACATCAGGTACCTTCATTTCAGCACAGTATGCAAAGAGCAGGTGGTGTAAGGAGTACTTTGAATGTTAATTATTTTTTTCATTTATTTCACTGGGAGGATTTACCTTTCAATGTGTTTTTATAATCAAGATGGAAACAATTAGGACGCTTGCTGCTTGAATGTTTCACTGCATTTATTTTATGACATCTGCTACAATGATAAAAAATTAAAAAGAGAGGTAAGCATTTTAACAATAGCAAGGGTTTGGGTTGATTGTATGTGATCGCTTTATTTCATTGTGAATCTTTAAAGGAAATGTTGTCAGATGAATCAGTCAAGTTTCCAACCCATAAATATCATCTTGTCGTCAGAGTTTACATGTTTTATGTAGGAGCACATCTGTTCATTTTTCAGAGCTGTCATTGTTTATTAGCCTTGGATTTTAATTGAAA
>NW_017732090.1:835522-865592 GCF_001890085.2 Hipposideros armiger | reverse complement strand
TCTCAACATGGTTTCTTCTCTGAACCATGTTGAAAATCCAGGCTTGTTCTAATAGATTCCCAGAGAAAGCTGAGGCTCCAATATCTTTCCATGTTCTAGTTGGGAATTGCCATACAGTTATCCCTTCTATAATCCATGCTAAATTAGGCAGCATTTTTATTATCATGATCCATCCCTTTTTAAAGCCAGTCTCTGTTGGTTGCACAACTGGAATTTAATTCAGGTAAATCTAATTACTATGGCCAAAGTAAGTGCCAGTAGAATAGTTCTGCATCTCTAGAAGATTAGAAGTAAAGGAATTACAATAAAGGCATTAGGGAAGTGAAGAAAGGGAGGAGGGAAGGGGGAGGAAAAAATGAAAAAGAAAGGAAGAAATGAGAGAGAGAAGAAAGAAGGATGGAAGGAAAAGAAAGAGCTGGCTTCTGTTTTCTGGTCTGGAAAAAATAATAAAGTAAATATTCAAACAATACTTTTTTGGAAATAAAGGAGATATAAAATTCATGTCTAACAAACTTTCCAATTTGGATCTCCCTAACACCACAAAATTGGAATAGAGAACTTCTTCACCCTAATATTATAGTTTTCTAACAGTGCAAGGCACAACTAACCACAAATATAGTTGTTATATTATTCTAGTATAGTGGTTCTCAAACTTAGGTGTATGTATGAATTAGAGTGTTCATTAAAACACAGAGCTATAGTAGGTCCCAGAGGGCCTGGGAATCTGCACTTCTGTTGAGTTTCTAGGTGGTAGTGAGGCTGCTGGTCCATGGACCACATTCTGAATGACACCACTACTCTAGTATTTTGCATCCAAATTTAGACTGTTCTTTTTGAAAATTCCATAGACCTTTACTTCTGCATTATTATTATTATTATTATTATTATTACTTGGAGTGGGGAGTGTTTAATTATGGCAAAGATGAAATACAGATCAATAGATAGATAATGGTTATATTATTATAGCTAGATGATGATTGATAGATGATAGATAGATGATAGATAGATAGATAGATGGTAGATAGATAGATAGATGATAGATAGATAGATAGATAGATAGATAGATAGATAGATAGATAGATGGATGATCTAGAACATACCCCTTCTTAGTAGCTCCAAATCACCTGGATGCCTTGTTAAAGGAGAAATTGCTGAGTCCTACATCTCAAGTTCCTGATTCAGCAGATCTGAGGGTGGTGGGCAGGCGAGAATTTGCATTTTTAGCATGTTCCCAAGTGATGCTGATGCTGCTGGTCCAGGGACCACACTCTGAGAAGCACTAGCAAAGCCCTGGTTTGTTTTCCACACCGGCTGACTCATATCAGGCCCCATGTGAGGTCTTTTAGCGTCACCTTGGCCTCCCAGTACCTGCCCAGATGGGGCACTGGGGATAGGGTAGCTGTGGTAAGGATGAGGACCTCTTCCCAAATCAATCCCCAGGATACCTGAGATCAGCTGCCTTGAGACCTCTTCCCACAAGTGGTCAATGGTGCAGTGTGTCGCTCCCACAGTGGCAGGTCTGGGAAAATGTGGAAAGGGGGGAAAAGGAGCTACATGCAGAAGAGGACTGTGTTTGTCCATTGGAAAGCAGACCCGGGGTATTCCAAGAGAATCCTGAGTTGTGTGTCTGAAAAATGTGTCTCTGAAAAATGAAGAGTCATTCTTTCCTTGGTTTTGAGGAAAAATGTATAACAAAAGGGAAAAAAATCCCTGCTATTTTAATAGTTTTAGTCATCTTCAGACACAGAAGCAAGATGTAGTAATGTGAAAGAAAATGGCATTTCCTCTGCAAAGCTTGAAAAACAAAAAGGATTTGGGGCATAACTGCTGCTCAACTTGCAGGAGTTACCCTATGCAAAGTAAAAATAAACTTGATTTAGCTGTCCCTATCTGATTTAAATCAGTTCATCTTCCAAAATCTAACATTTCCTCAGCTGAATTTGAGGGTATTAGTTATTTGAGGGTATTAGTTATTTTAATTTTTAAAAATCAAAGAAGAAGCTGAACAGGACTTTTTGAACAATGCACATAAGCCGTTTGCCATATTGAATCAACACCTGGACATTGATTTGAAAGCTAAAGGCAGGCTGTTCACCTGGATTGCCAAGTTTAACAGAAGCAAATGCCTGGCTGATGCATTAGATAGAGAGAACGCATGTCACCAGGGCTGCTTCTGGAACTGCCTTTGAGGACCACAGATAACCTGAAAAGAAGTACAGAGGTTGTTCTGAAACCTAATTATAATTTAGGGGCATAGCTTTCTCTCCTTTCCGTAAACTGCATGTGATTTCTAATTAGAAATGACTTTCTAAACCAAGCTGACCAATTCCCCTTTCTCCCTCAAAAATGCGTCCCTTTTTTTTTTGGTGTTCATGTTTGGCTTTGCTTATTTGCTAAGCACTGTTGTTGCTTAGTCCTCTAAACTTGTTTGGCCTGCCTTTCCTGACATTCCAAGCAGTAATAGTCTCATTGACCCAGTGATTAAAGAAATCCTGTACCTTTCCACTCTGGCTAGCTGCCCTCTTTCTCCTCCCCTATTGTTCTTTTAGTAACACCACCAGCAGATGGTTAGAGATTTTTCACCCTTTCAAAAGCTTTATATTTTTCCCATCTCATCAAGCATATCTCAGCCAAATGTAATTAGCTTAAGGCTTTTGAGGCCTCGTGGGAGATCAGTTAAAGACCTGAGCAATTTCAATAAAGAGCTTGAAAAGCGAATTCTGGAAGGCTATGCAAATCACAGGAGGGCCGCTATTGTTTAGAAGCAAAGCCCTCTCTCCTCTACCCCATCCCTCCTTCTTTTGGTATTTTCAATTCTCAGAATATTCATGAGGCCTCCAGGGCTTTGGAGCTCTATTGGGACCATTATTGGGCAGGTGGGATATTTAAGCTCTCTTCAGCAGGGTCAGTGTTTGGTTCCTTTTAATTGATTTCAATCAAGGAGCGCTTTTTAGATAGCCCTAAGTCACTCCCAAATGGCAAACAGTTTGTTTGCTAAATCTCTCAGCCTTTTCATTCAATGTTTTATCCTTTGGCTGTTGGAAACTAGCTGGTAAGCCTTCTTTGTAGTTCGTAGCATTTGATATGGAGGCTAAATTAATTAACCGCAGGCAGATTTGCACCCTGCCTTTGAGTGGTTGTGAAACCCCTTTATTTCTGAACAGTCACATGTATTGCAGCAGCTGATCCCACAGCCCAAGCCCTTTTCCCCATGCGTGCGAGAAAGCAAGTTTTTGAGACAAAATTAAATTCTATTTTTATTGAAATAGAGTGAAGTAGTGCTTAAGTATGCGAAGCACAGGTTTTTTGTGGGATGTTAGAAGAGGGGCATGGGCTCATCCTTGAATTGTGGGATGTGTATTTTCCCCAAGCACTTAAGGGGGAGGCTCCAAGCCTCAGGTGTTGGCCAGAAGGATGATTAAGTGTGTTCTCATGTCAGTTTCTCATTACCAAGATTTGGGTAAGAGGGGAATTATTCTTTGTAAATCCACTACCATCTTTTTCATATTAAAAAAACCAATGCCTACATTTGATGAGAATGAATTTTTTTTAAAAAATCTCAAATGAACTAACCAGTTTTTTTTTTATAGTGATGCATGGGTATGGATATGTGCCTATACTGAGGATTTTATATGTATGCCAGACCTTTAGAGGACATTACAGTCATGGTTTAGAGGAAAATTACTTTTAAAACATGGAAAGTGTATTGTGAGCAGTGTTATGCCATGAGGTATGATTGTGAAGCACACCCCAAACTTATAAATTAACTTGTTGTCTGTAAAATATGACATAATGTTTGAAGTACAAATTGACTTATAGAAAGATATAAGCAGAGTGAAAGTTCTCAGTAGGTAGGACCAATAAGAGGTTGGTCTTTTATAGATAGATGCTTTCCATAATTATTAGTTTTGCATAGAAGAATGAAAAATCAATTACAGTAAATCTGCACTATAGCAGGTCCTAAGAAACTAGATTCTCTCAGCCAAGGGGGCAGCTCTGGATCATGAAACTAGTTGTATTGGTGCAGAATGAGTAAGACAAAGTGAAAAGGAAAAGAAATTGCAGACAAGGCCTTCACTTTATAATAAGATACAGAGAGGTTTGAGGTCTTTTGGCAAACTTGATGTCCAGAAAATGTCCAAAAATGATCTTTTCTAGAACTTCTTATACAACATCTTCACCATTACCCAGAGTGCTGTGGTCAGGATAACTTTGTTTCATTCCATTTTCCAAATAATTGATGCTTAATCAGGAAACTTTTGGTATCAATTGTCACTATTTCAGGTATTTCCAAAATGATAAACCCATTTTCCTCCGTTTTGAAGTTATACAAATTAAAGGGATGAGGGTAATGCACCTGAGCAGGGTCAGACCTTTAGTTGGTGGAAGCAGGACCTGACAGCTGCTGTCTAGGTTGTGGCCCTGGCTTGTTTCTACCTTTTCCCCCACTGCCTTAATGGGTTGTGCCTGATAGAATATGATATTCAAGGAAGTGTCTGCTGAATTTCAACTTAGCTTCTTTCTAAATGAAATGGTAAAATCACCCTACTGTAAATCCTGGGATTGGAATTGATCCTGGTGGCCACCCAGTTTAACCTCCCACCCTGATGCACAAAGGCCCTATTCCTTCCCAGAAGATGTTCTAGCCTCTGCTACAGGACGTACATGATAGGGAGCTCACTACCTTTCATAGCAGTTCTGCCATCCTCAAATGATTCTGAGTGTTCAGAAATGAACTTGATTTTCTCTTTCTGCTCATTCGTCTCAGTTCTGCCCTGAATAGGAAACTGAAATGAGCCTGGCCCATATGGCGAAAGCCCCTTGAGTGTTTGAAGGCAATCTGAAAAGCCACTTCTTACGTCTTCTGGCTAATCACTGAATTCATTCCTTACTTATTCCAAACACCCCTCATATTACAGTTTCCAAACCCTTTATCATCTTGGCTGCATACTTGTAAGCAAGCTAGAGTTGCCAACATTTCTCTCAAAACATGGATATAGAATTCCACACAGTGATCCAGACCTTCATTTGTCAAATCAAAGGCTAAAGATTTATTTTTAAAAGACTTAGCTTCAGGCCCTGGTAATTCCGAGTATGAACATCTTCCTTGGTGAGATGGTGCAGTGCCCCAACAGTGAGACCAAGAGCCAGCCTGATTCTGCAGCCAGACTACCCAGCCTTACTAGGTAGGCTTTTCTCTAATGATCCAGGAACATGTTATTTACCCTGGACTTGGTTTTCCCATCTGTACATGGGGATAACAATAGTACCTATCTCAGAGGATTGTATATAGGGATCATATGATTTAATACGTGTAAAGTTCCAGCAATAGTGCCAAACACATAGTAAACTCTTCATCAATATTAATTATTGTTATCGTTGTTCTGAACAGAGGCCCACACTCCAAGCCAAAAGAAAACCTCACATTTTTGTGGTGAATAGTGATAAACCTATGAACTACAGGAACACTGGATCAAATGCTACTTTCTGTCCTAAAATGACTTAGCTAATCTACTCCCTAGTTCCTACAAGCACAATGTGAGACATCCAGCTACTTTCATCCTCCAAATGTGACCCAGCTACAAGTCCAGTAATTTTCCTTTAGCTGCCAATGTCTTTGATAGTAAAAGACCTCATTAAAGGGATACAGCTGATCAAGAAAAACACCCTGCAGCCCTTGGCTTCTAGCAGATGTGCTGTGTCATGACAGTGCATTTGTCACAGCTGGTTCTGTCCCCATGCAGAAATGACAGGGTCATACAAACAACTCTAAAATCGGGAACAAATGGGCCTGCAAACTTAAGGAATAAAACATTAATGGAGGTGGTTCTATGTGCTCCCACCAACACTATTTTTACTTAGGCACCAGATAGTAAACCCTGTAGCATGTAAAACATGACTGTCATAATCATGGTTGACATTTGTATAGATACCTGGCAAAAAAGGGATACAGGAACATGAAAACAGCTGTTACTCAGCTTGTAGATTTAAAATTTTAGGATTTATCATTAATTCCACTCCCTTACTTGTGTTCCTTATTTGGGGGTTTTATATTTACTACATTTTTTTCCAACTGTTGCTGTTGGAATCAAAGCATATTATAAAGCAGAAGGCAGAAACAATACCACTCACCCTCCACCATCTATCCTATACAGAAACTCGTAATCCCCAAAGGAGCTACATTCTCAGAAGTGCTGGATTGAGGACAAAAAGAAATTTGGATTCTACCAAAATCAGTAACTGTAAGAAATTGCTGAGAGAGACAGTGGTAACTCTTTTTAATTCTTCCAGGTCATTCCTGATGGGTTCAATATTAGACTACAAAGGCAGAAGTCCAAATTTTCTCTCTACTGTACTTGATTTTTAAAAGCCAGAGTTAAGGTTCTTGCTTTATATAAGCTACATTACCATTGGTGACTTAATTCTCCTTAAGATTATTAATTATGAAAATCTCACCTTAGAAAAAGACGAGAGAGAGAGAGAGAGAGAGAGAGAGAGAGAGAGAGAGAGAGAGAGAGATGGGCTTATGATGTAGGTCCTGGTGCATTTGGGTCACTCTGGCAGTACCACACAGCCTAAATGCAGAGAGCTGACCTTCAAAAGCCCTTCTCNAGAGAGAGAGAGAGAGAGAGAGAGAGAGAGAACCAGATGGGCTTATGATGTAGGTCCTGGTGCATTTGGGTCACTCTGGCAGTACCACACAGCCTAAATGCAGAGAGCTGACCTTCAAAAGCCCTTCTCTGCCAGGCTCCCACAGTACCAACATCTTGTGACATTTTGCCTGGGTACAAAATCCCACAGCACTCACTTCTTATCTCAGCATATGCCAGTGATCACAGCCACAAAGACCCAGGGACAGAATATAAAAGAATGGTGCTTTGTCTTCTTACCATTTTATCTTATTTTTCCCTCTAGAATTTATAGTTTATATCAACTGTATTGTAACAGAGCAGTTCTAGAGAACAGGAAAAAATAACACTATGATTTCACAGCCTTTATTATATCATACTGCTTTTGGTTTTATCCTCTTTAGAGTGTGTTCATGAATTTAGCTACAAGGGGGTATCTGAAAACCTTCATGGGCAGCTCATCCCCATGTCTCCTCAATGTTTTGTTCCTGGGTTATGGTCCTTGGGATTTTGAAGAGCTTAGGGTATGAGAATTGTGTTGGGAGACTTAGTATCCCTACCATCCCTCCTGGGGGATAGACCAGAAGCCCCTCACAATCACTTTCCCCCAATTCCATTTTGGGCCCTATGAATCCAGAGCCCTCATGATTTGGATTCTGGCAAATCAGCCACAGAATAAGGGACTGTACCCTTTCAGCACACAATTTTATGTGGTCTTATCAAAACCAAGACTTTTCTCTCCAAATTTTTTTTTTTTTCAAATCCAAGCCAGTTCTTTTCAATTGACAAAAATCCAATTCAAACATTTCACAGGCTGGGAGGAAATGCTTCCCTGAACACACTAAACCCACTAATTCTAGGACTTTGAGTATCTTGTCCTAAATGGAAAACAAGATGATTTGGGTTGACCTGTCGAGTTTAACCATAAGTTGAAATACTAGCAGATTCTAGTGGTTCTGAGTAGTGCAAGTTGTTCAAAGGTGTAGAGTCTGAGTTCAAGTCTTAGGAGAAGACGATAAAGTGGAATTCATGTGTCAAATGCAAGGTATTTCTTAAGGGAAGTGCCTGTATGAGAGAAAAGGAAGAGGGACTGGTGAAGGAGGGGAGAGCCATCAGACCACACTGTAAGTGTGACCCCCAAGTACAGCACACAGGGTAGAAAGGTTGGGAAGTGTACAGAGTAAGAAAGTTTTGGTAAAGCACCTGAGAGTCCTTGTGGCAAATTCAGACTTTCCTCAGTTCCCCTCAGTCATTTGTTTAGAGCACCATGTGGCCTTAGAACAAATGCAGTGATGGATGCCAGAGCACAGCAGTTGGGGTGCTCAGTCGATGATGCTCCCTGTGGTTGGAAGCCTACAAGGCACATTCTTGTGGCTGTCACATAGAGTCCTAGAAACTCAGATAAGCATCCAATAAACTATTGGGCTATCGGAAAAGTCATGACACATTTTGCAATGAAAAACATAGAAAAAATATGTCATGGTTTTTCCAACAACCCAGTATTTCTTAAACATACAATGTAAGTGTGCAGCTAATTCTCAAAAGCAAGCCAGTTTTTGTCCTAAATTGATTATAAAATGTATAAACTAAGATTTAGACATCCAAAATAGGTGAAGTTTCTTTCAAAACAATGGCCTTGAGAAATTGTATGCTGTTATTGAGAGCTTTGCAGCCAATCCTGAGTGTAGTTACATCCAAAAGCTTACTCCATACTAACCTTCCCGGCCCCATTTTGAATATGTACATGGTGTGATCAAAACATACAGTGAATGTATAAAAAAAATGTATTACAGCAAAAGGCACATTGCCATTAGTCCACCTCAAAATAATCCCCCTGCTTTGAACACATTTATCCCATCATTCTCGCCACTTTCTGAAGCAGTTCTGGGAGTCCTCTTTAGTGAGTGTCTTTAGTTGCACTGTCGTGGCTGCCTCCATGTCCTGAATTGATTCAAACATTTACCTTTCATGGTCATTTTGACTTTGAGGAAGAGCCACAGGTCGCATGGTGCCAGATTCGGTGAATAAGGTGGGTGAGGTCACACCATAATGTTTTTATTTGACAGAAATTACTATGTACCAGAAATGATGTGTGACACGGAGCCTTTCCGTTGTCATCAAAGAATATGATGAATGTTGCTGCAAGTGCCATCGAATGGAAAGGCAGAGATCTTCTATATGGGAAACAATGTTTTGAATCTTAGTAAGTGTGTGACAAGTTTCAACTTGTTCGGTGCAGTCAGTTGGGTGTGAGCTATGGTTGAGAGGTGTGTTTTAAAGTGTGCTCTAAATCATCCTTCATCATGACAATGCTCGGTATCACACATGGCTTCTGGTATACGGCAATTTCTGTCAAATAAAAACATTACAGTGTGTCCTCATCCACCTTATTCACAAAATCTGACACCATGCAACTTCTGGCTCTTCCCCAAAGTCAAAATGACCATGAAAGATAAGTGTTTTGAATGGATTCAGGACATTGAGGCAGCTATGACAGTGCAACTAATGACACTCATGAAAGAGGACTTCCAGATCTGCTTCAGAAAATGGCAAGAAAGATGGGATAAGTGTGTTCAAAGTGAGGGGAATTAATGGCAATGTGTCTTTAACTGTAATAAATTATTTTTTATTTAAACATTCACCGTATTGTTTGATCATACCCTCGTATGTGGCAAAGAAAGTAAGGCTGAGGCTTTGTAGAGATTCCTCTGTGAGAACATCACATGGGGAGCTGCACTTACCAAGCATACCGTGTAATGGACATGAAGTACCAAAGGTCAGAAGATTTCTGTAGCAACACTTCAATTTGCACCCATCTTTTCCCCCACTTTCTTCACATACCACATAGAATGTGGCGAGCTTATGTTCCCTTTTCTCTGACCTAGATTTCTTAAACTAGTTATTAGTTTTGATGAGTGAATTTTATCCTCTGTATGTTCTATCACTCTGAAATCATGTTAGTATATATAAAATGCATAATGTTTGTGGGAACACCAGTCCAATTCACTGTCTCTATAGCTATGTAGCACTTAACTTACATTCCAATGAGTAGCAAGTATTTTGATGCCAATGATCCCTCCCTTTTTGGGGACCAGAATAACAGAATTACTGGCTCTCTATATTGTTACTGTTTGGGTACTTCATTTTATTTATTTATTTTTTTAAGATTTTATTTTTAATTGGGGAATTGGGGGAAGGGGAACAGACAAGTTGCTGTCCTTTTGTTCTTCAGTCTAGTTGTGGAGGACGTTGCTTCACTGGCCCAAGTTGGCACCATCATTGCGCTCTTCCCGGGCAAGGCACATCAGTCGCCGGCTTCTGGACGGCCGCCCACGGTGGCTGCTGGCTGCTCATGCTGGCTGCTGGCTACACACAGTAGCCCATGGCAACGCACTGCAGCAGGGGCTGCAGCCTATGCCATCGCCGGCTACTCACGGCAGCCCAGCTCCAGGTTGAGCTGTTGTTCAGCATCTTAGCTGTAGAGGGCAGTATCGCCGGCCCACATATGTGGGATCCGAACCGGGGCCCTCTGGCATCCCAAGCCGGTTCTTAACCACCGTGCCACTTGGCTGGCCCTGGGTACTTCATTTTTGAACATGCTCTTATCACCACATTTTTTAGCAGCCAAGTGACCTTTGATCCTCAAAGATCTGGAGAAATTATTCATATTCTCAGATTAACAAGAATCATGCTTAAAGTGTGAGAGACAAATGATGATGCCTTATGAAAATACACTGGGGAGCAAAATATGCCAGATAATTTGTATCACCTATGTGCTTTATCATCTTTGCACTTTTGGAATATGTCACGGATGCTTTGTGTAATTATACAAAAGTATAATAATAGCCAGAGAATATGAAATGAAAAGGGAGTATAAAGACTTCACTGCCATATCATAATTAATACATTTTAAATTGAATACAGCTATATGTATATGGACTATTTCTAATGCTTAACCATATTTCTAACATAATTTAAATTTTAGCATTATGGGTTTTCCCCTGTATTGTCAAGTTGAATTGAATAGGGAACAATGTCATTAATGGTTCTCACATGGACAACAGTATAATAAAATTCATCCCTGATTATTCCTTTGCTCCAAAGACTATATTCATGGCTATTATTTACTTAAACTCAAGTTGTCCTAAGAAACATATGTTTTACAATGAACATTAATCTGAGCTTGCTTGCTTCTTTGTTCTCCCTGCCTCTGGTGATGGTAAATGTCAGTAATCTCAGATCGCTGGTAGATCCCAGGCTTACTGGGTCAGTGATGATGTGTTTTGGAAAATAATGTTGTTCTAAATACTGCAACATTAAACAGGCTGGGGGCTTCAATCTCACATTTTCAGTTTGTTTTAAAACCAAACAGGATATTAGTTCAAGAATTCAGGATGAAAATACATGTTTCCTTCCACCCCTCCAAAACACCTCACTGGGATAACAGTACAGAAACACAAATTTGCAGTAAACCCCAACAGTGAAGAAATCAGGCAATGGATAATGGATTCCAACAAATTTGTGAACATTGGAAAGAAAATGGACATATATTGAAGATGAAACAGAGTCTAGAACAGACTGTAAGAGGCTACAGTGCAGGAAGATGTATTATAGCTCTTCCGTTTTAGAACTCCAGAGAAGCTCAGGGTTGATGGTCAACAGTAGAGTAACCATACAATTTACTTTTTAAAGTAGGACACTTTTGGAAGTAAAATGTGGGACTACTGGTAATTACACTGGGTGAGGACAATAAGCAAAACCTGAGACTGTGTTAGGAGGCTAGAACATATGAAGTCAGTAGCAAGATGAAGGTCAAAGCCAAGAAAAAGGGCTAGATATAGGAGGCTAACGCAAGTTCTCTTTAGAATAGCCAAAGGAGTCAGCCTTCCCTCCATGGTACCCAAGGGCACAGGGAGATCAATCCTAAAGAAATCAAGCACATAAAATGAGGAAAATTGGGGCTAGTTATGTGGATGCTACCAGCTAAGATTAATGACCCCTCATCCTGGCATTTGTGGGCCTGACGTCCGTTTCCTTGTCATTTTACCTTGAGGTAAAACCTGTCCTTTGACATATGCCACTTCTTACATAAAATCCTTCACCCCATCAGAAATCCTCCTAATGGAAGCAGTCGGCAGGGAGACAGACCCACATCCCTATTAGAGAAAACCTGTATTGCCCTGGTTTCTCATTCATGAATGTGAATGGCAAACTTGAATCGGTAAGCATAATAGGAAATTCAGCACTGTGAATGGGAAAAAGTAAGAGAAAATTGAAAAACAGAAGTATAAGAAATAGGTAATTCAGGGTAGTAATTATAAAAAGAATTATTACCCAAAAAAATCACAGTAATTTGTAATATCTTAAAGGAAAAAACCCATCTTCAAAATGAGGGGATATAATTTAAAAAGCAACAATTAGAAAATAAGGTGTGTTTAAAATATAAAATGAAATTGCCAAAATTAAAAATCAGTACATGAGCTAAAAAAGATAAAGTTGAACAAAAATACCAAGATATGGAAAAAAATGAGCGAAAAGTAGAGTCAAAGCAATTGAAGGAAAGTTCCCAGAGCTCAAAGATGTGATTGAAAGGTTCCAGTAAGTATTAACTGTATGAATGACTCATACTGAGAGACACCATCATGAAATTTCAGATTGGAAAACTAGCAATCAAACATAGAAACCAGATTTTTAAAATCAGCATCTCTGAATGTTAGAAGTTAATAGAACATAGCTTTTGAAGTCCTGGGGGGAAAAATGATTTGAACTCAAATACCCTTTTCCAATAGGGGTATAAGCTAGAATAAATATATTTTAAGACATATACAGCCTCATAATTTTTATCTCTAATACACTCTTAGAAAATTACTTGAGTAAGCATATCAACAAAATGAAAAACAAACCAAAAAAAAAAGAAGAAGAAGAAGAAGAAGAAGAAGAAGAAGAAGAAGAAGAAGAAGAAGAAGAAGAAGAAGAAGAAGAAGAAGAAGAAAACAGGGGATCCAGTAAACACTAGATTCAACCCAGAGGAAAAACAAAATACTGTATAAGAAAATGTGCTCTGATATGATGCAAACTAAAATGTGGTACCATTTTAATCAATTTGACTTTGATGCCATGAACATTTCCTACCGAGTGACCCTAGTGCCATAACATCAGTTCTGTGGAGAAGACCCATAACCATAGTGCACTTCATGATCCAACTGAAAAAATAACTCATATTATTTTGTAAGTTGGCTAAGCACTTACACTTGTTAATTCAGAAATATAAAAGGTAGATACAATAATCTATATCTAGATGAGATAATACTAATAGAAAAAAATAATTCTTAAAACTCTATCCCATTGAGTAAAAAAAAGAAATTAAATTTGAGCCAACAATTTAAAGTATCTTTGGAAATTTAATCCCTTTTATGTATATTCTCAGTCTTTTGTGTTTTCTCCCATTCCATTGTCCTCTGGCTTCTTTGACCATGCCCCAAGGTGTCAGTGCTACCTAATGACTGATCCTCCTGCCATATAACACCAAAATCCATGGTCTGTTCTCTCTAGTCCAACGCAGGCTTCTCCAATGACACCACCCCTTGACCTCAATTGGCTCTTCAGTGTGACTGTGACTCCTAGTGTTTCCCAACCCCATGGTTCATCTTGTACTTTTTAGCTATAAGATCAAGAATCCCATCCTATTTTCCCCTCAACCTATCTGCATTCTTCCTCCTGCTGGGTCGTTGGCCTTCATCCCACATTTGAAAGGGAGTGACATGTGGGGTAGGCTTTCCATTTACTTTTCATTCATGACCAGTATTTCCTCTCAACTGTAACTGTAAATGAGAATTACCTGGGAGCTTTCAAATATCTCAACTCCTAGGCCACATGCTAGACCAATTATATTAGATGCTCTTGGAATGAAAAGTGGGCATCAGTATTTTTTAAAGCACCATAGGTGGTCCCAACGTATAGTGAAGGTTGGGAAACCCTTGCTGAAGTGGCTTTGGCCTTCCCACTTTCCGGTGGTTAAAATGGTCATTGGTTGCCAGAAAGTGTGCTATGTAGGGAAGAGGAATAAAGCACAATCAGAATAATATTTTCAATATATTATCTTATTACAGCCTTTATCATGAAAATGTTATTTCTTAGTTAAAATTTAGAATAAACTATTTTGGTTTGTTATGGAACAACATAAATGTTATTCTTGACCATGTAAGATGAAGTGTGTGACAGAAGGTGGGAAACATAAAGGGACTAGGGAAAGCTAGACAAAAAAGTTGGAGAACTTGTACACTTTAGGTGCACTAGTTAAAGATTCAAAGCTAGCCAATAGAAAAGCCAGAAAGTTATTCTAGTTATCAAAATCTAAGAAAAGAGAGGGTGGCATAAGTGATATGTCTCTACTGGTCACTGCAAGAGTTAATAGCTATTGTCTAAAAAACATAATTAAAATAGCTACTTAATTTCATGTTATTTAAATGTAAGAAGGTGACCACCCAAAGAACAAAAAGTAGAAATTGTAGAGACTGTCTCTTGGGGGGAGGGATGTCTGGAATAAGAAAAAGTTTTATATTTCTCAAGTTTCACCTTGTACATATGAGGTGTGATCAAACACTATGGTGAATGTTTAAATTAAAAAAAATTATTACAGTAAAAGACACATTGCCATTAATCCCCCTCAAAACACTCCCTGTCACTTCAAACACACTTATCCCATGATTCTTGCCACTTTCTGAAGCAGATCTGGAAGTCCTGATCTTTTATGAGTGTCTTTAGTTGCACTGTCATGGCTGCCTCGATGTCCTGAATCCATTCAAAATGTTTATCTTTCATGGTCATTTTGACTTTGAGAAAGAGCCAGAAGTCACATGGTACCAGATCTGGTGAATAAAGTGGGTGAGGACACACCATAATGTTTTCATTTGACAGATATTGTCATATACCAGAAGTGATGTGTGACAGGGAGCATTGTCATGATGCAGGATGATTTACAGCACACTTTAAAACACACCTTCTCTCAACTGTAGCTCTCACTCAACTGACTGCACAAAACAAGTTGAAACTTGTCACATACTGTTACTATTATAAGATTCAAAACACTGCTCCCTGTATTGAAGATCTCTGCGTTTCCATTCGTTGGCACTCACAGCAGCATTCACCATATTCTTTGATAATAATGAAAAGGCTCCGTGTCACACATACCTTCTGGTATATAACAATTTCTGTCAAATAAAAACATTACAGTGTGTCCTCATTCACCTTATTCTCTGGATCTGGCACCGTGCAAGTTCTGGCTCTTCCTCAAATTCAGAATCACCATGATACGTAAACATTTTGAATTGATTCAGGACATCCAGGCAGCCACAACAGCACAACTAAAGACACTCACAAAAGAGGACTCCCAGAACTGCTTCAGAAAGCGTCAAGAATGATGGGATAAGTGTGTTGGAAGCACAGGTGTGGAGTGGAGGGGGGAGGAGTATTTTGAGGGGGATTAATGGCAATGTGTCTTTCACTGTAATATTTTTTTTATTTAAACACAGTATTTTTTTTATCTCACCTCATACCTCTAACAAAAATTACAGATTAAAAAAACAATAAAATTGGTTCATATCATGGGATGGTTTGGGAGACTATCATCAATTAAGGTTGTTTTGTTGATGGTAACTTTAGCCTACCACTGGCATAGGCAGAATGCTAGAGCCTGAGCCCGTGCTCACACAGTGTTTGTTATTATACGTTCCTAGGTGGTGGCACTCTGATTCTCCATGGCTAAGTCCTTCAATTTTAGTAAATGACCCACCACAGTGTTGCTACATTTATAGTCTTTTAAATTATGTACACTCCCAGGAGAGAGATAGAGAAAGTAACATTTAGGAGAATCCACAGAGTGGAATTCCAGTTTATTACCTCACAGAGTATTTTGACCATAGCTATAAGTAATGGTAATCTGTTAGTGCCAGATATTTTAGCAGATGGTTTTGGTCTATGTGTCATGTGCCTTTAGATGTTTTGAGAAATGTCTGTTGAGGACCATTGGTAATGCAAATAGAGAACTAAATTGAATAGAGGAGCTGTGATGTCTCATCCAGGCTGCACCTGCCATTAGTTTGTTCTGCATCCTCAACTGTGTCACTTAACTTCTGGAAGACCTGTGATGAGGGGATTCCCTGACTCAAGTTCTAAATTACCTTCCAGTCTTAACATTTAGCATATCAAGTGTTCCTTCTAGAACAGGAAGTTCCAGTGTTTGTCTCTGAACCTTCTTAAATGTTTCTCTACCACCTCTATTGAGCTTTAAAATATAGGCCAAGATCAACCACATGCTTTGTCTTTAAAATATATGTAGGTCAGCAACATGCCTTGTCTCCATATAGATAGAGTTAAAATTCTAGGTCTATCATTTCAGCTGGATGACCATGAGTAAGTTGCTTAACTTCTTTAAGCCTCTGTTCCTCACCTATAAAATGGAGATCAGATGTTGACTACTAGTAGGAGGACTTGATGTATATACTTTCTAGTCCAAAAACATTTTCAATAAATGTCAACTTGCTACACTAAGGGAGAAGGTAGCATTAATAGCCTAATGCGTGTTTCCTAGATTGGAAGACAGGTTGTCATAAACCCACAAGAAGTCCTTTGTGAGTCTGCAGATAAGTGGGTCATATTTTCCCATTTCTCTCATTTACAAAGCAGCATGCCTTCTGTTCTCACATGAATCTGTGTGCTGGAGGAACCCTAATCACCATCTGGGTTCAACAGAAGTCAAGAAAAATAACAATATAGCAGGTTAAATATCCCTGGGCCATGTTCCTTTCCCATCCCTGACCATTTTCTCTAGCCTAAACATCTGCTGCAGTGTTCAGTACACTTGACCTTCTTTTGAGGGCAGGTCTCCTTTTAGCAAAGCAAGCGCCCTGCCCTTACCTCCCGAAGTAACAATGGTCAACCATTTGGAGTTCCTTGACTTGTGACCCTTCTGTCTGTTTTGGGGTTAGAGCTCTCTGATAATCCATTAAACCTAGTCCTAAATATATTCTCATCTTTAACCTATAAAAGACTGAAGACATAGGAAAGGAGGACTATCCCAATGGCAATGTTTTATTTGCTACTAGCCATCACTTCCCTTCAGTTTCCTGTTTTTTAGAATAGAAGCAATATTTCTCCAGTCTGAAAAGGGAATTTTATTTTATTTTTCAACCTTATTTTATTTTTCAACCTTGTTGGGCACTGAAGACTAAGAATGAAGAAATATTTATATGTTTAGAAACCTGGCTTATTATTTTTATTCAACCATTTGGTCACAGAGTTCTTTACTGGTGACTTAATCACTAAAATTAAGCAGAAAAGTGCACTTAAAGTGCAACTGAAATACCTTTTGTTAAGTATACACCAACCAGAAATACCACAACTCTCTCACTAGAAGTAAAATCCTGAGTTTAGTATTGATGATACCCTCTAATTGCTTATTACTGAACCAGTCTTAATTCAACTAACCAAATCTTAATTCAATGCTATAGCCCTGTTCATCCACTTTAAGCAAAAAGAGCTCTAAGTTGAATGAGGTGATTTAGAAAACTTTCCTGGATGGAAAATAAATGTTGAATGCTTATTTTCCCATACAAATTTCATAATTAGTTTGTCTTGTTCTACAATGGGTACTTTTGTTGTGAGTAAGCTAAATTTAGACCAATCTTACAATGAGTTGTCATTACCAATGTACTCTTGTTTATGAGTCCTCTCTCTATATATACATGTTTTATTTCCTTTTGTGTTTATTTTTAAGTATATTTTATTGTTATTGATCTTATTTTATAGTTTGTTGTATAAAATTTACTCATATTATTGAATCTGAGTGCCAGACTATTTTTATTTATTGTTATTTTTATTTTTTCTTTAAAGAATTGAACGTACCCGTATTTCTAACAAAATATTCATCTTTCTTCTTATTGATTTATAAGTAATTTATACATTATGGGTATTGATTTTTAATCTTTAGAGGTGGCGGGGAACTTGGAGATTATACTGTTCTACCCATTTGTTATACAGCTTAAGAAACTGAGATGAGATGACCATTCCATTGTCACATGGAAAGTTAATGGACAATCAGGACTCAAAAATCAGTCTCTTGGTCTTGATCTAGAGGTTTCCCTCCCAAACACTAGCTTTCTTGCCTCCACCTTTCTCCTTTTCCTCTTAAATTAAGCATTACTGGGTTACTTGAGTTGATCTGAAGTAACAAGTTGGTTTCCTACCTCAATAAATTAATCACCAATAGCTGCTGACTCCCAAATCTTATCTTAGTCCTGATATTTTCTATGAACTCTATATTTACCTCCTTATAGTTTACTGTCTCACCACCACTGGAGTGATCCTTTTAAAAAATAAGAATATAATATTCTACCTCTCAAACTTCTCCAATGACTCCCAACATAACCCAAAATCTATGTGGTGGCCCACATGATCTTGACCCACTGCCCCCGCCCCAGGTTCTCTTTTTCATCTGTCAGTTTCTCATCATTCACTCATGTCTCTGTTTTTCTTCAAACACTATAAGCATACTCTTGCCTCAGGGCCTTTGCATTTACTGAGCCTTTATTGGAAATGCTGGCCCTCCTCCGCAACACACACACATTCCAATATAAACACCATGACCACAAGGACCTTTTCCTATTTAGTGGCTGCTGAATTCTCTGCACCTACTGTAGAACAATGTCTGACACTTGGCTGGTGCATAGTAGATGATTATTGAGTGATTGATTGGATTACACTCACTAGCAATCATTTTTTGGTGGTGTTGTGAAGAATACTTTGTGGCACTGTGTAGCCTTGGCAGAACTGGTTGAATTCCTAGAACTACGATAATACTGTTGCGGTACAGAATCCTTGCATTAGAATAAAACTCAAACCCTTTGCCCCTGTCAGTCTCTCCAACAGCATCTTCTTCCTGTGTCTCCCTCCCTCACTGCTCTCCAGCCACATTGGCCTCCTTGCTGCTCCTTGGACAGGCTCTGTGTTTCTGAGCCTTTGGGCCATTTTGCTGGAGGTACCCTCTGTGGAAAATTGTCTGTTCCTGCATCTTTATGTGGGAGACTCCTCATTCAGGTTTCATTTTGAAGCTGTCTTCTTGTGAGATCTTCCCCAACCACTCAAACTAAATAACTCCCCTTTGCTGTGTCTCTATCACATCATGTTCTTTTCTTTTTCTTAAAGCACATATCCAGAGAGCAAAGACCTTAAAAGACTGTACCTATTATTTCCACCACTGTATTGCCAGAGGTTCACCTTAAATGACACATAGTGGGCACTCATGAAATATTTGGAGAACCAGTGAATGTCATTAGTCTAGCTGCTCAAGAGCATAAGATCTGTGCTCCAGATAGCACTAGCCACATTGTGCTGACATGATATATCTGCAAGTCTGTCTTCCACAGAGTCTGTGAGAACCTCTGGGAAGATGCAATGTTTAATTCAGAGTTACTTCCCAGCCATTTCCCATAGCTCCTGGCATCCAGTGGTACTTTGTAGATATTTGCTGAGCTAACATGAAGTGGCAGAAGGGCCATACAGACTCTTTATCAAGTTCATTTCATTTAAAGGATTGAGAACATGAATTACAGACAGTAAAATATTAAAAAGCAAATGTTATGAGATGGTCAAGGGAGGCCATATGAGAAGAGTACACAAAAGAGTTAAGATATGGAAAAATTAAGTGCTTAGAATTAGCTCTCACAGGGAGAAGAAATACAACAGTGAGGTCATCAATTCAGGTACTCATTTTAGAGCAATGTCAAGCTTCTGGTGCTATAAATTTACATTGTCTTTTTTTTCTAGGCTAAAAAAATAGTATTATTGATGTGCTATGTTTAATGGTTCCTGTGAGTAAGTCATCTTTTTGATTACCCAAGCACACCCCTTACAATACCTGTTCTAAACTACCCCCCCCCTTTTTTTTTTTGGTCTTCAAACTCTTTCTCCTCACAGATGGTCCTATCTTCCACTTTGCTGAGAAAATCAAGGTCATTAAAGAGGAAATCCCTTAACCTTCTATCTTCTCCACCAAAAATATCTTTGATCCAACACACGTCTCCTCTTCATTCTCTTCTGTCTCTCCATAATAGCTACTTTTCTCCTTTCCAAAAATTAGCCTTAACAATCCTTCATGATCCCTCTCCCTTTTTGGTCAAACAACACTTTGTCTTCTCAGTTATTTCCAATTTCCCAGAATCGTGCATATCTTTCTTTCCACAAATTCCTTTCCTTTGGCCTTCCAACATACACAGGTCTTCCCTGTTTTAGAAAGTCAGTGGTTGCCACCATTGCTCACCTCTCCCCTTCAAGCCCATATTTTTCTAGGTGAATTATATACATGACATACTGTCTCTGTTCTTTCACAATATAGTCCCTCCATTATCACAGAGTTCTACTCAAGCTTCAGATCTGGGCTCTGTTAACACTGGACTCTCATGCCACAAGTGTGGATACCAAACATGGCTTTCTATATCTCACATTAGTTGGCTTCCTCCCAGTATTGTCTTTGCCTGGCTGTTATGCAGCACTTAATCCACTAGCGTCTTTTGACTTTCAAGAATGATACATGCATGCTGACTTTTCCTCTAACTCCATCTCCAAATTATTTTTATTTCCTAATTGTGGACAACATCCCAAAGGCTTCTACTCTTCTTTATTTAAAAAGTTTTCCTTGAGGGTTTGTCCACTTTTATGGCTTCAGTAAAACAATCAATTTTGAAGATTACTGAGCACATTCTAAGGGCCAGACAATGTTTGTGCATTCTTCATCAAATATTTGAATGATTCATAGAAATAGAACATGAACTTATTGGATAACCATTGAGTTGAAGATAAGTATGATTTTATAAGAATGCAAAGAGATCCAAAAAATTTTACAGGTGTGCAAAGGGAACCAAAATTTGGAAAAAGTTTAAAATGGACAAACTTACTTAGAAAAGTAGGTTACAAAATAGTATGACACAGGTACAGATTTCATAAATTGTAGAGGAAAGTAAATGGCCTAAAGATGGGCAACTAGCCAGGATTTCATCTGAGTAGTCATGCTGCTAGAACTGATGTCTACGCTAGGTGACGTTAGCTCCCTGGGGATGGGGTGGACGAGTGTTAAGGGGAAAGGAGCGATGTATACAAAAGACTGTAGAAGACAATATGGCACGTGCCTCTGTTCACTCACTTGAATGTCTACTGACATATCATCAAGATGACTAATAATTATTTCTTGCATACTTATTTCATGTGAAGCTTTGGGCAGTACTGTGAGGATATTAAGTAGAATTCCTGGCTATCTAATGGGGGAAAGGCCAAATGAGGGATCATAATAAGTCCACTCTGAAAGGGAAGAGCAAGTCCTGGGCTGGGGCCAACAAGGAAAGGAGGGTAAGCTGGTCCTCCAAGCAACACTTGCACTCCATCCAATTATAAAAATGATCACTCTGCCAGGTAGACACAGTATTGGCAATCACACACATTATGACTTTTTCTAATATGTTCCTCCTGCAAGGGCCTCCTGTATTAATTTGAGTAGACTAACTGCAGAAACAAACAACCTCAAAATCTCAGTAACAACATCAGAAAAGTGTATTTCTTACTCACTTCATACTCCAAGTGGTTCTGAGGAGGGAGAAGCCTGCTTTACACAGTCATTCAGGCACCCAGCATACTTCCTTCTCGTACATCTTGTGGCTCTGTTTATCTGAGGGCACTGCTACCCAAAATGTAGTTCTTGGCCTAGCAGCATCAGTGTAACCTGGTAACTTGTTCAATTGCAAATCCTTGGGCCCCACCACAGACTGAACCAGAGGCTCTGGTTCTAAGATCCAGAAATACGTGTTGAACGGGCTATCCATGTGATTCTCAAGTTTGAGAACCACTGTGAAGGCCTGGCAGATGAGGCTGAGAGTCTGGAGGACCACACAGGAGGTCTTTTAGGGACCAGTCCCAGAAGTAGCATGTTACTTCATTGGCTGCTACTCAGTTGTGAGGCCTCACCTACGTATTTAAGAAGCTGGGAGGTGTAGTCCAGCTCTGTACTCGGGAAGAAAAATACTTACCTTTTAACTGTTTTTCCCACATCCAGCCTCTCTCCCTTAAATTCATTCTCCCTTCAGCAGTCAGACAAATCTTTCTAAAAGGTGAATCTGTTATGCCACTTGCTGATTAAAACCTCCATGGGTCTCATAGCCTCTGAATGATACTTCTTAGCCTTCCAAGGACAGGTGACTCTCTGGCCTCATGGTTCACCACCCTCCCATGAGCTATAAACCCCAGTTGTCTTGATATGCTGCAATAACAACTGCTGGCCCTTTCATTGGCCTCATACCCTCTTCTCTGGGCCTTTGCACCTGCTGCTCTTCCTGAGCTCTCTTCTTCCTGGACACTCCCATTCATCCTTCATGGCTCAGCTGGGATGTGACTTGGTCCAGAAACATCTCTCTGAAACCACTCCCTATCCCTCCTTCAGCACTGGGCTGGATGATTTCTACTAACCAAGAATCTTTCTTATCATTTTGAATTTCAATCACAAAAGTCCCTAGAGAGCAGAGACTCTATCTTACATACCATTGCTTCCTTGTTGCCCATAAAGAGCCTGCCTGGCTCATGGTAGATGCTCAGTGAATGTCTGTTAAGTAATTAATTCAAAGTGGCTTAATAGATACTCAGTGGGTGTTTATAGATGAGAATGTTGATTATCTGTATCGTACTTTGGCTAGAATTTGTTATTAAGTCCAATATGCTTACTCTTTCTTAGTTAAGTACCGCACCTAAACTGCAGCCAAGACCTTCATCTCTGTACTCAAGGGGGCTGCATCCCAGTGCGACTGGGGCAAACCCATCCCATCACCAGAAAAATTAACTCAAAACCACACTCTGGTCACAGTCAGCTTATCTTTTTTATAGACAAAGTCTGCATATCTTCATCCCATGTGAATTTACATATGTAATTTACATAATAGGAAAATAAAGAAGCTCAGTATTTGAAATGTAATCAAATTACATTGTTTAGAAAACAGAAAGTGAAGTTTACTGTTACTAGTAGGACAACAAAGATCTCTCAGTAGCTTAATTGTTGGATGAATCAGTCCCATATTCCTGTCAGTGCTTCTGCCATGACTCATCAGACAGACTAATTTTCAGAGGATGTTCTCTTAAAAAGATGTAGCAACACCCTTCACAAGAATATGCAAATTTGTATTAGCTTTCAAAAGTTAAAATAATTTCTGTGCGCAGAACTTGAGCAGCAGCATTGTTTCTGCCCCAGGGCTCCCCCTTGCCTGTGCTCTTGATTATCTCATGATCCCTTTTCCAGTGGACTTGACATCCTTGGTTATTTCCACCTCTCTCTATAGATATTGACTGTTTCCTCCATCTCTAAGCATGACTACTGCGCCTATCCCCCCAAAAACATGCCCAAATTACAGCTATGTCAGTTGGATTCTACATGAAGTAGACACCTAGATAGAGTTAGGAACAAGAGGTTTATTGAGGAAGAAGGTATGAGCAAGTCAAAGAGAAGAAGCAGAGTTATGTACAGAGAGACGTAGGAGAGGTGGCATCACCTGCCCGGAGTCACATAGCTAGTAATTGACAGAACCAAGATTGAAACCCACAAATCTGACTCCAGAATCCAGGTGCATATATAACCACTGTATGTGCTGCCTGTGTCTTTCCCTGCCCTGATAGATGGTGCATTTTATTACTACACACATCATAGCTTTTCATAGTTATTTATTATGGGCCAAATGCTCCAGTAAGTTCCCTATTTGTGAGGAAGCAATACTTTCTGCCCCTTACATATTAGAAACTTGAGTCTCAGTGAGGTTAAATAAAATGCCCAGAATTATCAGTAAATAAGTAGTAGAATCAGAATTCACACTACAAACTCATACTCTCAGCCCTCACCCCGTGGTCCTTTATATTGACATCGTCTTTGAGTTACGATAGAATTTCATTTGTCTTTGTAATCACGTAACCTAACAAACTATAAACATTGAATAAGAATTTACTGAATGAATGAATGAACGAATGAATGAATTATGTGCTTTTCCATAATTTCTGTCTGAAGTTATGGAATTATGGTTATTAAAAAAAAAGAAAAATGAGGCAAACCACAGCAACAAAGAGAGTGTGGTCATTTTTTTAAAGGGCATGCTATTGAGATATTCCCAAAGTTTCAGTTTTCTTTTTTAAAATATTAGCTATAGTTTTTATGCTATGAATAAAATTTCTAGTTGGTAATACATTAAGCATAAGTACTAGAAAAGTTCTTAAAGATGCTGTTTTAGTGAAAATCAGTCAATAAACAGATGATTCTCACACTTCCATGCCCACATGAATCACTGGGAGAGCTTATTAAAATATAGATTACCAGGCCTTACCAATCACAGATTCTTTTTCAATAGATTTGGTAAGAAGCTTAGAAATCTGCATTTTATAATAATCTCCAAGTGAGCCAGTGTGGTTGGTCCATGGACCACATCTTGAAAAACTCAAGTGGATCACTTGGGCTGCCATCAGGTACTCAACTTCCATGTCCAACATATGAGAAATCTTAAAAAACATAACTTTTCCAAAAGGTAAAATCACTACTGGAATAAAACTATTTGAAGTCCATTATTTCCTATAATGATGTTTAGAACTGTGTGATAAGCCCTGAGACCCATGGCATGACATATGTATGTGCCAATTTAGTTTAATTGGATCAGAGTGGACAGAACATTTCACAACTATTTAATACTTTATACTAATATTGGGGGGTAAGAGCTAATGACTCATTTTGCATATTCAATGTGTTCATGTCATCCCAGCAGAGTTTCATTTTTCCATTAATAGTGTGTCATTGAAATTAAGATACCTGCAATCATAAGAATTATTCTTCTATTAAATATCACTGAGAAAGAAAAAAATATCTCAACATGGAGAATTCAATGTAGGACAACAACGAACTACACCCTCGGGTGAGGTGAAAGGAGAAATAGGGGACAGTGCCTTAGTTTGTGTCCCTTCAAAAGCAGATCTTGAGTCAGATTTTGTGTGCTGGTAATTTATTTGGGAGACACAAATAAATCCCAGGAAGTGCAAACGAGGTCATAGGGAAATGAGACAAGGAAGGGAAGGCAACCAATGAAGCATTGTGTCATGAGCAGACTACCGCTGTGAGCAAATGGGCTCAGTACCTCTGAGAACCGTTTGAGGAACTGTGTAGGACACACCACAGAATTGCTGCATCGAGGCATAGAGAAGCTAGGTTATTATCAAATGACTCCATTTCCTCATTGGTTGCAAGTTGCCCCTGGGGGATGTTACATCCCCAACACTTTTTTGGTAAAGAGCAACTAATAAGCAATTGACTCTCAGACTTCCATGTGCACAGGACCCCTGGGATGAACAACCTACCCTGGCACTGCTATTGGTAAAGCAGAAAGGTGCAGGCCCTGGAGGGGGGAAACTGAGTACTCGGGGATACTGTTCACTACAGTTGCAGGGGAATGCAGAGCTGGCCCAGGCATGATGGCCCATGCACCAATAGCTGCTCCAAAAAGCTAGGAGACTTGGGGGACTTACCTTTGGCATTGATGGAAGATGGTTCCATCAATAAAAAATGTCTCCCTTAAGAAGCTGAATCACAAGCCAGTCCTAATCATACAGATTTGTGTCCTGAATTCATACCCCAGTGAGGTCCACAGAAACCTCAGACAGGGAATTGAATTTAAGTGATCTCTAGTTGTTCATGCTGTCTAGTGACTAACAAGCAAATGCAAGTCCTCTGTCTGAACTTGGCTTCAATCCAGGTTAATGGCAGTTGTAGGGCCATTGATTGTTCCATTCATCTCAACTTCCCAGACATTAAAATGTGGAAAAAATGTGTCCTCAAGTCAATGAAATACAGTAATAACACTTTAGCCACAAAACAGATACAACCTCTTTCCTACATAGGAAAACCTTAAGGGACACTCCTTTTCTTTACCCTGACACATGCATGTGTGCACTTGTGTGTTCACACGAGTGTGGGCGCACACACACATCACCATACCTCTAATGGAAATCTTTTTATAATGAAGAACAGTTACTGGTGTGTCAGAACCTGTCTTTTTCTTTCTCCAAGGTTTACAACCACACAGATAATCAGTGTTCAATTGAAGTCAGCCAAATAACAACCAGATTAGACACAACAGAGCCAGAAAGCTAAAATCTGAGGGCTATTTTTAGTGTAACTTCTCCCATTTATCCAAAGGAAGCCACAGGGCAGGGGGAGTGTTCCTACTTCTAACTGCATTATTTTGAACTTTCAAAAACATTTTTTACAAGAAAAAATGTCTTTATAATTCTATAAAAAGAAAGAAATTAAACTCTTGGTTTTTTCTCCTTTAAAAAGTCTGATCTTCAATCTTTTATTTGACAATCACATTCGAACTGGTATACACTTTTTTTTTTTAGAAAAGTATTGTGTCCTGAGATCAATAAATCAAAATTGTATTGTCGCCTCCTCAAAAGTGAATTGTTATCTTGCTGAAGAGGTTATGTGACAGGATCTCTGGTTTAGTAAAATACACGAACAAAAAAAGGATTAAGATTTCTTTGCCTGAAAGAAAAAATTCTGGGTGTTATTTTTTCTATTATGGGAGAGTTTCCTGAATTGTCCCCTAGGAAAAAGAGATTAAATGTCAGGAGATAAAGCAGGTGCAAGGCCCATTATCTAGTGACGGCGGAGCCCATTCTCTCTCTGGAGGCACTGTTTCCACACGGAGAATGAAGTCAGCTTGAAAACTACAGAAGGAGTAGCTATAACAGTCTGAGAGAAGAGGTAAAAAAGCAGACAAACAGAGGGCTAGGAATTTCTCGGTTATCAAAATTCTGGAAAAAGCAAGAGATTCATGACTATGGGAGAGAGCAGGGCAATCAGAGTCAATCAAGCTGTGAAGCAAAAGCCAGTAAGATGCTCAGCACCCAGGGCTTCAGGAAGAGCACTGAGCAACCCAGTGATGTCAGCCCATGAATCCAGTGAGGCCGGTGATGCAGCATGAATCCAGGAAGATTCCTGAGGCCTTGGGGCCTGGGTCATCACCACAGACCCAGCCACTGTTGATTGACCATCCTGTTTACTCCTAGGACTCCCAGGTCCTCTGGTGCCCACAGAAGCCATGAACCTTATGCTGTTTCATTTTTAGAATCTTTTCTCTGGACTTGAAACCAAACCATCATGTACTTCTAACCCCAGTAGCAAGAATTCCAGAGTGACATTAACCTGGTTTTCCAGATTAAAGATGCCACCAAGTGAATCCATCTTCAAAAGGAGAATCAAACCACTACACTTCAAGTCTAAAATACTCTCTGGCAGGGGAATGTAGTCCATGATACAGGGCCCTACAGATGCTGTGAAAGGAGAGAGCCTCTGCACACCACTATTTCTACTGAACCTGCTGCCACTGACCACAGGGAAGGCCCAGGTTTGGACAGGGACGTATTCCCTTCTTCATGAATAAATTTGTGCTACCTTCCCCTCACCCAAGACATTTTAGGGATATGGAAAACATTAAAGTCCATTGCTTTCAAATGAATTACGGTTGACCAAGCAGACCTATGAAAAAAGATTCTGGGCCGCTTCCCAAATTCCAGCTGCCTCCACAGGGCTGTCTCACCACTGTCACTAGCGTTGGGTGATGTGTGTAAATAGCCCAGGAGTGGACTTAGAACTTTTAGCATGAACTTCATTGCTGGGTGGCCTGAGACAGCCACACCACTTCTCTGGGGTCCAGTGTCCACATCTGTGAAGAGGTTTTGTTTGACTGAAATATGGTCAAGGATCTTTTTATTTCTTGAGGAAAGCAGTCTTATTCAGATAATAAAAGACAACAGTGATCTATAATCTAAAAGGGGAAGAAAATGTAACATCAATTTCTCACAGGTAGATTTGAATTCTCTTTAGTAAAAGGCCCCTGGCTGAGTTTAATAGCAGTTTCAGCTACATGTTTAATAAATGTGGCCTACAAGTCTTTTAGGTGTGTGTGTGTGTGTGTGTGTGTGTGTGTGTGTGTGTGTGTGTGTGTATTTGCTCTGGCAGTAATAAATTCTTTGAAGGCATAAAAATGATTAACTCTAAAGAAGTTCAAACATTAAGATCCTGGTATCTGTAATAGGGCTTTGTGAAGAACAGCTGAATGGAAATGAGCTATCGTTTAATACCAAAAGTGTTTGAAAACAACTTCTAGTAGGAAAAAAGTCTGTCATTTTTCTTTGAAGCTGAAAGAATTGGTGTTGAGGGGCCACGACCAGAAATGGAATAGCTTAGCAGAACTGAACACACTTCTTCCAGTTCAGAGCCCTCTGATAATCGACCTCTGGGGCTTCTGTGAATCAGCTAGTTATTTCTTGGATGCAGCTTTCTTCCTGGTATAGATTTCTAGTACTTCGGTCATAAACAAAGGAGATGCACTAGATTTTATTAAATGTTCAGAATAAACCGTGCTTTAGGAAAATGTAACATACAAAGAAGAGACAATCTAGTGGAAATAATTAAGAAATCTATAATTAGGAATGTATAGGATTAAATTATTCTTTGGCTAAAGAGCTGTATACATAATCACGCAGGATTCCAACCCAAGCAGTCAAAAGTCCTTTCTTTCAAGAGCCTTAAGTGTATGATGAAGTTGCTGAGAATCCAGCTTTGCTAATTTCCAGCAGTAAGTTTCTTCCTTATGAAAGATTCCACATAAAGGACCACTGAAAAGCCCAAAGCTGCCCCACTGTGGCTCCTTACATAGTTAAAACCCTATTAGAGTGAAAGAATCAAGAGACTCCTCTGGAAAAAAATACATATCTCTGTGTTCACTAGGACCCTGCTGTGTACAGATTTATCTGGTTGCTGCAGAGAAACAAAAGCCACAAAGGGTGTGTGATGGTGTGTGGGGGAGTTTGAGAGACACCCAATTTGTATTGTTCCTGCTGCAAAGACTCTGATCTGAGACCAGCTCTGGCAGACCCCAGCTGAGTAGGGCCTCCTTGTAGTCTTCATTCCTGCCAGGCCCTGGAGGGGGTGGAGAATGCATAATGAGACTGAATGAGAATTAGATGCCTAATTGGAGCCTGGAAAAGGGAAAGAAAAAGCCAGACGTAGTATAGAATGTGATCAGAAGCCAGCTCAGTTAAGCCAAACGTGACACCTGGGAAGGCTTCAATGGTTGTGATCACATACAGAGGAGCTTGAACGGCCTTTTAAATTTCTGTGGGAGCAGCACAACCAGCAAGGAAAGATGAGGGAGGAGAAAAGGGCCAGGCCTAAGATAGGCAGGTCAAAGATGCTAAAACTGAATCTTCCAGGAGATATTTCTACCCATCCAAATGTTTGGCATGAGTGCAGAACTTTGAAACAGGCTCAGTCATTCAGCTCCAGTTTAAATGTCATCTTGTCCTCCAGGATTTTTCTTCACTTCCTTCAGAAAAGGTGAAGAATCACTCTCTCCTTTGTGCCTCCACAGTTCTTGGTTCATACCATAGCCCTTGTCACAAGGCTTGTGGGTAGTTATCACTCTCTTGTTCTCTCTGTCTCTCTCTCTGTCTCTCTCTCTCTCTTACACACACACACACACACACACACACACACACACACACAATCTCAGCTAGCTTATGAACTCCATGCAGGCAGCAATATGCCTCATTTATTTTGTATCCCATCACATGGTAGACACTGAAATACTGGTGGGTATTTTGGGGGCTTTTCTTCCTAAATAGTGGGTGTCTGTAGAGTGGTTATTCTGACAAAGCTAATGATGAATTTCCAAACCATTTTCAGAGTGACTGCATAGAGGCACATCATCTGGTTAAACATCAAAGGAGATCTCATGCCACCCCAGATGCCACCACTGCCTCTCATCTCCTACTAAAGATAGCTTCGATTTTGATTAGGGTAGAATATTCCCAATTAATACATGAAGAGCTGTGTTGCCATGGAAAGGGTATTTTGTAGAAATATAGGAATTTTCCATCACTATGATTCTGTCAGCTTAATCATTCATTATTTGACTTTGAAGAGGGGAACTGTGGGCATGTGTCAATGTGATGAAGAGAGATAGGGTGGTCAAATGCAACTTTGGCACTGTTATTTTGGGGGGGAGGTGGTAGTGAATAGATGGGGTGAGGGACAGATGGTTTATAAATATACCTTTGTTCCAAAAAAGTATGAACTAATATAAATCAAGTGTATCAGTCTGCTCAAGCTGCCATAACAAAATACCATAAAATGAGGGGGCTTAAACAATAGAAACTTATTGTCTTAGAGTTCTAGAGTCTGGGAAGTTCAAGATTGAGGTGCTGACCAATTTGGTTTCTGGTGGGAGTTCTCTTTCAGGCCTGCATCCTCACCTGTCACAGGAAGAGAGCTCTCTCTCTCTCTCTCTCTCTCTCTCTCTCTCTCTCTCTCTCTCTCT
>NW_017732090.1:801387-835502 GCF_001890085.2 Hipposideros armiger | reverse complement strand
TTTCTTCTTCTTCTTCTTCTTCTTCTTCTTCTTCTTCTTCTTCTTCTTCTTCTTCTTCTTCTTCTTCTTTCTTCTTTTCTTACAAGGCTACAGTCCTATCAGATTAGGGCCTCACCATTATGACCTCATTGAACCTCAATTACCTCCATAAAGGCCCAGTCTTTATGTGACTTAAACACAGTTACATTGAGGGTTGGGACTCCAACATATATATATTTGGGGAAGGCACAGATATTTAATCCATAACATCACATCTGATCAGAACTATTTTTGACAGATATTCCTGAAACCAGCTTATGACAAAGGCCAGTTGTTTCTGGCAACGTAGGGAATATGCAGTCACACAAATCAAAGGAATCTAGGCACTCGTTCTTGGGTTTAAGATGGTAGTGTGAAGTCAGCTTTCAAATCTCTCTCCCCAAACACAACAATATGAAAGCAATAAGTAAAACACACAATCAAAGAATATCAACATAAACAGTATTCAGACAAAAGAACAGGTGAGTAGCCAACAAAAGGAAAGACACATTTCTAGAAATGCAGAAGGCATGAGCCTGGTAATGTCCCAGCCCACCCCTACCTCCACCAGGCTCAGAAATAATCCTAAATAAGGTCTTACTAGCTACCATTTACATGCCCAACTAGGAGCGGAGCAGCCAGGGGAATTTCCACAAGCACATGAAGTTAGGCACAAACACCTTTTATTCCACCTTTCCCCCAGAGAGATAGGAAAACCTGCTATAATTCACCATTTCACTACCTCCTGCTGGGAAGAAAATGGAAGAGGAAAGGTAGACTGATAACAAATACCTAGAACTAATTACCTCTAGCAAAAAGCAGGCATTTCACCTAATATAAAACAAATGAGAAAATAAATCAGGCAAGATCTTTGGAGTGAGCAAGAAGCAGGGGAGGTAGTGCTCGAAAGGCCCAGGCGAAGCCTCCTTGAGGAAGCAGCTCCCTTCCCTCCCTGAGGAATCTGTGTAGGGTTTGCACAGGGTTTATCATCTTCTGGTTGGGTAGGCTGAGAGAGAAAATAGCAAAAGAGAATAGCGAAGCTCCCAGGCTGATTCTCTTGCTCTTAGGAAGGAAGCTCTAAATCTCGGGATGAATTAAAAAAGACACCCAAACTCCAAGGACAGCCTCAGACTGTGACAGGAACAGTGCAGACAAAGTGAGGTGAACATGGGCTGGGCATGGGACACACTTGCTGAGAAATTCAGTGTAACTAATGTGGAAAATGCTCTGGCTACTTTACCTAACCCCCGTCCCCCAATAGAAAACTCCCGAAAGAAAATACTTTCCGCTTTCCGATAGCTCCTGGAGGATTCAAGAAGCCACATATACTGTGAGAACGAGTAGCTTGCTAATGTGTGCCATGCACCTCACCCTGCAAGCACATGGAAGCCATAACTAAGAGAGAGAGAGAGAGAAAGCATGCAAGCCAGCAAAAGACAGATGAAGAATTTATTATGGAAGAAACATAACCTGAGAAAAATATTAAAATCCTCTACAATTACTATAGAAGAACTTTGAAAGGACATTAAAGAGCTTGAAGATAAAGTGATAAAATGGCATAATAATCTGAAATGTAAGAATCAAGGAGATACATTTTCTCTCATTAGAGAAATAAGTCAGTTAAGAATAGCAAAGACCAAATTACTAAAAAAGAAAAAAAGCTTGAGATTATCACAGTGAAAGAAAACACAGAAACTCTAAAACAATTAGAGAAAAAATAATGTATATGGAATAGACTAAAGTTTCCTATATGGGAAGAACTGGTGTTTGTGGAATTTAGAAGTCAACATATATGAGTGTATTCCCTAAGATGAAGGGAAATTTTAATTGATGATCTAACAGGCAAACCATGTTCCAAAAAATCAATATCTAAGTCTCATCCTGAATACACATGATGTTAATAAATATGAATAAAGAAATAATTTTACAGCTATCTTGGCATATAGGTGTCACTTAAAAAACAATAACTACAACTTTTAGAAGAAAGCATAGTCAAATTTAATGTGTCAAAGAAAATCAAAAGATGATGACAATCCACAAGAAAACACTTGCAACGTATTTGACAGAGAGTTAATTTTCTTAATTTATGAAGAATATATGAAAGTCAATAAGGGAAAAAAAATGTAAGCAACCAAATAGGAAAATTGGTAAAATATAAAAACAAGTGACAAAAGAGAGAAAGGAAAGAAGGAAGGTAGGAAAGGAGGGAGGGAGGAAGAAAACGGAAGAGGGTGGGAAGGAAGAACAGGAAAGGAGAGGGAGAATCTGGACACCTACATGCCAAGAGGTAAAAACTGAAAATGCCTCTGAAATGCAGGACAGTGAGTTTAAAGCATCTGATTTATTTTAAGTGCTGTGGCTAGAGAATTTAAGTATTAGTTTTTGAGCAAAAATAATCCATTTTTGGCCCTTACTATATATTTAAAACAGCCCATTTCCAGTGAAAAACTTAAAGACTGAAAGAAAACTGATACATTTTAATAAAGTTTATATCTGAAATTTGATTTTTTTATGGAAGACTCTGGACTAACCTTTAGCAAATTGAAAAGAACAAGTTTTTTCCAAAGCCAGAAAGAAAGAAATGTGTGGTATTTTATTTTTGATAATTTGTTCTTCATCTATAATGCAAAAAAGAGAGCTAATTATGAATGAGAAGAAGTAATAAAATAGCAATATACTTTTGAACAACAATAGTGCTTGCTCCTCTGAATATTAATCCAGCTGAGACAGACCTCTACTCCATTCAATTCTTTTCATTAGGCTTCATACATAGCAGGGAATTTATATATATATATATATATATATATATATATATATATATATACTGGATAAATGAATGAATGATATCAGAGAAGAGAGAAATATAATAAATTCTTGAATTATACAAAAAAAGGTGATTAAGCTAAATTTGTGTGCCTAAGCGTCATTGATGCAAAGATATCCAGAGGCAGATATTAAACTCATTATTTCTCTCAGCCAATGAATAGTGATTAAGCATTTATTATAGTTAGTCATTATCTCATTTGCTCCTCAAATGTTATAAAGAAGGTATCATTACCTCCATCTATAAGAGACAAAACTGAGACTCTGGGTGTGAACAGGACTTCCCCAAGGTCACACAAACAGAAATCCAGAGCTTGGGTTTGAAACCAGCTCTGCCCACCTCTACAGAATTACTCTCCATTCCCTTTCATCCAACAGTGATATTTCTGAGAAAGGTGACCATACATGGGAAGTCCTGAGTTTCATAATCTATCATGGGCAACAGGAAAGGAAGTTACAAAAATAAAACAAAACAAAGGCATATTTACTGGAGAGAAGCAATTTATAGAGGCTAGACTTGTGGTTTATTATGTCATATTTGTTGTAGGAAAAGTGAGTAGTAAACCTTTGTTAAATTCTTCCTGGTTTATTGGGCCTCCCTTCACTTCGGATGAATTTTCCTAAGAGTAGGTATTTACTCCCTGCATCCTTACATATTATCACAGAACACCTGGATATGATACCTGTATGCTACTCAAGCAGCTATGTGAATAGATAAACCCATGCCATTACCAAGGATTAGAATTTTCTTTTTGAGATTAAATGTATTTAGTTTATGGCTATAGCCACCACATCATTGGGAAGAGTGAAATTTAAGATAATTTTAAATAATGTTTGTAACTTGACTGTAAAGAGTGGTTTGTGGGGAAGTATCATTACAACAGTGTACCACAAAGACTTGACTCTTCTTCAGGTCCTGTATTGCCATTGACACTCTGTACTTCCTCCATAAATTGGTCTTTAATCTCTTTTCACCTAGTTGTACTTGGATTCTTCACCTAGAAAGTGAACTTGGCAAGCTTACGTAAAGTCTAATTGAACTCATCTCCCCTAACAATCAGTAGCTTATAAAGAACATAAATCAATGTTTATGCATGGGGAGTAATAGTCTCTTTCCACTTGAGCTAGTAAGTTAAATGTATGTGACAAGTGCCCTAACCTCTAAGCCCAGTTATCTTCCATCTTAGTACTATTATGAGGTAAGCAGAGTTTAGTCTGTTAAGAGATTCTCATCTGTATTCATTAGTTCAATGTTTCTCAAAGTTTCATACATGCACCATTTGTAGTCCTGTAGATGATTTTAGGTGATGCAGAAATTACCATATTTATTATAATATGTTAAAAATTAGGCATAAATCAAGCTCATGATTTATAGCTATAGTTGCTATGGGATAAAATTAAAAAGCAATGTTAAGATTGAATCAATTAAAATGTATTATTAAATGTTTTAGCTATTGCCACAATAATGTTACATAACAAACCATCTTCAATCTCCGGAGCTTAGAACAACAATCATATATTCTTTTATTCATGGATATGAGGATCAACCACATCAAGTTTGGTCCAGGAAGGACATCAGGCTATGAGTTGAGCTCAGATCTTATTCCGTTTGGACCTACTGATCCCAAAAGCATGTTCTTCTTGGGGTAAAAGTCAGGAGTATAAGAGGGCAAGCCCCAATTGTACAAATTCATTTCAAGGGTCTGTTTTACTCACTTCTGCTAATATTCCATTGACTAAAGAAAATTCCATGGCCAAGCCTAATGTCAAGGGAAAGAGAAGTAGACTCCTATAGGGATAGAAGATAGGAAATGAGCATTTCTGAACAGTTACCTAATTCATTACATTAATAGCAAAGTTGGAAAATGGTTTTCTTCCATGGTTCAAGAATACTTGGTTTGGGTCAACACAACTCTAATTCAATGCAATTCAACCCAGACAGGCTCTGCGCTCTATAGCTGCTGTGACATGTAAGCAATTACACATTCTGAGAGATAATTATTTGTAATTCTATTGGTTGCATGGAGTTTATTGTCAACACTAATCTCAAAAGAAAAACTTGAAGAATCCTCTAACATCCCTCCAAGTTTATGTATTTAAAAATCCAGTTGATTGCATTCTATATGCACCTCAGTATATTTTCTTTGTGAGGAGACCTGCTTCATTTATCATTTTTTTGTAATGCAACTGACCTATAAAAGGTTACCATAATCAAGGCTTTGAGGAGGGCAGTTGCAATTGGTAAATGAAAATGAAAGTGGTACTGAATGTCCCAGACTCTTTATATTTCAGCAACTTTTATCTCCTGCTAGGAGCCATGAAATGTACCTCTTGTTTGTGTTTCAAGCAGCAGCAATCAAAATGGGGGTAGGGAAAGGCAAACTGGATGGAATAAATAGGCTCTAGAAGCAATTTTTGTTTTGATCAGATTCTGTTGTCTGTGTGAAATGGACTCATTTCTCTGAGGCACTCAGCTGCATTGCTCAGCAGGAGAGAAGCCGTTAGGATAATACCAGTTCTACACGCATGTCAGAGTAACAAATGTCTATCATTCCTCTTCCTCTTTTCCAATATACCACACACACACACAAACACACACATGCATACACATATGCACATGCATATTCTCACATGCATGTGCATATTCACATAAATATGCCACTACGTACACAGTCATATAGTCATACCACACGTGCACATATATACATGCATCATGCACCTTCATGATATTAAATAAATAAATAATGTGTACCAAACATACCTTTAGAGTTTTTGAAAGCAGATCTAACAAACTATGCCTCACTCTGCTCCTAGAACCTAGCAGTATACAGAACTGCAACCTTGATTTCTGTTTTTCTCTCTCATAGATGCCAAACCTGCCATTGCATCTCATGCTAATCTATTTTCCAATATGGTGGCACAACCCAAGAATTCTCATATGAATGTATTGTATTATAGCATAATTAAGTTGGAAAAACAAAATATAAGGCAAAAACATAAATATTTACTGCTTTTTTATTTGCCTTTTGTGTTATGCTTTCTTGAACATTTTCCTTCCTCCCTCACCCAGTTCTTAAAAGTGTTCTTTATGCTCCTTCATTTTCATTGAGCATTTTTTAATTGACTAGCATCCTGAGTATTAGAAAGTCTCCTACGATGTTACAGAGGTTTCTTCCTAATAATATCACTGGGGTTGTTACTGTTGATAGTAATGAGTTTGAAAGAGATTTACTGGAAGAATCAGCCACAGGTACTCTGGATCCCATCACCAACAACAAACCTGGGGAGAAAGTCCAGCAAGTAATGTTGAATTCGTTTTAGGTCAACTAATTTTCCTTCCGCAGTAATCATTTCTTATAAAAATAACAATACTGTTATGTTTTAATTATTTCTGATGGTTTCCCAGAGAGTTAGACAAGCAGTTAGAACATTTTATAGTCATTTTAATATTGAAAAAGCCAAGGCTTTTAAATATTATGAGATTTGGTTTAAGTCATTCAAAAAGTTAAGTGGCCAGCCAGGATATCCTCTTTTATGCCGTATCTGTTTATGTCTTTCTCATTCTCTATTGGGTGCCTTGTGTTTTCTGTTATTTTGTATACTGATTTCTTTATGTATTAGTATAAGAGTCCTTTGTAAATTACCTGAATTGCAAATATATTCTTCCACTCTGGCTTATTTTGTACTCTCTTAATGGTGTGTTTTGATAAACTAATGATGCTAATTAATGTTTTCCAGATTATCAGTCTTTCCTTAATAGTTAGTGCCAATTTTTTTTCCTGTGTAAGAAATTTTTGCCTGATGATTTGAAGGCCTTTTCCCATGTTACCTTTCACGGTTAGTTCTATAATATATCTGGAATTTATTTTTCAGTATGGTGAAAACTATTCCTTCAACATAGGGCTACTGATAACAAATTTCACTTTTTTTTTCCTGAAAATCTTTTTATTTCAAATTAAATTTTGAAAGAGGCTTTTTTTAGATACGAAATTTTATATTGGAAATTTTTTTCTTTTAGCACTTTCAAGATGTCATTGCATTGTCTCTGGCTTCCATTATTTTTGTTGAGAAGTTATCTATAGGTCCTATTGTTACTATTTTAAAGTTAATGGATTTTTATTCACTAGAAAATTTTATATATTTTTAACAGTTTGATTTTTAGCAGTTTTTCAAAGATTGGCCTATGTGAGGTTGGCTTTGTATTAATTCTGCTTGTGGAGCATAACACTCTTGAAACAGTGGTTTCACATCTTCTATTAATTTGTAGGAAATTATCAGCCATTACCTTTTAAAATACTGCTTTTGCCATATCTGTATGATAGACCCTATCTCATATGTTTACTAACTCTTTGTATTTTTTCATCTGTACTTTATTTTTCTTCTAACCTAGATTTCAGTTTACTAATCCCTTCTTTGGTGGTGTCTACTTGCTGTCAAATCCATTTATTGAATTTTTAATTTCAATTATTGTATATTTTTCACATTTAGAAATTAGATCTTACTTTTTTTAATAGTCTCCAGTTACCTGACCAATTTCTTTACCATGAAAAGTTTCCAACTTGGCATCCAATTTTTAAGCACATTAATAATTATTTTAAAGTGTGTCTGTAATATCTGGTTCTCTAATATGTCTCTATCTGTTTTCAGTAATTCATTTTTGTTATTTTGGAATGCTAGGTAATATTTTTATTATTATTATTATTATTATTATCAAATGCAGGACACTTGTATAAAACATTGTAGAGACAACTTGAGTCTCTAGGTGGTTTAATCTTTTTTCAGAGGATTTATTTTTGCTTCTGACAAGCAAATAAGACAGAGAAGAGCACTGTAATTTAATTAAGAATTGAATTGATTAAAAGTTGAACTTTAGTTTTTGGTTTTGTTTTCTGTTTTTGTTTTGAAGTTGATCAGAGACCTTTCTTTTGGTCCTCACTATTCAGTAAGCAACGTACACAAAACATTTTCTTTATCTCTGCCTCAAACAGCAAAAGCTACATCCAGGCCTAAACTGGAAGACACATGTAGTGGAAGGCTTTATAGAGAAAAGCTAACAGGTGAGATCTCTGCTTAGGTGAAGGTAGAATAGGAGAAGTGTATAAGTCAATATTCCAAGGCTCTGTTCTTCAAAGCTGAGGTCCGTAGGAGAGGGGCTAGGTAAAGGACACGAAACTACCAGTGTCACAATCTGAATAAATAAAACTGGACTTCACTTTTTTAAAGAGATGGTTTATTTCAAGTTCATTCTTACCCAAGAGTATAACCCTTCAGGAGACCCCACAGAAAACTCGAAGTGCTTACCAGGGCAACTCTTTCTTGGTAGGCCCTGACCTCCAAGTTGTGTGCCTCCCTCCTACCCCAGCCCCTCCAATCTTTATAAGACCCCTGGAGGCTCTGTTCAACTTCTTGGCACATGTGGAATGTCAAACTCACCATTTTGCACCTCCTCAAGTTTGTGCTGCATTGATGGCTCTCTAGTGCCTTAAAATAATGTCTTATATAATCTGTCCAGTGTTTCTAGCTGTTCTTGGTAGGAGAGTTAACCTACATCATAGTCGTGTACCTTAGGCAGAAATTCCTTTCTCAGTGTGATTTTAATTTGCATTTCCTTCATTATTAGCAAATTGAATCATCTTTTCACATGCGTATAGGCCTTTTTTTTAAAAATGATCTGTTTGTTAAATTTCTTGATCATTTATCTATCAGATTCTTGATCTTCTTCATCTCTATTTTTAAGGTCCTTTATGTTTAAAGCTATTAACCCTTTGTCTATGATAAAAGGTATACATATTTTTCTTCAATTTGTAATCTTTATTTTTTAAACATTACTTATAGTATTTTTTATCCAAAATTTTATTATGTTTCTATAATGCCAAATATTCCCAATTTTTATTACTATTTCTGTGTCTTCAGGCATAATTAGCAAAGATTTTCTGCTCCCAGGCTTACAGAAATTCATCATTTTTTTGTCCTGTTTTTGTGTCTTTAAGGAATGCGCTGATGAGCAATTGAAAAATAGTCCACTTTTTAGAAATGGCAGAGTGAGAAAGAAGATGATATAGCATTACATCCAGCTGGAAGTTTCAAGTTTTGTTTTCCCTTCCTCAATCTCACCCTTAGGAGCTAATGAAAAGAATTCATGAACATAGTTACTTTCATGTTGTCCTTGAAGGGCTCAGGAGCCTACAAATATATTTTTTTCTTCTTGTATTATCCTTTTCCTGACTTCTCTCATCTATTCTTATATCATCGGTATAACTTCTATATTGATGTCTCCCAAATATGTACGTCTAATTTATAATTTTCTTCCTTGGCACGGGATACAAAAGCTTGTTTGGCATTTCCAGTGAAGTGACCCAGCACTTCAAACTTCAAATTCAAAATGGCTTTCTTTCCCTTCCTACACTCTGCTTGTTTTATATGTCTTCAAGTACTGACCTCCCTACCATCAATCCACCCAGACTCAGAGACTGGTCACCTTTGAGTGATATTTCTTGACTGTTCAGTAAATTATTACCAAGAGTAAGTTCTATCTTTGAAGGCATATTCCTTTGAAGAGATTATAAAACTGTATATTTCCCATCTTTGCTTCATTCTCACCCACAGGCACACCACACTTAACATAATGCATGCTCAATAAGTACTCATGCAATGAAAATGAATTTAACAATTTATATTAAAAAATACAAAAATAATTAAAACTTTGAAATTATTAATTTTCCAGCACATGATCTGTATCTGTTTTTGTATTTTCAAATGTCCTAGCTCTTCAAGTTATGAAAACACAGTAGATATTCAACTTAGAAGTAAGAGGATATTGTCCTTTTGACTATGTGGAACATTTCTTGCAATGAAAAAAAAAAGATACTCTTACTGTTACATTTAAGCATGTTATACAGCTTTAGTTACAGCAAATGGATGACAGGCTTTCTGAAGCTGTGCAAATAGAGAAAAATCACAATAGAAATTAACTAAAGACTGGATTTTCAGCAACCCAAAATGGCAGCATCTGTGGAAGTCTCCTAGGGAAGGAACTAAACCATTCATTTGTGTGTGTTTAAATGAAAAACCTCACTGCCAGGAGAATGAATCTTTCTACTTTCAGGCATGCCTAAGGAAAAGTAGGTTTTCTTTTTTTTTTCTATCTTCAAAGATTAAGCTACATAAACTCACATATATACAAATTTGCCAAAATTTAAATAGTAGGTTGTTGTGATTAAACCAAGTTTCCCTGCTTTCATGCTACCAGATTTCTAATTTGAGAAATTGTGTATCTATGTATGCATGTGATTATCTCACAAATTTGAGAATTTAGAAGATGACAGTACTAAAGCTTTAAAAACAACTCAAAACACTATTCCCTCCTTTAACTTTTCCTGCAAAAGAAGTTGAATCCCAGGAGTTTTTTTTAAATTTAAGAAGGCAATGGAGGGTGACAGAGCAATTGGCAGTCAGGTTGTTCTAATTCTCTATTAATCAAGGACTATCTTCTTTCACTCTTTCAGCTCAAGACGAGGACACGCCTCGAGTTTCTGTGAAAAGGGAAGGTTCCTGTGACACAGAAAACTCTACAAGTGCTGATGGTAGGGATCAGAAGCGATTTGAGCTCATATAGACATAAATCTGGCACATTTTCTGTGTGTAATGTAGGATTAAGGGAGCTATCCTATGAATCAACATATTCAGTTAGAACAAGGTGAAATTAAAAAAAGAAATCTACTAAGAACTAATAAAATTGGCAGCCTTTTTAAAACACTGACACTAGCTCAGTTTAAAAAACAGCGTGTGCTTCAGTTCAATTGTACCTTACAATAATGAGGCCACATTAGGTAATTCCAAGTCTAAACTGGACTGAAGTCTAGCTGGTGAACTTCACATAAATATCACTTACTTCTGCCACAAGTGTTTGTTCAGCGTCACCCCTGCTCCAATCTGGAGCCCTGGCTTGAGTTTAGGCCAAGGTTATTCTTGGGCCTTTATTACTCTGCCTCAGCGTATCACATCAGATGGCTTGGCCAAAACCATAAAGAGTCTTTAAAAGCACCTTAGAAATAAATTCACAAAACCCTTTTTTAAGACAATTCCCACCTCAGTTTGAAAGTGTATGAAGATTCTGAGCCTCAGGAATATGAACATGCTCTTCCCCATGCACAGCATACACTTTGATATTTTATAACTTGCATTAGAAAACTACTATTTGAACATACATGATTTAATAAATATTTATTTAATTCTACTGCTCCGAAGAGCTTAGGTGAACTAGAATTGGTCAGTGATCAGTGGTATATACTTCTTTTGCAGTTTTACTTGTTTTAGCCCTCCCCCCTTAAAAAACGGAAATTACTTTTAGTTGATAATGACTTTGGGAAAAATTCAGCTACTGGTACTTGGTGGTTTTAAATAGAGTTCCCTGTAGCACTTGGTATTCCACCCTGCTATAGGCTCTTTTGCACAAACTGATTTTTTTACATATGGGGATATATTAATTAGGAGAATAATGTTTTTGAACACCAGACCTGTCCATTAAAAGCCAACCCATGTTAGTCATGCTCAGTTGAGCAAAACCTGCCCCAGCCTAGTTGTGCCTCTATAGACATGGCTCTTAACTAGTGCTTTACAAAGCATGTTCTGAAGAATACCAGGCCCATACAATGCTCACTGAATGAAAGGGAAATAAATGTGGGAAATACTAAGGTGTAGTCCTCACTTGGAGATTCAGCATGCATGTTTTAGTCTCTAAGAAGTCTCAGCAGGAAGGAAACTTATTAACATGGTTTGAAGTTGCTTTTTCAAACTTATTTGATCATGGAATGCTTTTTAAGTAACATTTGTTAATAAATTTTGGACCTAGTGACCCTTGGGTTGGAGGGAGAAGCAGAAAAGGAATGCTCTATTATATTTTGTTCTGTATGCTCATACACTAAGGTAGACAAACTTACAATAACTTTGTAGACCAAGACTGAATATATATATATATATATATTATTCTCTTTATGTAGGTAGAATTACTGCATCTGGCCAGTTTACACCTGGGGTTAGAATGAGCTCTCACATCATTAGAAACCCAGACTAGAGTGCAGGTGAGAACAAAAAGACCTGCTTTTAAAACCTTCTTCCTTCTGAGAGAGTTGAGTGGGATGCCATACAATGTCATTCCTTCTTTCAAGCTTCTTTGGGGTGTGAAAAACAGCATCTGCCACTATTTTACTTGAGTCATGCTTTCATGTTCAAGAAAAAGACTTGGGTTGTTGATTCTGTGCAAATAAATGAAAGCTACCCAAACGAGAAAACAAAGTTCTTAATTGAGCTTATAAGCTTGTCAGCCATTATCACTTGTGTTTGGCCTACTCAAAGGCAGGCAAGGAAGTGGGAAACCTTTATAGTTAACAAAAGGGAAGGCTCAAAGCATCCTCTGATTGGTCATTTTTCGCATGGGGAAGAGAGACTTGGGTAACTAGAAGTGGGACATCTTAGGTAATTGGCTTGGGAACATACTTTGCTTTTCCTAGTTGGTCCTATGTAGAAAGAATGGGGCAAAATATAGGGAAGCTGGCAGTCACTGACCATCGTGAGGTGATTGCTGCAGAGGCTGTGGTTTGTTTGTCCCAACTGGTTGCTGCAGAGATTTTATGTCAGAATTCTTTTGCTGTATATGGTCAGGCCATTGTCCATTTGTATATTGTCTCTCAGTTTATAAAATGGGCTTTGATGCTTTAAAAATATCAACCTAATTAAACCTACTGACCCTTGAAAATTTCCAGTGATTGCAATGCCTGTGCTCCAATACTTCTGGACAATAGCTGTAATTATGCATTCTATTTTTATGCAAATACTCACAGAGAACAATACACACAGTAAAGTAAAAACACAGGTTTTGTTTTATCATTGCTGTGTGATCTGGTTAGATGTTTTGCTTTTCTATTTCATGGGGTCCATTGCCACTATACTCACTGGCAAGTTTACAGGGTCTGTTTTGAATTTCAAAGTTGAAAGCATGGCAAAACAAAGAAGCCTATTGACATAACTGTTTGAGAGGGTGCTGTTTACCTCTCTGCCAGTCAATGTGCTCTTTTGCTTTGTTTTCTCTTTATTTTCTTAGACATCTATTAATGGCTTTGAATTTACCTAAGGATGGTAATAAATATATCCAAAATGTCAACCCAAAAAGCTGGTATAAAATGACAACTCAGTTTCTACAGTTCAGAGGGAAGAGGGCAATTCTTCCCTCCCCATTCCTCACTGGTAAAAATCAACTAAAATGGTCCCAAAACCTTAAATGAATGAAAATGAACTGAAAAGAGGTATAAGATAGTAAATCAGAAAAGTATCTACTCATAGACCATTTTAATGTGTTTAAGAGATTTGTATTTAGTGAATATTTATCCTTTTTGTTTTCCTTTCTGGTTATAGTTGAAATGAATAGTCAGGTTGACAGTGTAAATGACCCAACAGAGAGTCAGCAAGAAGATTAACTAATAGGTAAGTGCCCTGTTGTGGGATTTTCAGTTGTTTAAAATGGCCACAGGAACTGTTTGTAAATGGCATATTGGATTTCCCTCAGCTCTACCAAATCCCATAGCATGGCTCAGGCTAAACTTTAAAAATCTTTATACCAAATGACAGTGAAAGGAGCAAGAATTATCCTAGCTTGCCATCTTTAAGGGGAAAAGATAAGCCACAGCATATTCAAATCATGCAGTACTTTGGTTTTCTGAGCTTTGACAAGAAAAAATATTTTCCTATCTATCTCACCCCCTGGCCTCCTGTGGTGATCAAATTATTTCAGCAACTCCAAGCTGATCCTGAAGTATTGCTTTTCTAGAAGTTACCTGCTGAGCTGTTTTAGTATATCTATTTTTAAGCATAACACTAAGTGTTTGCCCTGGAGAATGTGTAAAAGCCCTTGAGTGTGTTTGGACAGAAAGAAGCCTATCTCATGTCCTAACCTGTCACTCCACTACCTGTAGACCACTGTGTCTGTGCAAACATTGGTGGAGTTGAATGAGCCTCGGGGAACTCACCAGGAAACTAAAATTATGGGCCAGACCTCAGTTAAGAGTTTTTCCAGACCAACACTCTAAATCTCTCAGCAGAGACTGAAGTATATCTAGAATGATGAGTGGTCTGTAACCCTTTTCCATATCTTGAGGACTAGTGAGAAGAATTAGAAGAAAGAAGTCAGGCTCACTATTTCAATTCCTAGCTTAAATTACTTAGCTGTGAAGAAAAAGTGTGGAATAAATGAACTGTGGGTCATCCAGCATAAGACACAAATGTGTTGACACCTTTGCCTCCCAGCACCTCCCTGCACTCCTGTATCTTCTCAGTAGGTCTCTGCACTCCTCTAGGAAGCCATGCTGCACCAGACTCTTGAGCTGCTGCATCAGCGCAGAGCAAAGTTTGAGAATGTGTGAAGGTACACACACATCTGTTCTTCCCATCATGGTCTTGAACATCATTTACAATTAAATATAATAGCATTTGTATAATACATATATAACATAGAACTCTAAATATTGTAAACATGCAAACATGGTCTTATAAACATTTCTTCTGATTTTTTGTTAATCTTGTTCATGTATTTTAAATATCTTGCTAAGCAGCACAAATGGTATGGTAGAGGAGTGTCCATTAAAAAATAATGATGTGAGACTAAACCTGAAAATTTCAAATATAGACTCTTCAGTTTTGCCTTACCTTTGGCTCTTTTGTTGCCAACAAACTATAGGTTTCTTGTCTAGATATTTTTCTTACAGAAACTATTATTTTCCTGTGTGATCAATATATAGATATAGTACCAGTACAAATCTGTTTTCTTTGGGCAATGTCAAAATATTTTTTTTGACCATCAACACCAATTTTACCTCTACCCTAATGAGTAAGTTGTCAAAACTTAAAGCTCAAAATTAGTTTAAAGAAACTCAGTTCCAGGAAGGAGAAAGGGCTTTCACAGGGTCACTTGGTTGATCAATGGAAGTTGACATACTCCCAGTACAAAATTCTTTGATGGTCCTAAACCTTCCACAAACAATAGTGAGTTTCCAAGCACGATGTCACAGAGAACAGTGTGACCTAATGAACTTCACTAATTCCCACAGAAATATTTATACAGCTGGTTTTGTAGAGACTATCTTGTAGTTCAACAGGAAGAAGAAACCTAACCTTAGTTCTGTGCATCATACTTTCAAGGAAATTAAAGAACTATAATAAAATTGAATTAGAATTACAGAGTTCAAAGACATAATAAAAGAATGTTTGTGTTGTATAATTTATGAATGTAAAAAATCAGGAATATCACAAATAACAATGAGAGAATACATGAATGAATGAATCAATAAAACATTCTGCAAATGTAAAAATAATTTTTCAACAAGTATTTGAGGGCATATAAAGATGATTATGGAATCTGAACCTTTAGTTCTAGAGAAATATGGCAGGCAGAGTGTGGCTTCCAAGTTAGGCACTAAGAGGCCTTGTGACTTCCATTTCTGCTCACTCAGAATTCTTGCTGTTACAACCCAGTCACCTTATAAGAAACTCAGGCACTTCTATAGAATGACAAAAGCCACGTGGAGAGAGAGCCTGGAAACTGAGAGGTCATCTTTGATGTTCTGGCCCTGGTGGATAGCGCCTGGAGCAGATGAACTGCCCAGCTGAGGCCAGGCCAGATTATAGAATCATGAGAAATAATAAATAATTGATGTTTTTACCCACTAAGTTTTGGGTTTGTTTGTTATGAAGAAATAGGTAACTGAAATAGTGAGAGTAATGCAGAAGCCTCCCAATACAGATGCTTACAAATGAGAGATAAACTATAACAAAAAATATTTCAAAATATGTAGCTCAAATGACATGAGAGCAAAGGTTGCAGAAGTGAAGAGGAATGTGAAAGTCAAATCAATAATCTGATAAACTGGAGATGCAGCAGCCCTAAAGACTACAGATTTGTTGTTGAAGCAAAGATAGGCCTTATGGCTAGGGATTGGGTTCTAATGCCTACCTGGGATCTTGAGCAACACAAGGTAAGGAGTTGGAACTGTTACCTCTACATATATAAATCTGGGACTCCCAGCTCCAGAAATTAACAAGAAGACTTGTGTCTGCCCAGGGTGCTGCGTGGGAGAAAGAAAAAGTCTCCCATGAAAAGTAGAAAACACAAATCTGTGCCATCCAAAGTCATGGTAATATATAAACTGAGAAATTAATTTAATAGTTGATTATAGACCGGTTTTCTCCCTGCTGTAGATAGCACAATGGAAATGTAAAACTATCACTTGGAATTCCTACATAAGAAAATACTTTCTGAAGACAAGTTCATGATTTTAAGACTTACAAGTCACACTAGGAAATGATCCATTAAAAATGAGAGTTGGTGGTGGAATACTATTCTACTGTAAGAAAAGATGAAATAATTCCATTTACGACAACATGAATGGATCTTGAGATTATTATGCTAAGAGAAATAGTCAGACAAAAAATGTCGAGAACCATATGATTTCACTTATATGTGGGATATAAAACTGAAACCAACAAAGGAACAAGACAAACAAACAAAGAAACAAAAACTCATAGACACAGACAATAGTTTAGTGGTTACCAGGGGGTAAGCGGGGAGATGGGTCATAGATGAGGGTAAAAGGGATCAAATATATGGTGATGGAAGGAGAACTGACTCTGGGTGGTGAACACACAATGTGATATATAGATAATGTATTACAGAATTGTAGACTTGAAACCTATGTAATTTTAATAACCATTGTTACCCCAATAAACTTTAATTAAAAAAAAGAGAGTCAGTGGGAAAATTACAGGATAATTAGTACCATAAGAACTTGAGAGAGCAAATATTTTTTAAGATTTTATAAAATAAATATATTTAAATGACAAAAATATAAAAAGCAGATATGATAGGAAAAGAGGACACCATGAAAAATTAACAATAATTTAGAAAAAGCAAATAAAAATGTAATATAAAAGACACATGAGAAGACATGAAGGATAAGAGAAGAAACAAGATGTTTTATGTTCACTAGACAGTCTACAAAGAGATAGTACATTGCCAGTATTTGGAAAATAATGGCTGAGAATTTGTCAGAATTGATAATAGTCATGAATTTTAAGTTAAAAGAAGAATAATAAGTCACAAGAAGGACTTATTTTTAAAGTAAATGAATACGTAAGCACTGCAGAACACCAAAAAGAGAAAATTAAAGCAATTTGAAAGAAAGGAGAGTTAACCTATAAAGAATTCGGTATTACATGGACATCAAGAGTCAGAAGACAATGGAATAGTTGTGAGTCTTCAAAACATGAATAAAAATAATTGTCAATATAGAGTTCTAAACTAGTTTCACTGTCATTTAAGAAAATGGAATTTGCCATTTTCAGGGGGAAAAATCGCTACTCGCTGTCTTAAAAGCTCCTAAATGTTGCACAAGAGTAAGAAGAAAATTAAGCCCAGAGGAAAGAGCAGGGTATAGAAAACAATTGTGAGCCAAGTAAAGTGGTAAACACAGAGGCAAATCAAAATATATATTGACTATAAATTTATAATAGCAATTTGTGGGTAAGGACAGGGTAAAACAAAATTGCTATTTATGTACATTTAATAATATACAAAGTAATACTACATACTTTTGATTATGTGTGTGTGTGCATTTGTAAACACATGTTTGTTATATAAACATGCAAGTTATTGATTCACACTGATATCAGGATTTGGTAATTTCTGGGAAGAGAAATAGTGTTAATTTATCTGTAAATTAAATTAATTTATCTAAAACAGTTTATCTGTAATGTTTTATTTTTTTAAGTAAAATAAAAATCACAAGGAATTTGAAAAATATTAACACAGTAAATCTGCATAGTGGATATACTCTGGTTATGTTATTCTATCGTCTGTAATTTTATTCATGTTTATAATTTTCATTGTTAATTTAAAATGTATGATTATGTATATATGTATAAAAGATATAGAAAAACCCTTTAAGGAAATACTTCATAATATTAACTACAGGCATATTGTCAATGGGGGGATTACACAGAATTCTTTCTTATCTTGTCTACTTTTGGATATTTTAAATATTGTCTACAATGAGCACAATGTTGCTTTCACATACACATACATACCTCAGAGAGTGGTTTTTCAGAAAGATTCATAGAAAACCAAAGTAGAAAGTTAGCTCGGAGGTCATCTGCTCCAGTTCTTACTTGTAGTGATGTAGTAATTTATGGTGATAGAAATCAGATCAATCATTGATTCTAACAGGCGTGGGATTAGTAATTTGAAAGGGATCTTTCTGGAACTATGGGAATGTTTTATATCTTGATAGTGGTTTGAGTTAAACGTATGCATTTTTTCAAAACAGATTGAAATTTTCTTAACATCTGTGCATTTCCCTATATGTGGATTATACCTACTTTTTAAAAATCTAAAAATGTAAAGAACATAAACTCTTCTAAGGCATGATATCTTCTTAGAGTTCTCTCACAGGTAGGGAACACAGCAGATAATAAGTAAGATCTCAAAGTGGTGGGATAATCATCAATGACTTTTGCAAATCAACATTATGTAAATTGTCATTATTATTATTTCTATGTTGAGCTCTGGAAACTAAAATGTACAAATGGGCCCTAAGAAGGAGGACACATCAATTCAAGTTTAGGTTTTTAAAAGAATACTTTGAAGAGTTATTGTCGGCATCATCTGAAGCAAGTTATCAATATGGTATACATTTATTAACAGTGATTTATATGCTTTTTAAAGATACCCTGTGCCAGCAATTACATTTCAGATATCCAAAGTTCTTTGATAGTCAGATAAGATATTTAAGGGGTAAGAAACATTTAAATGGCTGTGCAGTGGTCCCCGCTTATCCATGGTTTTGCTTTTCATGGTTTCAGTTACTTGCCATCAACCATAGTCCTAAAATATTAAATGGAAAATTCCAGATATTTTGAGAGACCACATTCACATAACTTTTATTACAGTATATTGTTATAATTTTTCTATTTTATGATTAGTTATTATTTTTAATCTCTTATTGTGCCTAATTTATAAATTAAACTTTATCATTGGTATATATGTATAGGAAAAAAACATAGTATATATAGGGTTGGGTACTATCCACGATTTCAGGTATCCCCTGGGGGTCTTGGAAGTTATCCCCCCAAAGATAAGGAGTGACAATGGTATCTTAAAAATATTCCTTGCTAAACCTATGAAGACGGCTTGTCGTTAATCTAACAAATGGTTTCTTCTTGTGTTTGGCAGGGGCACAAGATGAAACAAAGGAACAAAGAAATGGAAGTAAATGCCAGTCTTCAGCATCACAGTCTCTCCTGGTCCTGGGGGAGAGTGGGAAGACAGCAGCACTGGCTGTGGAGGGTGGGGGTGGGGGGAGGCAAGTGCTGCAGAAGGACCAGGAGTCTTTGCTCTAATTTCTCCAGCTGCATTTTGTTCTGTTTACATGCAGAAGAAGAAGAAGAAGAAAAATGTTTCCTTTAATTTGGTGGGGTGACCCACATTCATGCATCTTTCAGGCTCTATTCCTGTAATTTCTGTCTCTTCTCTCATAACTTTGCCCCAGGGTCACAGTTTAAACTCACTTGTGTATCCTCAGCCCTGTCTGCTTTCTCAGTTATTTCACAAAGCAGGTTGTACACTGGTTTCTCCAAAGGAAGGAAGGAAGAGGATTGTTTAATAAGCTACAGGAATCACCAAGCCCAATTCCTGTATAAGACACAGGCAAAGATAGAAAATGGGCAAAACCCTCAGAAATCAATTGGAAAAGGTCACAATGAGGAATGGAAAATTATATTTTCTTCAGGGATTCCCAAGGTACAGTTTTGTTCCATGCGGTTAACAGGGAATATATATGCAAGCAAGACTTAACCCAGAGCAGAGCACAGAGGTGAAACAAGGCAGGCAGGCCCTGGCCACCCTCTGGTCTCTCCCGTCATTGTAGGCAGGACAGCAGAGCCATTCTTCTGTGACACTGACTTTCAGTAGAGCTTGTTTGGTTCCTGTGGCCTTTATCGTGTGCTTTAGCATGGAGCCCCCCTGTGAGACGTGACTCTGTGTGACCCATTATACCATTATTAAAAGGTAGCACTTTTCTAGGTGTTTTAGTTATGAGAGCAGGGCTGCAGCATTTAGCATCCAAACATATGCCTGTGAAGTCAAAAGTTCCACTTGAAAGCTCTCTTTATATATGTGCTTTCCATAAAAGAATATCTTATCTTTACCCAAGGTTTGATGGCCCACAGAGCAGATTCTCACCTGAAGTTAGAGGCCATTAGTGGTCTTGCTTGCAATGATGGCTTCCTGATCTGCTTTTAAATGTTGTGGTTTGCTCATGCCAAAAGTCCAAGACTAATATGATAGCTGGCCCCATCTTACAGCAGACCAGTGAATGTGGCCTTTAAGGGAGCAGCCAAGATGCCAGTGGTAGTGTAGGCATGGGGATGAAGGGTCCTGGAGGAAGTCAGAAGTTGTCACAAATGTTTATCCCAGAGCCAACATGAACAGCAACCCTCACGAGGCAAGATGGCCGCTTCCCACAGCCTCCCTGGGTTCTAAGACCATCCTTCTTTTTTTTTTCCTTTGTGGAAACCGTTATCATTTCTTGCATATGTTCTTAAATCCATCTTCCTTATAAGGACTTTAGAATGTAAGCTATTGATATATTTTTTCTTAGTAGAGGGAGAAAAGAAATGGATCAAATTGAGTATTTCTGAAATAAAAGTTTCTGCTTCCTAAATATTCCATGAAATTCTTTACTTTTGCCCTTTCCTCTACGGAAAATTCACCTTCTTATCTTCCTATTAATTTTGTGTTAACCTTTCTAAATTTGTTGCCCCTCGGCATGGCTTATTTGGTATATTGGAATCATCAGCAAGTTGTATTTCTGCATATGTAATATGTTTTAACATTCTGTATCTTAAAAAAAAAAGAAGAAAAAAAAGCTGCTCATCAACCTAACAAACAGCAATGCTATTCACGTGACCTCATGATTTTGGAACATGGCCACTTCTTCTTCTGCCATTTCTTCTACAGTCCTCTGCTGTCATTAGACATTGCTTTCTAGAAAAACGAAGGAGGCTTATTTTACATAATTCAAAAAATGATGCCATTTCAACACTGATAATTTTTATATTTTATGTCATCTTCATAACTTAATTGAAAGTCACCATCCTTCTTGTGAAGTACTTGACAAATGCAATCTGCTAGGAGCGCATTTTCCTGTGACTCCCAAACTTGAGTGTGACGCTCAGCAATGAGTTACAGTTCAAACATAGGAGGGAGGGGAGAGGGACGGGGACTTCTAACGGATAAAAATGAAAGAGACCTAATGTCCCTGCAACAGGTGGGATGGGAATTAGTTCAGCCTCGGTGTCCTCCTTATCATCCAGGACAGCTGTTTTATTCACTCAGTTTAAACGTGGGTGGGTAGGAGTGGGTGGAGGTAGTTCTCTGCCTAAAAACTGCAGAAAAAGAAAAGTGAGCTTTGTATCTGGGAAACGAAGAGAATAAGGAGTAATTATCATCAGCCCTACTCCTGAATTTGTTTGAAGTTCATTTGATGATTATATTGTGTTTTCATTTTTGTTTTATTATGCTTTTTGATTGCTATTGGGCTATAAGATCTTATGCTTTAAAACAAATAATGAAGTTAATTTCCATTTTAACAGTAAAATATTAAAAATCTAGCTGTGGGCCAGATGGAAGACACCTCAACACAGGAAACCTTTATTTCACTGGCGCTCTCATTGCACAGGCTGTGCTATAGAAAGTTTGAAAGCTGATTGTTTCTCCTGCGCATGAATTCTGGGTGTCAATGTCCAACCGCACTACTGCCGGCACTATTGCAGCCGTGAGGGGCTACAGGAGGGAGCGGGGGAGGAAAATAGCCCCGTTTTAGTCATGTTTGAATACTGAGTTTCGAAGTAGGCTTTCAACATAGTAGTTCTAATTAAAAAGGTACTCGTTGTAGGAGAGACAAAGGGGCTTGTCCTCGAGCTGGTAACTATTCAGATGATGGACAAGTCTTCTTTCATAAAAACTTACAAAGGAGGCATCCGAAACACTGTCTGTAAGACGGGGTCACATATTAGTCACCACAGCTAATTGTAAATCTTTCTATGAAAAACTGAAAAGCCTCTTTGTGAATTAATACAGCGCTGCTTGATGCACTTGATTTGAAATGACATTTCTCTGTATGTGGTGCATGTCGGCTTTGCTTTGAAAAATAACAAAGTTAGCAGAATATGTTTAATATATTTTCTTGGGGAATAGGGTTTTTATCATATGATTCATTAAGGATTTGCCTTACCCTGACATTTGTGATATAAAGGAAAATTTAAAAAAAAAGTAATTTTCTTGATCAAGATATGTTTTTACTTAATGCAAATAAATGTAGTCTGTTGCTTGCAAGGAAAAAAATGTCTCCTGATACCTGGTATAAACTGCTAAATAGAATAATATGTGCCTCTTATGTTAAACCAGCATTTAAATGCTGGACTGCTTCTAAATCTGTTTGTTTCTTTTCATCTGTGCCATACACTAAGAAACTTAAACAACTGTTGCCTTCATACTATATTTGTTAGAGCAGAATACAAATAAAATTTGTTTGAGAGGATAAGGTAGAATTATCTGTGTTTTGTGAAATTTGTTCCTTAATCATGAGTGATTCATAACTCAAAATGTTCATTTAATATTACATATTTGGTTCCAAATACATATTTTAACTGCTCTGTTAAATCCCTTTAACTTACCAATATTCTTCCCTTACTAAGACTGGTTAATATTTTGGCCATTTTTCAAAATTTAAGCCATAGAGTAGTTTGTACAGACACAAATCCCAATGTATAATGTTTTCCTAAATACTCGATAGCTAATCATCATAGCAGTGCACCTCTGAGGTGCACGGTATGCGTTGTTGAGATGAAGCCAATGGATCCATGAACATCAGTCCATCCTTGTGGAACCCATCATCTACTACTATTGGAGAATTATTTTGAGCTCCTTTTATATGCCAATCACTGTGTTGGCTATGTGATCACTGCAGCCATGATCCTCCTCAGTCTATTGTTGATGGAATTATGATTGAATTACACAATTGTAAAGTTTGGCTATGGATAAAAAAAAAATTCACTATGGAAAAATCTCAATGTTCTTTTTAAAAAGGAAATCTGTATTCTATCAAACTGAATTTCCTCCACCTCCTATAGAAGAGATGCTATCTTGTTTGTTGTTCTGGAAGGCAATAAAGTCAATCCCTTTATCCAAAAAGAGCCAAAGAGTTAACAGTTAAAGGAAAACAAGTTGAAAAAGCTTATTTTTTTAATAATAGGAGCATTTTCTACTAGGAAATAAGGTTTGGTGACAAAAACTTGTAGGCAGGACAGTCTCATCCTGCAATGAGCAATCCCAACACAAATGCTTCAGAATGACAGCAAAGAGAATTTGACGTGATTCAAGCATGGCCAGATGCAGTTTTTTAATCTACACCCAATTTTCCATCTCTTTGACTGTCACTCTTATGTTTCTCCCCCAATATTTCTGCCTTACTTCAACCAAACATGCTATTAAATATTGCTTAACTTTTACTGGTGGTTCTCAGAACAAAGGGGATTAAGATAGCTATACAAGATGTTCTTGCTAGGACTCTGGCCCAGTGGTGGGGCTTTAAGAAACAAAGCACCTCCATTTCTTGGTTTGGAACGTGGAAATACTACTATATTCCTGATTCAATAAAGTGCCAACATATTATATTTTGCCATTTGGAAAAGCACTTGATAAATTATGACCATTGATTCTATTTGATACTGTAGCAAACGGCCCTTCTTGAACTCAAGACTCTTAACCAAAAGAATAAATGTTCCTTACAGTTGGATAGTAAATATGATATCCTTTCTACTGAAGTATATTTAAATTTTGCCTCTAAATTAAATACCTATGAGAATAAGAGAAAATTGTTTTATAAAATTTGGAGAAGTGGAAGATTTGCGTTCTTAAAACATGTAACACAAAAGACTTACACATGTGAATCTTTTTAGGTAATCATGTCTCTGCTATAACTAGAGTGGATCTATGAATAAGAAGAAGGTATATTTCTTTCTCTTTGTTAATATGCATGGAAGCATATAGATTTACAAAGAGATAATTATACCAGCCTACACTTCGCTTCTCTGGGGGAGGAGTATACCTCCTAGCCCCAGTAAAATTTGACTTGACGATATAATTTGCTCTGTCCAATAATATGTGGGCAAAAATGGCATATATCACTTCAGGTACAAACTTGATGGCTCATGCTCTTTTCTTCCCTCTATCATAGTGACCAGTGACATCCTATCTGTCTGCATAAAACCTGGAGTGAAGACATGAAGATAAGTTTCAGGGAAACCCAATTGAGAAGGTGACATGAGTAGAAAACAAACCTGTGTTTTGAGATTTGGACACCATTTTTTACCCTAGCATATCTAGCCTATACTAACTGATATATATGTCATCAAAACATTTAAATAAAAAGTACAAGAATCTATATGATCTGCCTCTCTAACCTCATCTTGTGTGACTTTCAACTTGGCTCACAATGCTACCAGAACACTGAAATGTCCATTCCTAGAACAAGCCAAATTCTTTCCAGGCTCAAGGCCTTTGAACTTGAAAATTCTTCTTCCCATTCTCACTTGGCTGGTGATTTGTCATCCTTGAGATCTCAGCTCTCCAACTACCCTATTTCAAAGTAGATCCCCCTCCCTAACTTGTATTTACCTACCTAATGCTATATTTGCTAGTTCAGAACGCTTACTATCATTTGTAATTATTTATTTGTTTACAGAGCAGGAGAAAAACTTCACAGACAACTCAGATGTGCAAAATTATGTAGTCTTTTCCCCTCAATAACTGAGCTTGCTTTGTTTCCAAGCCTCTATCCCACTGGTTAGAGGGGATTGTGTGTGTGTGTGTGGGGGGGAGCTCAGACAATTAAAGATATCTGAGTTTCTTCAGTTTAAAATACTAATTCTGGAATGAAGATCTACCTATTAAAATAACATGTACAAATTGTCAAAAACCTAGGAATTATCACAGGTAATATTCTCAATTTGTTTCCATTTCATAGTATTTTCATAATTGAATCATCGAGTACACTGCTTTTTCACTTGGTATCACACATGCTTTCCTGTCAATCAAGGATTTTTCTAAGTCATTTAAAAATATTTCATCATATGGCTCAAATTTACATTATCACTTCCCTATTCTGTGACGCTTAGATTACTTGATGTTTTTTCCTATTTTAAATAAAACCACAATGAACACTTTTTGTCACAAATTTTTGTCTTTATTAGGGTATATTTCCAGAAGAAAATTGCCAGGGTTTATGAACACCTGATCTTTTTCATCACATTTGTAAAGCCATGCTGCCAGCAATTTAAAAATTAGAATTTCTATTTCGTAGCATTCTCACTGTCCTTGAGGATTCTACAAATATTGACACTAAACTGTGTCAGGGTGAAAAATAGTTTGTCATTATTATTTTAACTAGCATTTCTTCATTTACTAATAAGGTTGAACGATTTCTGTCAGCTATTTGTATTTCCTGACTGAGAAATTAATTTATCCATGTACTTTGGTCATGTACCAATTGAGATTTTGGTTATTTATTGACATTTATAACCTGTTTATATATTTACATTTTTCATATTTCCCACATATAATTTTCCATTTGTGGTTTCTTTTATAATTTTGATTGTGATATTTTCTGACACATAAACTTTTTACATTCTATACAATCAAATCTCTCTTTCCCTTTGTACTGGCTTGCATTACTTTTGTAGTCAACGTTTATTCTTTTTGCTTGCTGAGCATCCATTGCTGCTTCTTCAGGTGATGAAGCTGTTCAGCCTAGTAGAAAATTCCTTTTATGCATTTTCTGGAGCTGACCTCCCAACTCTAATCTCTAGAGAGTAAAGATATGGGATCTAGACTAGCCAATCACAGGACTTTATCTCCCTGCCCTTGGTGATTGGTTTAAAGAGGGCATGTGACCCAAACTGGACCAATCATTGTGTCTTTCCTCAGACTTGATATGTGGTTACTAAGAAAGAGAAATTCACAAGTCACAGTGAGCATGTAAACCTAAAGATTTTGGCAGCTTTTTCACTGACTTAGTTATGTGAGCCAATAAATTCCTTTTAAGTAAGTTTGAATTCGTTTCCTGGATCTTGTAACTGAATGGCACTCCAATTTTCTCAGACTAAACAATGACATTTTTAAAATGTCCTAAGGGTCCCATGTGATGTCACACACACACCCTCCATTACCTCTGCAAACTCAGCTCTTCCTATTTTCTCCAGGGACTTCACTACAGCCACACTGGCCTCCTCAAATATGCCAGGCATATTTCTCTCCTTAAAGCCTTAAACTAGCCCTTCTAGAATTCTTTTACTCTGGATGCACATATGACTATTTTGCTTCTCTCCTTGGAGTCCACTCAAAGCTTTCTCGGCAAGATTTATCATGACCACCCCAGGCTCTGACCCTCCTCATAGGCTCTGTATTTCCCCCTTTTCCATGGCACTTATCACTTTCTAAAATGCCACATAATTTACTTATTCACTAAATTCATTTTACAACAAAAATATCAAAAACTCTCCCTGCTCTAAGCGGAAAAGATAGGCTTGATGACCGCAGGAATTTTTGTCTGATTTGTTCACTAAAGAGCCCCAAGCATCAGAGTGGTAAGTACCTGACACTTATTAGGTGCTCATTAAATATTTGTTAAATAAATGAAGAAATTCTCCTCAATATTTTGTTCTGGAAAACCCTTAGGAAGTTTCCTTTTATGAGACTGGTGACTACCTCACTGAATTTTCTTCCTTCTTTCCTTCCTTCCCTCCTTCCTTCTTTTCTTTTTCTTTTTTCTTTTCTTTTGTTTCCTTTTGGGGAAAAATGTAGAGGGGAGATGAAATGACACTGTGGATATTAAACAAGTTAACAAAGGCAGTACCCTATCTCAGAAGACAGGTATCAGAACAATGAGAGAGCTAATAATGTCTGCAAAATTATTGTGAAAACTCCAGAAATTATGCCTACTTTCTATTGAATGCGAGAGAGGAGAGGGAGGAAAAGAAAGAGAGAGAGAGAGAGAGAGAGAGAGAGAGAGAGAGAGAGAGTGAGTGATCTGTTCATTAATCCTACCTCAAACAAGGCCAGGATGGTGTTTTGATGTTACCATGGTTTTCTTTTGATCCAAGGGTAGATGGTGACAAGGGCTGTTCAGGTAGGATTGGCCAGGCTACTCTGGGAAAACAATGCCATATCAATGGGGGAACACAGTGAAGGTTGACTTTCCACTATATCACAGACCCTTGAAAGTTGGGCAGCTTCCCTACAGACTGATATAAGGGCCCCCTGCTTCTTCCATCCTGTAGTGCTGTCACCTTTGGCATGTTTGCTCCCAGATCACCGTGGAACAAGAGGAGAAAATGGAGATTGTGATGAGCCAAGCACAGGAGGGATAACGAATTGCTGTCCACCTTTCATGGCTACACCTCGGTTACATGGCCCCACTCTAACTCCTGGAAAATGTAGGTTGGCCAATACCTGGCAGGAAAATGAAATGTGTTTGATGAGTATCTAGCATTGTTTTTTTCCTTGGAAACAGAGCAGCTTTCTCCTTTGAGACATAGCTGTGTGCTTCTAACAAGATCTATATTTCCATTCCCCACGACCAAACAAGCCACACCTGCTTAGGGAGGAAGTGTTGCCTGGACATCTGAGACGATCAAAACAATCCACGTGGGGCAGAGAACTTAACAATGGGGTGGAAAGAATGTGACTGTTGTTCTGCATTGTCTTGGTTGGAAACTTAAGGACGTAATAGAATAAGACTGACCTCTATCACTTGTCCTGGAACTGTTTTTTCATTTGTTATTAAGGAAATCAAAAGAAGACCTAGTCCGGAGAACTGTATAACTGATTAGTTTAGGTCCTAAAATGTAAAGCTTTAGAATTGCAAAAATATTTCCCTGTCTGGAGATAGAAAATTGTTCACCTATATTTTATTTTTTTGATCTTTGTGTGTGTTTATGTGTGTGTTTGCATTTTAAAATCTGCATCTTTAATGCATTTTGAATTTATTTTGGTATTTGGTGGGAAGTAACTTGATTGAGTAATTTAAACAATGTTGCCAGCACCAATTATGAAATAATACATTTAGGTACTATTATCTTGAGTTTATTTCTTAACATACACTTATTTAAGATTTATAAAAGGCTCTATTTTCTTGACTACACCTTCCTTTGGTTTCTCTAGTGACATTCTGTCTTAATTAATGTACGCTTACAGCATGTGTTCATGTCTATTAAGACAAATTCAATGCCTCCACCCTTCTTCATTTTCCAATGTTTTTGGCTATTACTCATTGTTTAGTGTTCCAGATAAACTTTAAAACAGCTTTGCCACATTTCCCTCCTATAGATAGTCGTCCATTTTCAATTCTCCCTCTCTCAACATCCCCAGAAAAATAAATGAGCCAGTGAGTTTAGTCAGCCCACGCTTAGTGCAGGCAATGAGGGGAGAGGGCATCTGTTATAAATGCAGCTTCCTGAAATGTTCCAGGGAAGAGTCACACTCCTGTTCATCCCTGGCCTCCTGACAAGCCTGGGCTGTGGTCTGAATAACAATTGGTTTGCGAATATTCTGCTCCAAAGCTTTTCCCTGCCTTGGCATCCAGTCCCTTCAATCTCATCCAAGTCATTTTGTTCTGCATAGTGAGTTGAGAGGCAAAAGCTAGGTAAATATCACCATGTCTTGAGTAATCATCATCTGTTTTGCAAACAAGTGCTGAAGGGCTCAGCAGAGCTGGTCGACAGGATATTTCTGCAGAGTCCAAAGACAAAGGAATACACTGTTCAGTCACCAAATGCTCCTGCTGCTATAGCGTGGGTCTGAGTTCTTCCCAAAGCAAACTGAAATGCAATCCCCTGGCTTTTGGTTTTATTGCACCTGATACCAGGTGCTGGCATTATCAGCTCAGCAGACTCATTAGCAACCCAGCCTGGCAAACATTATTCATTGCTCAAATCACTTTATATATGTTCACTCATTTAATCTTGAGAACACTGAGGTAGGTAATATCATTATCCCTACTTTATGGATGAGCAAACGGAGGCACTGAGAGACTAAGTAGTTTGCAGAAGGCCATACAGCTCGTAAGCAATAAGGCCATGATTTGACACAGGGAGCCTAGAGCCAGAAGTTACTATCTTAACCACTGTACTAGGGGCTCTTAAATTTGGGCAGGCATCAGAATCACCTGGAGGTTTGATAAATCAGATTCCTGGATCCCAACCTCAGAGTTGCTCATCCATGACGTCAGAAGTGGGAAGATAGCATTTTGCACTTTTATCAAGTCCCAGGTGCTGCTGCAGCCACCCCAGGGACCACATTTTGGGAGCCACTACACTGCACTTCACAGATATGATTGGCAGATATGTTCCTATGAAGACAAGAAAGGATAAGCAGACCTGAAGAATGACTGAGACATGCAACTAATTCTTCCAGTACCTTAAGCAACTCAAAACTGGCATTGCCTGCACTGTGCTACTGTCTTCCCTTTTATGTTTAGCTGTAGGCAGCTACCCAAATATGGGAGAGGATTAAGGGTGGTGGTTGGAGCACCCAAACAGCTAAGTTTAAATCTCAGTCCTGTCAGTTACCAGCTGACTTAATTTTTCTAAGCTTCAGTTGTCATATCTATAAAAAAGTGATGATTATTATTTAGCTCTTAGGATTTTAGTAAAGGTAAATTTTATACATACACACACGTGCACATACACATTGCCTGGCACATAGAAATATTGGCTGTTATTTATTTTATAAAAAGAGCATATCTGGCTTCCTTCTTTCCTCTCAGGCACCAGCAGAGGAATTTAACTTTGAGAAGCCACTGTAGTAAGGCCAGGGTCACAATGGGCACACAAACTTTCTTTACAGCTTATAACTGTGACAAGGATAAAAAAGAAACTAGCATATTTGACAATCTGGTCCTACCACATTCCTGTTGAAAGGAGTGAGAATTATTGGCTGACTCATCTCAGGGGCCATTTTTTCCTGTGCAGACGTAAGAGGTGAAGTGGATAAATGGAAGGTACCAGAAGAGGAGAGAGAGAGAGCAATCTACACCCCGGGAGTCTGGACACCTGGGCAAAAAGGAAGAGTGATCGTCAAATAATCTTAGCGTTATAGATGGGATTTCTTCTCAGTCAATAATTAAACTATTTTTAAAATTCTCTTTACCTACTATTTCATTCATTTATTCAATAAATATACACTGAGCCCCTGCTATATACTAGCCACTATGCTAGGTTCTGGAGATATAGGATAAACAAAGCCATCAAAGATTTTCCCCACAGAGTGGGGGAGGGAAATATGAAGACTGTCAGGGGGAAAGTGTCCCAGGCCTGAAAGCAAAGACCTGAAAGAAATGAAGACATTGGCTGTGTGACCATCAGCAGGAGGTACATCTGGCAGAGAGAATGGCGAGTGCAAAGGCTGGAGGCTGGCTCTTGCCCGGCCTCTGAGGACTGGCAGGGTGAGTGAGTGCAGAAGCAGGGAGGGGAGACAGGGGCTTGGAGCAGAGATGGCCTTCTATGAAAATGGTTCAACATTCACAGGCTTTTAAGCAGAGGAGGGATATGATCCAACTTTGAAAGAGAATCAATGTCAATGTGGTGTGCAGGAGATGGGCTGATAGCAAACAAATTCTTTGATTTGGAACCTGGATTTAGAAGAGGAAAGAGAAAAAGAAAATAAAAAGTAGGAGTCCAGGAGAAGACCTGGATAGAGACCAAACCAAAGATGCATCCAGGTTCTGTTGTCCCTTCTTCTCTTCTCTAGTTTTCTTGTGACACTAAGTGGTAAGTTACTAAGTCTAATGATTTAGTCCCCAACCACCTTGGATCAATGTCCTAAATCTTAGTTGCACATTATACTCAACTAGGGAGATTTTTCAACATGCTCTGCCCAAAGCTAAATTAAGGGACATTATGTAAAATAAATGGCCAGTACTCTTCCAAGGTGTCAAGGTCAAGAAAGACAAAAAAACATAGAGGAACTATTCCGGATTAAAGGAGAATAAGAAGACATGACAAGTAAATGCAAATATGGGATTCTGTAAAAGGACATTAGTGGGACAATCAGCAAACTTTGAGTGAGAACAGATCATTACATATATCAATGTTAATGTCCTACTTTGATCATGGTACTATGGTTATGTAAATTATAAACATTAGGGAATGCTGGGTGAACGATAAATAGTAATCCTTTGTACTTTTTTTTGCATCTTTTTTGAAAGTCTAAATTATTTCAAAATAAAATTTGAAAAAAAAAAGGGGCCGGCCGAGTGGCACAATGGTTAAGAACTGGCTTGGGATGCCAGAGGGCCCCGGTTCGGATCCCACATATGAGGGCCAGTGACACTGCCCTCTACAGCTAAGATGCTGAACAACAGCTCAACCTGGAGCTGGGCTGCCATGAGTCACAGGTGACAGCGTAGGCTGCAGTGGGACTGCAGTGGGCTGCCATAAGCTACCGTGTGTAGCCCGCAGCAAGTGTGAGTGGCCAGCAGCTGCTGTGAGCAGCCGGCCAGAAGCAGGTGACTGATCAGCCTTGCCAGGGAAGAGCGCAATGATGGTGCCAACTTGGGCCAGTGAAGCAATGTCCTCCACAACTAGACTGAAGAACAAAACGACAGCAACTTGTCTGTTCCCCTTCCCCCAATTCCCCAGCGCTGTTCCCATCCCCTAATTCCCCAATAAAAATCTTTAAAAAAAAAAAAAAAGGTACCATTGTCCAGGCCACACGCTAGACCCATGCATCAACATCTTAGGAACTGGAGCCTGGCTATAGGCACTTTTAACACTCTCAAGTGCAACCAAATTTGATAATTACCCCTTCGAATTGTAAAAGTCTTTACAGGCTTTACCTTAAAGTTTTCTTCTGTCCCAGGGGCACTAAAAGGTCCCTTCCTTCTGAGGTTGTGTGAACTCCCCCCAGAGCATCTGTTTGCCACCCTAGAACCAAAGGGAACCTCTTCTGGAAATAAGGGGATGTGATCATGCAGTCACGAGGGAAGCATTCTTTGAGACTCTGAAAGAATCTGAGTCTTCCCCGTGGAAGAGATCAGCACTAAGAAAGCTAGCTATCTTTTCCCATACCCTCCCTACTGTTTGGGAAAAGGAAAGAGGTTAGATGACATCTTATCATCTCCAGCCTCAAATAAGTATTTACCTCCACTGTCAGCTTTGGGGATGTTCCTTTTTCAAACAATTTTATTTTATTGCTACACAGTAAGATGTGCCCTTCCCTATGGAAATTGACAAACACTAAATACCAAGCTCTCCCAGCAAACACAGCTGTAAAAAAATGAAGCTTAATCTGCTTTGATTAATAAGGAGGCAGCAAAAGGCTGACTATGAGCTGAAGGATACAAGAGTAAAAACAAAAGACAAGTAGAAATGTGTCCAGAAAAACAAAGGGAAAAATCAAGAAGGTTAAGTAACACAAAAAGACCTCTAGATTCTGATTCAATTCCAGTGGGTGCAAAAACAAGGCTCTTCGCTATTTACATATAAACGTGCTGGGGGCAGGGGACTCACAATGCTCAGCTGTGCATTCTAACTTTCTTCTCCAAGCCTGTTTCTAAAGCAGCTGCAGAAATCAGCTGCAAATTCCAAATCTAAAAATGAAAATCACGTGGCTGAATCCGGGAGGAAGCAAAGGCAGATGGGAGGAAGGCACCAAGCCTTGCTCCAGTTAACCCATTGTGACCCAAAGACCATATGCATTGCTGGGAGCTTTTCAACTGTATCCTGGGGCCAGTAAATCAGAGTTTGGGGGTCCTGACCAGGCAGTGTGAGAATTTTCAGGGGAATTTGAATAAACAGCCTTGAATGTGGACCAGGGCAGGGGTCCACAGATCTGCCCTGTAAAGAGCCAGATAGTAAATATTTTAGGATTTGTGGCCCAGGTGGTCTCTGTCACAACTACGGGACTCTGCCATTGTGGCGTGAAAGCAGCCACAGTATATAAACCAGTGAGCATGTCTGCGTGCAATAAAATTTATTTATCAAAAGAGTAATTGCAGCCCCTGCTTCACACTAGTTAGCCGAAGTATGGTCTCTGGGCCAGCAGCCTCAGCAACCCATAGGAGCTTGTTAGAAAAGCCAAACCTCTGACCTCACCGCAGAACCCTCCTGCATCAGAGTCTGTTTTTAACAAGGTTTCAAGATGAGCAGAGCACACTGAAGTCAGAGAAGCAGGTATCAGGGGACCAATGCTGAGCGCTGACCAGCACTGAGAGCCCAGAAGGCTGGCTGAGTCTTGGAGCACCAACTCCTGTGTGCATACAACTGTCCTTGGAATTCAGGGTCACTCAAGTGTTCCTTGAGCACTTTGCCTATATAAGGACTTGGAAAGGTATAAAGGGCTACGGCAATATGAATTGTTGACATGTGGCAGTGCAAGCCCTGGCCTCTGGCCAGTAAGGGCACTGTCCTTTCAGCATGTGCTGGCCTCTCCATCATCAGTCACAATGAGGTGAGAAGGGCTGGCCATGCAGGCCCTTATTTCAGAGGCCAAGACACTGGAACCCCGGTCTCTGCCAGCCTCGACACTCATAGCAGCACAACTGCCGAGCCCGAGGGCAATTGCCCTGAGTCTAAAGAACTGGGGCTCGGAATAGCCTGGCAGGCTGAATGCCACCACGCTGATTCATAACCTAACATGTGGCTTTCTGCTTTTACATCTCCATGCCCTGTACAGGGAGGGGGCCTTTTCACTGCTGCCTCCTCAGTGCCTGGCACAGCATCAGAGCCCAAAAATCTGTGATGAGTAAATGACCAAAGAGCCTGAGATGCTCACTGCACTAGGATCAGTCCTTAGGTCATGAGCATCCAGAATTGACGACTGGCCTTCATATATTAGCCTGCAGAACTGTGGCTTCTTATTTTTTCCAAAACAGCCATCTCCACCTTCCTTGCCTGTATAGAACCCTGATAAATGACAACAGAAGCTATTTTGTAATCTGTTGCCTGAAGCAGAAGACTTAAGGGCCTGTGTCCTGACCCACAGAGTTAATGGGACCTCTGAAGATGCTTCCAGCATGTTTTGTTTTCCTGCCAGCCTGGGCTGCATCTTTGCGAAGAAAGTAATGAACTGAGCAGTTCTCTCTCTCCAAGGCCCTGTCTGCCAGTCATCTGGGACT
>NW_017732090.1:793738-797947 GCF_001890085.2 Hipposideros armiger | reverse complement strand
GTGTGAGCTGGTGCATTGTTGTGGTGCAAAAGCCATGAATTGTTGGCAAAAAAAAAAGTTAAGTTCGTCTAACTTTTTCATGCAGCCTTTTCAGCACTTCCAAATAGTAAACAACTGTCCAGTTGTTACAAATTCATAAAGAATAATCCCTCTGATATCAACAAAGTTTAGCAACATTGTTGCAACAAGTTTGCAAACTTAATTTGCAGACCTCGAATGAAGCCCTAGAGGTGAGAAGAGCATGTATGTTATCACGAAGTAAAGAGCTAATGAGACTGGGAAATAAAAAGTCTTAAGAGTGTCTTTAAGTGTGAGTACAGCAAATTTTGACATAGTTACATTTCTGAGCACTCCACCTGCAGTGAAATTTCTCTTGCTGCATCGCCAGCTACATGTTTCACAGGGGCTTCAATATGATAGCCCTTCCACATATGGCTATCATTCGAGTACTTGAAATATGGCTAGTGCAACTGAGGAGCTGAATTTTTAAAGGTATTTCATATTAATTATAAATTTTAATTTAAATTGAAATATGACTAGTGGCTACCATGCCTCATGGACAGTGCAAGTAAAGAATATGGATTGATTGGAGATAGGCAAAAATGTATACTAGGATGCCAGTAGAATAATTACATCAGAAAAGAAATGATGTTGCTTAAATGAGATGGTGGCAGTATGAAATGGAGCAAAATATTATACAGTGTATATTACACAAAATATACAAAATATTATACAATGTATAAAATATTATACATTGATCAGAGAATGTAAGGGATGAGAGAGAAAAAAGGAGTTAAGGATAATTTTTAGGTGCCTGATTTGAACAATTGGACATATGGCAGGGCTGTGAATTGTGGAGGATCACATCTGGGGATAGTGTGAGGAAAAGCTGTTGAGCTTGAAGTGCCTAAGAAGCACTCAAGAGTGATATCGAGTGGGAAGTCTCATATTCAAATGGAAAGCTCAGAAGAGAAGATGAACATTTAATGTTTCTTCTACTCAAAATGGTCATTCCCTGACTCCAACTGGCTGCTTCAAATTGGGGTGCCATCTCCATACAGCCCATCTCAAGAATGGTAGGAGGGGAAGACACGCAGAACAGGCTGGGCCCACACCCATGTGGGACCATTAAAACTCAAGAGGAATATCTCGGCTGCAGATGTCTCCCCCAAAGGGGTCCCAGTGCCACACAAGGCTCCCCAGCCCAGGGTTTTAGTACCAGGGAGAGAAGTCCCCATAATTTCTGGTTGTGAAAACCAGAAGAAATTGGGCTAAGTGAGAAAGAGAGTAGCTGAAGACCCAGGCACTCCTCTTAAAGGTACCACACATGGACTTACTCACCAACAAAATCACTGGTTCTGAGCTCCAGTGCTGAGGCAGCACTGGAGAGGTAACAGGAACATACGAAGGAAAGCTGAGGTGTCTGGATTCAGGACGAGGGTTAGAGGGACAGCTTTCTCCTGGATTGAGGAGCAGGCAGAAGTCATTGCTTCTTTGTTGAGCCCTCCCCTCCCTGGCATGCAGAAGCAGAGAGGTGCCATATCTGAGTCTCCATCAAGCTGGCTGACACAATTCATTTGCCATGCCCTGGTGATTCTGAGACTCTCCTCCCCCCGAAAACTTTCAGGCACACACAAGCTGCTTCCAGTGGCTTTTTGGCACAAACTACCTGCTGGCTCATGCTGCAGACTTTCCTAGAGTCTTTCAAAAGTTTGCAGAACCCAGACAATCAGTATCTGGCTTGAGCATGCCTTATACCTCTGGCTGAGCAGCTCTAAGGCCAGCACTAGTGGTAGCCATACTTGGTTTGTAGCTTAGCCCCCTGAGGCACTTCTAAACATGGCACAGGCAGCAGCCAACTGCAAATTGCTTTGTGGCTCCTGCCGTGTATAGGCTATAGGTTGAGTATAGGCTATGGCTGAACTTGACATGAAGTGGGTCCCCTCCTAAGTGGCCCTGGGGCTTGCACACCCAGTGGCAAGCTTTGAAATGAGCTGGAACATCACCCAGCCATGGACAAAGATGACACATCCAAGGAGCAGATTGGGCAGACACCAGAGCCCTGCTGAGGCAGATCCTGCCCTGTAAAGGGCAGCCCCTACACCACAATTTGTCCACTGTATTCATGGTCAGTCCTCACAACCAAGGAGCCCAAGGGTCAATCCTTCCCATTGATGTACAACCCAGGCTCAACTACAAGAGGAGAGCACACACAACCCACACAAGGGATACATCTGGAGTACACAGCTCAGGTGACCAGGAAGACTGTGCAAATGAGCCCCAAAGCATTCCAACTACATAAGACCATTCCACTAAGATCAGAAGACATAGCNTCTGTGGACTGCAGTTTGACACAGCATTTGTAGTGGACTTGGAGAGAAGGAATGAGGGGAACTCTGTGCAGCACAGGAGAACTGGGATGATGCGCTGGGCATCAGCAGCCAGAGGAAACCGCGTGATAGGGGAGTATCTCTCAGATCTATTGTGCCGACTCATCTCCTGGGCATCTCTGCCTACTGGCCTGAGGCAGGGCTGCGATTCTGCATTTCCGACAGGGCCCAGGTGATGCTGGCACTGCTGCTCTGTGGATCAGCCTTCCAGTCGCCCAAGCACAGAAGACAGAGCATCGCCAGGTAGTCAGGCGCCCCAGGCCAATTCTCTCTCTCAGTTTTCCCCCCAAAAGAAGTGGGTATGGCAGCTATTTCCAAAGATGGCCAATAGCGTCTCCCATAAACATGCTTTCTTTACAGTGTGACTTCAACGCTCCCCCAGTTAAGAGGTGGGGCCTGTGCTCCCTCCCTTAGAGTGGGCTGGCCTCCTGAATGCCAAGGAAGTGAGGCTGTGACTTCTGAGAGAAGGTCATAAAAGGCACTGCGGTTTCCATCTGGTTCTTTTGGGACACTCACTCTTGAAACTCAGCCAGGCATTCATGGAGAGCCTCAGGCAAAGAAGAACTGAGGGCCCTGGCCCACAGCCCCAGCTGAGCTGCCAGCTGACAGCCAGCACCAGCTTGCCAGCCATAGACGTGAACTGTACTTCAAAACTCCCCAGATCCATCTAGGAAGTGGATCCTCTCCATCCAGTCAGTTTGCCCCGTGTGAATGCACGTGGAGTAGAGATAAGCCTTCCCCACTGAGCCCTGCCTATGTGGCAGACTTGGGAGCAAAATAGATTGTCATTGTTCCTTTAATCCTCAAAGTTTAGGGGTATTTTTTAATGCAGTGATAGTATTTGGAAAATAGCTTTAACTGCTCCCTGAGTCTACCCTTCACCCCGTATACCCTCTTTGCATAACCTGATTACTCCCATTATTCAATTACCATCCACTTGGACCCCCATTCAGAGCTACAGAGCTGTATATGAAATTGCCTACCAGACATCCCCAATATGTATAAATCTTTATCTCCTGATCTATCCCTATCCCCACCCCATCCTTCATACCTTTCTTCATGTTTGATTAGTGCCACCATCGATTTGGTTAATTGAGCCAACATTCTCTGAACTGAACTCCAATATCAGGTTGGTGACACCACCATTTAATTCCTTTGACATTTCTGGTTTCTGTCCATCCCTTGGCATTCTCATGGGCTCCCCCTGCCCAGGTTTATGCCAATCACTTCTGAGTGTATATGTTGTTTCTTCGACCTACCTCCATCATTATCTCCAGGCTATTATCAAGGTCACATTAGCCTTCCCTTTCAAGAATTCCTCATGCTTTGAGAATAAAGTCTAAGAATAACATGAACTGCCTTTCATTACTTGGTTCCAGCCTACTGATCAAATCTTGTGTCCCACAGTAACTAATTTGTTCTGATTTTATACCCTCATAATATCAAGCTTCATGGAGTCTCAAAAATGTATCCTACCCTTTCCTCTCTCTGTGTAACTTTGTACATGTTCTCTCTGGCTAAATGTTTTTGTTTCACACTCCTCCCCATCCTCCTTGTCTTTCTCACTCCAACTCAGACATGTCTGTCCTCATCCATGAAGTCCTTTCCGACTTAGGTCCTGCTCTCTTGCTACCAATGTACGTGGTTCTATTGTTGAACTTCTCACATTTTACTGAAACTCTTCTATTTACATACCTGGTTTGATTCTAGACTAGTGGTTCCTAATGCATGCGTCCCTATACCAACAGCATCAGGACCACATGGGAACTTTTTAGAAATGAAAATTCCCAAGCCCCACCTCAGGCTTACTGAATCAGAC
>NW_017732090.1:756450-789906 GCF_001890085.2 Hipposideros armiger | reverse complement strand
AGAAAACACCCAATCAGAACAGCAAAAAGAAAAAAGAATCCAAAAAAATGAGGAGAGTTTAAGGGATCCCTGGGACAATATCATGTGTAATAACATTCACATTATAGGGGTACCAGAAGGAAAAGAGAGAGTGTGAAGAATTGAAAACCTATTTGATGAAATAAAGATGGAAAACTTCCCTAATCTGGTGAAAGAAATAAACATACAAGGCCAGGAAGCACAGAGAGCCCCCAAACAAGATGATCCCAAAGAGAACCACACCAAGACACGTCATAATTAAAATGCCAAAGGTTCAAGACAAAGAGAGAATGTGAAAAACAGCAAGAGAAAAGCACTTAGTTACTTACAAGGGATCTCCCATAATACGATCAGTTGATTTCTCAACAGAAACTTTGCAGGCCAGAGGTATTTGCATGAAATATTCAAAGTGGTGAAAAGTAAACACCTACAACCAACGTTGTAGCAAAGCTATCATTTAGAATGAAAGAACAGATAAAGAGCTTCCCAGACAAGAAAAAGCTAAAGGAGTTTATCAACACCAAACCAGTATTACAAGGAATCTTAGATGACTACTTTAAGGTGAAAAAAAAAATCAAAATTATGAATAATCAAATGACAATAACTACGCATTGATCAACAATTACTTTCAAAGCAAATGGATTAAAGGATCAAATCAAAAGATAGGAGGGCTAAATGGATAAGCAAACAAGACCCTTACATATGCTGTCTACAAGACACACTTCAGATCAAAAAACACACACAGATTGAAACTAAAGGGATGGAAAAATACATTTCATGAAAATGGAAACAAACACAAAAAGTTTAAAAATTTGGAGTAGCAATACTTATACCAGACAAAATGACTTTAAAACAAAGACTATATAACAAGATACAAAGAAGGATCCATTAATCCAACTTCTGGATATTTATCTGAAGAAACTCAAAATGCTACTTCAAGGGGATTTGTGTATCCATATGTTCATTGCAGCATTGTTTACAATGGCCAAGATGTGGAGGCAGCCTGGGTGTCCACTGATGAAAGAATGGATAAAAAGGATATGGTACATATATGCAGTGGAATATTGCTCAGCCATGGAACAGAATGGACTCTTGTCATCTGTGACAGCATGGATGTACCTGGAGGGTATTGTGATGAATGGAGTGTGTCAGACAGAGAGAGACAGATGGAATGCTGTTTTGTTTATATGTGGAATCTAAAGAACAAAATAAACAAACAAATCAGAAACAAACTCATAGATACAAAGAACATTTTGATGATTGCCAGATCATCAAAGGAGGAAGTTTGGAGTTGTGGGTCAAAAAGGAGAAGGGATTAAGAAGTAAAAATTGGTTGTTACACAGTAGTCATGGGGATGTAGGGTATAGCATAGGAATATAGTCAATAATATTGTAATAATTATGTATGGTGTCAGTTGAGTACTAGATTTGTTGGGGTGATAAATGGAGGGGGTTGGGGGCAGGGTGAAAAAGGTGAAGGGATTAAGAAGTACAAATTGGTAGTTACAAAATAGTCATGGGGATGTAAAGTACAGCATAGGGAGTATAGTCAATAATATGATAGCTATGTATAGTGTCATGTGGGTACTAGACTAGTCAGGGATGGATCACTTCTTAAATTATATAAATGTATAACCACTATGGTGTACCCCTGAAACTCATACAATATTATATGTTAGCTATATTTTTAATAAAAATCTTTTTTAAAAAAGAGATACAAATTAGTAGTTATAAAATAGTCAGGGGGATGTAAAGTAAAGCATAGGGAATATTATAATATTCCCTATATTATAATGTAGTAATAACTATGCATAGTGCCAGGTGGGTACTAGTTTGGGGGGATCACTTTGTAAATTATATAAGTATCCAACCACTATGCTGTACACCTGAAATTAATATAAAATAATATTGAATTTCAGCCATAATTGAAAAATTAAAAAGAGGGTGGGTGAAGGGCAATAAGTGGTCCAAATTTCCAGGTATAAAACAAAAAAGTCTTGGGCTTATAACATACAGCATAGGAAATATAGTTAATAATATTGTGATAGCATGGTACAGTGTCAGATGGATACTGGACTCATTATAGTGATCACTTCTTTAGCATAGGGAATAAAACCAATAATATGGTAATAACTATGTATAGTGCCAGGTGGGTACTGTTAAATAACTATGATGTACACCTGAATCTAATATAATATTGTATGTTAGCCACATTTTAATAAAAATCTTTAGAAAAAGAAGTGCAAAACTTATATTCTGAGAACTACAAAACATTGTTTAAAAAAATGAAAACTCCAAATAAGAAGGACAACCTATGTCCATAAATTGAATTGTAAGATAATATTGTGAAGATTGCAATGCATCCCAAATTGATCTACAAATTCAATTTAATCCTTATCAAAATCCCATCTGGCTTCTCTAAATAAATTAATAAGCTGTTCATAAAATTCATGTGGAAACTCAAGAATAATCAAACCAATTTTTAAAACACAGTTGAAGTACTCACACTTCTTGATTTCAAAAGTTATTGCAAGTCTACAATAATCAAAACAGTTTAGTACTAGAATGACAATGGACATGTAGATGAATGGAATAGAATTAAGAGTTCAAAAATAAACTCACACATCTATAGTCAATTTTTGACAAGAGTGCCAAGACCATTTATTGTGGGAAAGAACAGTCTTTTCAACACATGGTCCTTCAATAACTGGATATCCACATGCAAAACAATGAAACTGGGCCCCTATCTTACACCACATTGAGAAATCAACTCAAAATATATCAAGGACCTACCTATAAAAACTAAAACTATAAAAGTCTTAAAAGAAAATATAAGTCTAAATCCTCATGACTTGAGGTTAGGCAATAATTTCTTAGATATTGCCCCAAAAGCACAGACAACAAAAGAACAAAACAGATAAACTGGATTTCATTAAAATTAAAAATGTTTGTGCTGCAGAGGACACCATGAAAAAAATTCAAAGACAGCCCACAAAATGAGAGAAAATATTTTCAAATCATATATCTGATAAGAAATTGTATGTAGAATATATAAAGAACTCATAACTCAATGATAAAAAAGACAAATTAGTCAATTAAATATGGTCAAAAGATTTGAATTGACATTCTCCTAAGGAGATATACAACAGGCCTAAAAACATGAAAAGATGCTCAACATCACTAGGAAAATGCAAATTAAACACAATCAATTGCAAATCATGCAAAATCACTATGGGATACCATTTCACAGTGATTTGGTTAACTACAATTAAAAAAGCAGATAATAACAAGTGTTGACAAGGATGTGGAGACTTTGGGATCATCACACACTGCTAATAAGAATGTAAAATGGTGCAGCTGTTGTGGAAAATAGTCCAGGAGTACCTCAAAAGTTTAAAAATAGAGTTAACATATGATTCAGCAATTCCACTCCTGGGTATATGTCTAAGAGAAATTGAATCATATGTTCACACAAAAGCATGCACACAAGTGTTCATAGTGATTTCTTTGATAATAGCCTAACAGGGAAAATAAACCAAATGTCCATCAACTGGTGTATGCATAAATAACATGCGGATTCATTCAATAAAATATTATTTGGCAATAAAAAGATATGAAGTAGTGGTACACAGTACAATAAATAAACCCTGAAAGCATAATGTTAGACGAAAGAAGCCAGACTCAAAAGGCCACATGTTGTACGATTCACTTTATGTGAAATAGAACAGGCAAATTTTTAGAAACAGAGAGCAGAATTCTGATTGCCTAGGGCAGGGTGGGGGTATTGAAGGGAAATGGGGAATAATTACTAATGGGCATGGGTTTTCTTTTTAGAGGGATGAAAATGTTCTGGAATTAGATAGGGGTGATGTACAATTTTGTAAATATGCTAAAAATCACTGAATTGTACTCTTTAAATAAGTGAATTGTATGATATATAAATTATATTTCAATAAAGCTGTTATTTATTTTTTAAATGAAAGACAAGCCTTTCTGTTTCCTGTGTGCCATAGAGATTTTGTTGACCGAAACACATTAAAAGCCATATAGATAAAATCAATGGTATGAGGCAGTCACCATGGTTTAGATGTTAAGGACTATTTATTTCATAGCCTAAAGCCACCGTTTCAGAAAAGCCAAACCAGAGCAATGTTTGTTGCAGTTTTCAGTAGGAAGAATTGATTTGAGCCTGTATGTGCAAACTTCAGTTCTGACACACCAAGTTCTGTCTCTTTTAATTCTGATACCCCACTCCTTAATTTTTATTCAGCCTGAAACTCCTCACGCTTTACCAAGGCAGCTCTGTGAAACTTCTGACACCATGTGTCAGCATCGCTGCCTCTCTACCAACACACGCACCCAGTATGACTGTTTCTGCTATCCTGACCACCTCCTCATTCCTTACCTGCCATGCTGTCTCCCCAGGCAGACGTTAGGTCTCTTAGCCAGCCACTTGCCTGGCCCACTTGACCTTCTGGGGAAAGCTACCCTTTCCAATTTTTTCAAGTTCTCTCACTAACACCAGTAGTCACCTGTTTAGCTTCCTTCCTGCACAGTAATTATACTATGTCATAGCCTGATTTGACATTTCCATAGAAAAATGCAATTATCACATCCTGAAAGGCAGAAATAACCTGCTGATGATATTTGAGGGGGAAAAAATCACTTGCAAGATGTTCTTCCTTAAAATCTCTCAGAACAGTGTTACCGAATCCTAATGGGTGCTAAGGCCTCCAACATTTTCCTTCACCGAATATTAAACCTTGCCCTACTTTGAACATTAAGTTTCTAAAAACCCTAGGTTAGGAGAACTCACACTGAGCAACTTAGAACTTTAAGAAAATAAGTGTTTTGTGGGGGGATAGAAGATGAGAATAAACCTATGACTGCTCTTGTAAACCCAACTCTTTCGTGAAAGAAAAAAAATCACCAAGTGCTGATTAGTAAAATATTATTTATATTTTACACATTTTACATTAATATCAGAGAGTACTACAGATTTAATCCATCTGACATCACCTGCTGGCCAGAAACTTCAGAGTTTCAATGATGATTTTTTACTATACCTACCACAAATAAATACTTTTTTTTTTTTAGCATTTCACAAATGTCAGCATCATGCTAAGTACTTAATACAATTTTGAAGACACACAGATCTGGGTTCAAATTGTGATTTCATAACGTGTTAATTGTATGACCTTGATCTTCAAGTCCAGTTTCTTCATCATTTCTTAACAACAAAATGCTCTATAAATTTAAAATGTCATAACTTTATTTTGCTGTATTGTGAGGCTTTCACATCTGCTTTGCTTGAGAGATATGACATCTGTCCTGTATTTACCAGAGACTGTTAGACATCAGGGTATTATAAATACAGGTCTTACATGAAATTGAGGATCTAAGTCCCTGGGTGCCAGCCTGAGGCCCCAGAATTTTTAACGGACCAGATGCACTGATGCTCTTTTCCCTAGAAGCACTTCTGAGCATTTTTCTTCCTCTCCAGGATTTTTTGTTTTGTTTTGCTTTTCTTTAGCCAGTCATCATTTTGGATGCAGCTCAGTCCAACAACAGCTTAATTAATGAGGCAGGTTTCTGGTGTTGATAAGAATTGCTAGGTTAAGGTTTAGTGTGGAGGGCAGTTTTCATTAAATACATTAAATGTGATTGCAATTTGAAATGAGACCGTCTATCCCTTGTTGAGTTGCTGAGCCAACAAGAGTGATGGCTTTCCAAATTAAAAAGCAGTTGTAAAAGGGCTATAATGGGAAGAGATGTTTACTAGTAAACCCAACTTTTAAACACTGCCTCTGCTTGTTGACCAGGGTAGGACCAAGTGACATCCCTGCAGATGGTCTGCTGAAGGACCCATCTAAACCTCAGTGTCCCCAGTCTTCATTCTCGGTTTCCTGATCTATTCTCATGACAGCCAAACATCAGACATTTTGGGTGATATTTGGCAGTAAAAAACCCAAACTAGAATCACAAGAGCATTTTTCACTATTATTTTTTATTTACATTTATTGATTTATTGTTTTTTATTTTCAGCATTTTTAAATGTTACACAGAGCATTTATTCTTTTAGAAAGACTAATTTTACAGAGCTTTTATGAGTTTTTTTTCCCTCTCCCATGATCAACATCTTATGCTGGAGGGGTACATTTATTAAAATCTATAGTGACACACCATCATCACTCGGAGTCCATAGTATACATTAGGGATTGCTCTTGATGTTGTATATTCTATGGGTTTGAGCAAATGTATAATGACATGTATCCACCATTATACTATCATATAGAATAGTTTTCCTGCCCTAAAAATCCTCTAAGCTCTGCCCATTCATCCCTTACCCCACCCTCACCCCCAACTCCTGGCAATCACTGATCTTTTTACTGTCTCCATTGGTTTTCCTTTTCCAGAATGTCATATAGTTGGATCATACAGTATGTAGCCTTTTCAGATTAGTTTCTTTCACCTCGCAATGTGCATTTAAGTTTCCTCCATGTCTTTTCATGGCTTGATAGCTCGTTTCTTTTTAGCACTGAATAATATTCCACTGGATGCTCCACAGTTTATATATCCATTCACCTACTGAAGGACATACAGGTTACATTCATGTTTTGGCCACTATGAATAAAGCTCCTATAAACATTCCTGTGCAGGTTTTTGTATTGACATAAGCTTTCAACTCTTTTGCGTAAATACCAAGGAGCATGATTGCTGGATCATATGGTATAAGTTATATTTAGTTTTGTAAGAAATTGCCAAACTATCATCCAAAGTGGCTGTATAACTTTGCAATGAAAGAGATTTCCTGTTGTCCCACATCCTCGCCAGCATTTAGTGTTTGTCAGTGTTCTGAATTTGGCTGATCTAATAGCTATGTGGTGGTATCACATTGTTGTTTTAATTTGCAATTCCTTAAAAACATAATATGGAGCAATTTCTCATATATTTATTTACCATCTATAGATGTTCTTTGGAGGAAGCATATCATTTTCTATTTAATTTATTGATAATATTTTACAAATAACTTATTTACACATACTTAAATATTTACATCTTAGAAGCCCAATGAGTGAAACCATAGGTACCAAAAGAGTGAATTACCAGAGAGATTATCATATCTTTTCATGGAAGGACTGCCAGTCCATAAACATAGGAGCTAAGCTTCAACCTTAGCACCAAATTTTGACACTCCTGAGTCAGTTATAAGATAGTGAATTTTAAAAGCAAAAGACAAAAAGCAAGCAGATTTATGATTGTGACAGGACACCCTTTATTACAAAATACTTAGGGTTTACTCTACCCTAGACTTTCTACAATGTGCAACCAAAGAATCTCTATAACCAACATGAAACCACAGCATAGCCCTGGTGTGTAGAGAGGAAAGGCAAATATGATGGAGGCTCTTAACCAGGTCGTTTCAGTGGTGAAGGTCACTATTTTGGTCCAGTCCTAAGCCAAGGAATGGCTTAGTGAGAGCAGGTCTTATGTGTAAAGTAATGCAGCCCATCTCTGCAAGGTGTGACTTGAGGGAAGAAACCACCTGGCCTAGCCAGAGGTGCCTGGCATTTCTACTTCTATTTGTTTGATAAAAGCAGAAGTTTTCAAAGTGACAGTGTTCTACATCACCAACTGCAGGTTCTGTTCACCAACTACATGCTAGGTAGGTCCTAATGTTCCTGACCCTTTAACTTTGAATAACGTGTTCAAGGCTCAAAGTCCCACCAGGAGTGTCCAGTTGGCTGGATAGCCCTAAGCCATATGTTCAGCTCTGGCTGCTAAAATGATAAGAGAGTATTGTCCACATTGTTTCTTTTCTTCATGAAATATAGGTTCTGCCTATAATCAGTGGGAGATATTCCCAAAATCAGGAAATGGGCTCAGAGCAGAGTAGCCAACAAATATGTATATATATATATATATATATATATATATATATATATATATATATATATATATATATGTGTGTGTTTACACATATTTAAATACTTATATCTTGGAATCCAGAATCCACCATACCTTCCTTCCTTCTTTTTCTTCCTTGGAAATGCCCATTTTGTCTCCTTTTCAAGTCTTTGCTCTTGCAGTTCCTTCTGCCCGCTGCTCTCCCCCATTTTAAGGTGGCTGGTTCTTCCCATTCTTCAGGTTTCAGCTCCTCTGAGCACATCTAACTCCCATTCTCCTGAAGTCACTCTTAAGCACCTCTCCCTTTCTTCATTAACTCTTTACTCTGTGATAATTAATTTGAACACGATATTTTCCTTGTGTATTGTGCACCCTGTTTGCTCCACTAGGATATAATCTCCATGAGAAAAGAGATGTTGGCTATCTGCTGCTCAGTTCTTTCCAAGTGTAGTTCCTGCCATGACCATAGTTCAATAAACAATTGGGAAGAGTAAATAGCCTTATAGCCTCCAAATCCTGTCCTAACATTCTTTTGTCCCCATTTCTTATAGATGAATCTGCTTCCAACTCCCAGGCATCTGGATTTGGGTTTAACACCTTGACTTAACATCAGGCTCCAGCCACCAGCAGAATATTCCAGTTGTTTTCTTGGTCTTCTCCATCCATCATTCCTTTGAGTGAGTCCCACTCTAACCACCAGCCCAGAGACACCAACCCCAACTCTTTTAGCAATTATCCTCCTACACAGTCTCATCTCAGTGTTGAGAAACGGGGAACAGGGAGTTGATGGGGAAGACAAGATGGTTATCTGTGAGGAAGGACAAATTTGTGAGTAGGACAATTCAGTTGATCTATTAGGGGGTGGAATATAGAAAAGCAGTGGACATTCATGGGGGTTGTAGTAGGGCCTTCTAAGAAGAGGAACAACAGGAGAACAAGTCAAGGGGATAAAGAGACCCTGAAAATAACTCTTGCCCCTAGAGTTTGATCACAGCCTGGATATATAGGATTTGGAATTCAAAATAAAATTTGATAAATATTTTTATCAATATTTTACTTAAAACCAGCATTGTGTTGGCCAGTGTAGGAATTGGAACACAAAGGCAGATTTACACCCTCCAGAATCCACTTGAAGCTCCTAATCGAGGCTTCTCCCACAGGACTTAGGGAAGCTCTGCATGTTCTTCCACTGTGTGCCAAAATGTCCTATACATCTGAGCTAAAATTAATGTGACAGAAGAAAATCATTACAACATGACGTGCCCTTTCTTGCCTGTGGCTGAAATATTACTAGCTCATATTCATTGAGCCCTTAATAAACCATTGAACTAAATACTTTTCATGCTTCATTTCATGGAATTCTCATAAACCATTTGATGTCTCATTGTTATTACCAGCATTTACAGATGAGGAGACTAAACCTTGGACATTTTTCAAAGGTCACACAGCTGGCGAGGGGTAAAGCTGGCATTCATACCAGGTACTTCTTCTTCAGTGTCTTCACTCTCAAATCTGCCCCAACTCATGGTGTTCTAGGCAGCCTTTCCTCACTTCCCTTGCTTTTTTAATTAAAATAATGCTGACTCTTCAAGTCTCTGCTCCTATGGAGGTGTGACAATTAAGTTTGCAAACTCAACCTAAAAAAAGTGCTACATTGCTAAATATCATTATGGTCAAAGTACTCCTCTTGGGAAGCTATGCACCACTGCCAGTGCCTAGTCCACCCTTCAAAGCAATTTTGGAACTCTTTTTCTGGAATGGCCATCAGAGCTACCATCATATTACTCTTGATGTCCTGAATGTCATCAAAATGTCTTCCTTTCAATATTTCATTTATCTTCGGGTAAAGAAGGAAGTCATTAGGGCCCAGGTCAGTTGAGTAGGGAAGGTGTTCCAATACAGTTATTTTTTTACTGGCTAAAAACTTCCTCACAGACAGTGCTGTGTGAGCTGGTACATTGTCGTGATGCAAGAGCCATGAATTGTTGGCAAAAAGTTCAAGTCGTCTAACTTTTTCATGCAATCTTTTCAGCAATTCCAAATAGTAAAGCTGTTTAAATGTTTGTCCAGTTGGTAAAAAGTCATAGTGAATAATCCCTCTGATATAAAAAAAAAGGTTACCAACTTATTGCAACAAGTTCGAGAACTTAAATGTCAGACTTCTATAGGACTTTCTTCATGAAGTCAGAATCTACTTCTCCTTACCCTGCACTCCTACACCAGCTCCCTTCTACCATTATTTAGCCAATATCAAATGTTGCCTCTTATGATAATTAGTTCATTAAGTAGTTAGTTATATGCAGGAGCCAGGCAGTTGTTTTTCTGAGTCCAGTTCTATCCCTTACAGACTCTGTGGTCATTACCTATAAGCTGTTCTGAGCTTCATTTGTACCATCTATTGCTCATTAATGATAAAACCCAGCTTGAAAGGTTGTTAAAAAGAATGGAGTGAATGCTCACAATAATGTGACTATTTTTCTGGTCACTTCTCTGTCCTACTCAATTGTAAGCTTTATAAGGTGGGGGCCCCTGCTTTATTCATTCCTGTTCCTTGAAGCCACACCCACCACAGGCCCTGCCACTTACTAAGCTTCTACTATTCCCTGGTTGTCTGGAGCATTTAATCATTTAATCAGAAGTGGGGATGTGGAGAGAAGAGAAACTCCTTCACCTGCTATTCCATGTCATTGCTTTCCTAACTACAGTCATTTAACTATCACAATGCTTGTTCTACCCATGTACCACCACTATTATTTTGTTTCATATTTTTCTCCATATCTACTCATTTCCTCCCAATATTTTATTATAAACATTTTCATAGTAAGAAAACATTGAAAGAATTTTACAGAAAACATCTATATACTTGCTACCTAGACTCTACCATCAACATTTTGTTATATTTTCTTGATCTTATTCCTCTATCTTTCCATCTATTCATCATATATTTGATGTGTTTATACAAGGTCTTGCAATTAAGTTCACAAAATTACCAGCTGAGTTGCGAACAGATGGCCAGATGGCTCAGCTGGTGAGAGCACATGCTCTTAACAACAAGGTTGCCAGTTCAAATCCCGCATGGGATGATGGGCTGCACTCCCCACCCCCCTATCCCCCCGTGCAACTAGATTGAAAGCGGCGGCTGGACTTGCAGCTGAGTTTGTGCCGTCCACAACTAAGATTGAAGGACAACTTAACTTGGAGCTGATGGGTCCTGGAAAAACACAATATTCCCCTTCCCCAATTCCCCTACTCTGTTCCCTTCCCCAGTTCCCCAATAAAATCATAAAGAAAAAACAGAAAGAAAAGAAAAAGAAAACAGCAGTGTACAAATGGATTAAACATTTTTCTGAGGGGAGAGAAAGTGTTACTGATGAAGAGAGGTCAGGTGGCCAGTAATGAGCAGAACTGATGGAAACATTGCAAAAATGTGTTGAATTGTATGACAGAATCATTGGGTGACTGTGAGAAGCATAGCAGACCAAGTAAACATCAATAAAGAAACAGTTAGGAAAACCTTAACTGAAAATCTTGGCATGAGAAAGGTGTGTGCAACAATGGTCCTGAAGGAGCTCACTAAAGAACAAAAGCAAAGGAGAGTCAAAGTTGCAAAGACCTTTTGGAGAGGCAAAACGATGTTTGGGCCATGTTATCACTGGTAATGAAACATGGGTGTATCAATACGACCCTGAAACAAAGCATCGAAGAGCACAATGGAAGTCAACCAATTCTCCATGACCAAAAAAGTTCCATCTGTCCAAATCAAGAGTCAAAACAATGTTGCTAATCTGTTTTTGATATCAGAAAGATTATTCATTATGAATTTGTACCAACTGGACAAACAGCTAACCAAGTTTACCATAGTACTTGGAAGTGCTGAAAAGACTGTGAAAAAATTAGGCAAAAACAACCTGAACTCTTCACCAACAATTCATGGCTCTTGCATCATGACATTGTCATGCACCAGCTCACATGGCACTGTCTGTGAGGGAGTTTTTTAGCAAATAAACAAATCACTGAATTAAAACACCCTCACTACTCACCTAATCTGGCCCCCAATGACTTCTTTCTTTAGCCAAAGGTAATTGAAATATTGAAACAAAGACATTTTGATGACATTCAGGACATCAAGGGTAATATGATGACAGCTCTGATAGCCATTCCAGAAAAAGAGTTCCAAAATTGCTTTGAAGAGTGGACTAGGAGCTGGTGTTGGTGCATAGCTTCCCAAGGGGAGTGCTTCAAAAGTGACCATAGTGATATTCAGCAATGAGGTACGTAGCACTTTTCTAGTATGAGTTCTCGAACTTAATTGTCTGACCTTGTGAGTGAGTTGAAGACAGTAACAGACTTCTCTCTTACTACTTCAGCATGCATACCAATTGACTAGAGTTAAATACCTTTTATAATGTGTTTTTTTAATTTACATAAAATTAAATGCAAAACTCTTAAGTGTACTATTTGATGGGCTTTGACCCAAACCTCTGTCTAGATATATAACATTACTACCACCCCCAAAATGTTCCTACATGTTAATCTCCACCCCCACCCCCAACCCAAGGTAACTATTGTCCTGATTTTTTTCTGCCACTATCTATTCTAAAACTTCATATAAATGAAATTATATAGTAATCATGGTTTAAAAGCCAAATAAACTTATTTTTATAAGTGCTTTTTACCACTAAGTGTAAATAAAAATCATATCATTTGCAAAAGTATAATGCACCTATTCAACATAAAAAATAACACATCAAAAAATGAATCTCTATGTACTACAAAAGTCACCCTTGAACCACCTGTGTTCATCTACCACTGTGGTTCTGAGTGTGGTCCAGGGACCCCTGGGGCCTCCAAGATCCTTACGTGTTCACACAGCCAATACAATTTTTGCCACACAGTATTTCCAGCCTGCGACTGGGAACCTAAGTATTCTGAGGGTGACATAAGTTATATGCAGATTTTTTACTCTGTGTGTGGTTGGCACCCCTAACCCCACGTTGTTCAAAAGTCAACTGTATTTGTAATAGATATGTATGATATTGGGGGGAAATGGGGCGGCGGATTGGGGGAGGAGGGTTGTCACTTCGAGGGGTAAAAAGTATAACTATTGCACTGTGTTGTACAGCTGAAACTAACTCTAAAAAATGTGTATTTCATAATAAAAAATAATTTAATAAAAAAAAGACAAGGTGCAGAAAAAAAAAAGTCAACTGGAGTCCTAAAGTGTTATTTGCCTTTTCACTTTCATTTGTCTCACGTGTACAATGGAGTTTTCCAGATACTATATATGATGTGTGACCTCACCATATATACAATGTATTGGTGGCAGAAGCGGATATGAGACTCTAGCTAGCTGTCTTCTTGGCCAGATATTGAAGAGATTTGCAAAAATGTCAAACAATACTACTCTTTTTCACTAATTTTTGATGGAAAATATAGGCTATTTTCAAATGTTATTTATGTTGATGTATTATGAGTTTAGTATTTTTAAGAAAATTAATAAGTACAGTATTTTTTCAATTTCAAATTCTGATATGGTAAATATTAATATATTTAATTCATATAAACAAAAGCTCTTTGCAGTAGACAATTTTTAAGAAGGTAAAGGGTGTGGAGACCAAAATGTTTGCGAATACTGATGTTCTGCATTTTGGACAACTCTTTCCTAAGTGGTAGGAGAGGTTCATGTGCAGATCATAGGAATACAGGTTCTGTTCTTATCGAATCACACTGGCAAAGCCCAGCTCCTGCTCTTCCATTAGTTATCTTTCTAGGCTCAGCCTGACCACCAGCAGAGTTGGCTGCAATGCTTGGGAAAATACACCAATATACAATGCTTCAGAAGATACACATTTCCTGTAATGTCTAGATTTGTTTTCTAATTCACCACATACTGGCTTAGTCGAGAGTGTCTCCAACTGAGTGAACAATGAGAAAATAGGGGGAACTGGAAAAGTCAGCCGTGAGCCTTGCCCTGGCCTCCTATGTCTTTGGAGATATGCAACTCAATTGTTAAATGTTGGAGCAGACACTTCATGCAAGCTGGCTAGAAATGCATTTGAAGCCAAACTCCTTTTTGTACTCATTTGGATGAAAAGGAAACTTTAATTACAGGATTTAAAGCCAGTTTTTAAAAATCAAGCCATAATTCTAACCCATAGAAAAAGCAATTCAACATGGAGAGAAGGAGAATGAGAAAGGAAGAGACCATAATGAAAGGGATGCAAGACATATGTTTACGAAAAGATTGATTTGAACAGCCCATGTAAACAGTCCCAGCTGTGGGGGAAATGTCATTCACATTTATCTTTTCTCAAAATCAAGATAGAGTTTGCTAGTTTGTGTTTTTTTCCCATTAGCTCTGAAGTCTTAAAATAAATTTTTACTCTACTCTTGTGATGCAACCATTTCCCTATTTATCGCAACTGAAGGAGAAAAGAGTCATGTTTCTGGATTATATGGAATTCATACATTTCAAAAACTGTGCTTATATTCCATTCTTGTTCTTCAGCTTTCTTTTTTTAGTTAATTTTTTGACATTAATTCAGGCTAAGCTATATTCTTGCCTTCAGTCCTTTATACTTTTAACCCAAAATACAAGGTCAAGAGGAAGCATTTAAAGACATCACCCCACACAGTCTATTTTTGGTCTCTTTTCCTTGATGATATATAGTTTCAGTCAATGCAACTTGGAGATATTCACCTGGTAGCCTTGATAAGGTGACAAATGTCACAAGAACTGAGAAGCCATCTATTTCACATGATCACAAAATCTCCAGCTATTCTTTCTCTCAAATAAGACTGAGGAGAACAAGCTTCTTCAAGTACAAACGAGATACTCATTTTGTCAATCTGGAAAGACAAGTTTTTCTGAAGGTGGGCATTCTTCACTGCCCCACCCCCGCCAAGGACGAAACAAAGGAGAAAGAACTTCAACTGTAACTACAGGGATTTAGGCATTGGGCACTACTTCCACAAGTAAATGTCCTCTACCAGCTGAGGAGTGAGCCAAAGCAAAGGTCAGGTAGGAGTGTCTTCTAGGAATAGAATGGTGCCTACCATATTCAGTTGAAAGACAAAGTCAATGTCAGTTGCCAAGAGCCTTTGGTTGTCAGCCAAAGTCAAGCACATTAGTGACAAAGGGACCAAAGGAGAAAACATGTAGAGCAAAGGGGTGGTGTGTGAGCAGGCATGCTACAGCACCCTTCACAGAGAGCCCCTGTCCTTTTTTTATACTTCCTGTATCAGTTTTCATCTTCCCTCCACACCCATCTCTCCTGGAAAAATCAATTAGAAATGAGAAAAAAAATGTAATTCCCAAGGAAAAATCTTATGGAAGAGAATGAATAAAAAACACAACAGCATGATGGTATAGTTAAAGAAAAATTTGGGAGAACAGAAATTTCCATGAGAATTTTAAGTCATCTGCCTTGGAATATGTAACAGAAACCTCCGCTCTCCTCTGTTCTGATGTAAATTATTTAGCAAAATCTATTAGGCCACTGCTGTTTTTGTGAAAGTAGATCCAAGCAAAATTCAGGAGTATAATGAGATCCATACTCAAGCTGGGCGCAGAGAACACAGAAACAGCACTATGGACAGTGAGAGCAGATGAAGGGATAGCTGACCTCAGGGTGCACACTGCTAAGGCAATTAAGAGAGATTGTTACTTGTATTAAAGGCAGCTTTCAAAGTTAGAATTGAAGCCACCGACTTGTCCTGCACGCAGATAACTGCCTCCAAGACTTAGTGCCTCTCTCTCTCTCTCTCTCTCTCTCTCTCTCTCTCTCTGTCTCTCAGTCCCCCCTACCCCCATGCCCCACTACACTCTAATCCCACCTGCTGCTTCCAGGATCATAATACCAAGAGGCTGCAGAACAGATTCGTGAAATCAATCACACAGGTGAATTGCCCATTGGGGCAGCCATCCAAATCAGAGGGCTTGATTTTCTAACTTGAAGTTAAATCACCTCACACACATCTTAAGGTTGGAGTCACTATAAAGACTGAACGTTGCTGAAGCTGAGCCTGACAGTGTCAGAGGTTCAGACTTATTGCTTCATCGTTAGAGCCCAGAGAGAGAAGGCAGCTGGAAGAAACCAGCAGGACGATCTCACTGAGCAGTGTCATAAAAGCCAAAGGGGTGGGGCTGCCTTATAAGCCTTTTGATTAAATTCAGTGATGCTAAATGAACTGAGGGACTGTAATAGGCAAAGGCATTTATGAGTAAAACCTGTGTTATCTGATTTTTGGCTCATAGAAAAACAAAATCCCATCTTGGACTAAGTCTCTCTATTAAAAGATTCACATCACATCTATTGTGGCATTTGATCCTCATAAGATCCTGCCCTTCTTCTCTGTCTTGCACCAGTAAGTGATTTCTTCCACACCAAGAAACTGTGGGAGAATAAAGGGGAAAACAACCTGAGTTAGCAGTGGAACTATCTATGGTGACAGAATTTATAAGTTAATGCCTGATTCCCTGCTACACTCTGCCTATAAGACTCAGTCTGGTTTTGGAGAGCTTTGAGGTCAATTTTGTTTTGTTATAATCTTTAGTTTCACACATCAGTAACAGCTACAATGGAAAAGAGCACCTGTTCCGTTGGATAATTTAGTTATTTGCTGTGGTTTTAAAACAGGTTCTCTACCTTGGCTCACCATGGAATCATTTAGAGAGTTTTAAACAATACTGATGCCTGGGTCTCACATCCAGAAATTTTTATTTAATTGATCTGGGGTATGTCTTGGGCATGCAGAGTTTTTTAATGCTTCCAGGTGATTCTAATGTGTAGCCAAGTTTGAAATCCACTAGCTTAAAACAATGGTTCTGAAATTTAGCCACAGACTCACCTAGAAGGCTTGATAAAACACAGTTTGCAGGGCTGTCACCCAGAGTTTCTGATTCATAGGTGCAGGATAAGGTCCAACTTCTAACAAGTTGCCAGGCAATGCTGATACTTCTGACTCAATTACCATCTTTTGTGATCCACTGGTTTAAAACATTAGTACGCACACTATTCCTTAAGGTGCTTTTCTTGATCTGGCTCTAAAGAGGGTGTTCCAAGTAGCTGACCTCCAATAACAGCCACTGGAGATAGAATCTTCCTGCTCCTTAGACCACAGGGAAGTTCTTGGGTTCTGAGCCTTGTTCTTTCCTACGCCAAGAGAATTGACCAGACTTTGGCAAAGGGTATCTAGTACAGTACAATAGAACTAGGTAGTATAGCTTTTGCTATAGTTTCTGGCTTTGCTTCTCTCATTTATGTGTCCTGCTAACTCCCAGCAGGTACCTGAGTGAGTGTACTTGTTCTCCTGATTCACAGAAAGGGTTGGCTCTGGCTAGAGGCCAAGGCTGAAATCTTCTCTAGACTCTGCAGCCTTGTAGCTTGAAGACCGTATTAGAGAGAGACAGAGAATGAAAGTTGGGGCCCAAGGAGAGAGCAATTCTAGAACCTGTCAAGATTGGCAACAGCATCATCAAGCAGTAAAGCGTGTTCCGTGGGCTGCGCAGATCCACCTGTGCAACAGAAGGGACAGAAAGAGCCATGCTCTCTCTGAGCAGCATCTGGAAGGGAGCACATCTGATGCCTTTAGTCCCCTAGGAGTAAATCCGAAGAGATCTCGACATCTGGTGTGGGGGAGGCCCCACTAAGGAATTCCAATATTCTTTGGTCTGCAGGGGTTCAAAACAATTAATTTATAAAATCAAAGGGATATGATTTATAACTCTGCTTTTTCCCAATATGAGGAAAGTAGCCATGTAAGTTTCATGTACATGAGACAAGAACAAGCCTTTCATTAATAGTCTTCCTACTGAACAATGATCATAAAACACCATGAAACCATACTTACGAAATCTCATTTGATCTGATTAGAACTGTAAGGTAGATGATTCAGTTGATGCAAATCATGTCATACATTGAGGATGAAGAAACAAAGACAAAGAGAGGTCACACAATTTACTTAGTGCTGGAGTTAGGGCTGAATTTCCCAGTTCCCAATTCATGTTGAGGGGTTCTAGGGAGGGACCTCTAGGGCTTTCCTGGAGGTCAAAGACAACTCCTCCTCTACTCTAGCATAAAAAAATCTCCTCAGATCTGTATGTACCCCATGTTTCTGTCTAAGATTTTATTTCAGATATTTTTGGTCCAGAACCCCATACTTTGCAAACTACATGTCACTTCTCCAGAGTTTATCTTCTAAAGAACAGGATATTCGAAATAGCTCCTCTAGGATGCTTTTTACGTGCCCCATTTCTTTTGAAAAAGCTGGTAAATCAAAGTTTCATGTGCATCAGATTTCACCTGGAGGGCTTGTTAAAATACCAACTGCTGGGCCTTATCCCTATAGTCTCTGATTCAGTAGACTGGGAATTTGCATTTCTAACAAGTTTCCAGGTGCTGCTGCTGCTGCTGTTGTGGCAGCTGTGGGACCACACTTTGAGAAGCACTACAATAATACATTGGTTCTCAGCCCTGGTTGTTTGTATTCGAATCACCCAGAGATCTTGGAAAACTATAAATACCAGAGTCCACCCAGAAGAATTAAATCAGACTCTGCAGGTGAAGCCTGGGAATTAATGCTTTTAAAATGATCCCCAGGTGCAGCCAAGGTTGAAAAATTCTATAATAAGGGGAACCCTGCTTAGAATTATATGGTTTTCAAACCCCTTATTCAGGAGCTCTCAAAATGTTGTCCCGGACCAGCAGTATCAGCATCACCATGTAGCACCACCTGCAAACTTGTTAGAAATGCAAATGCTTAGGCCCTATCTCAGACTTGTAGAATCAGAAACCGTGGGGTGGGGCACAACAATCTGTTTTAACAAACTCTCCAGGTAAATTTGAGGTTTGCTAAAGTTTGAGAACTACCACTCTAAGTTCTTAGCTTCCCTCCAAACGACCCCCTGGAATTTGGACTCTTGTCTCAGAGCAGTAACTGAGGCAGGTGCACCGCTGCTCAGTCAGTACCTGGACTGGAGGAAGGATGAGAAGGAAGATCATTTATCAGGCTATCAGTGAGGCACCATGACACACTGCTAAGGTCCTTTCCAGGACATCTTGCTTCTAAACTCTGTGCAATAGTTCTTTGCAAATGACTTTGTAATGGGCCTTGCCCCTGAACTCTCAGATGCAGGTCCAGCTTCAGGCAAAATTGGGATGAAGTTAAAACCAAGTTTGGGTCTCCACCTTTGCCTTTCTTAGCCACCTTCTCTCCTGTTCCACCCACTACCACCAATTCTCCAATGAGGTTGCAGGCATGTCAGCATTGTTGTTAAGGTATTCCTGCCTGGTGGACAGCTCCAATAACTGACTAATTATACTTGAATGTGTCACCATCTCCCAAGGGTATATTTATTTAAAAAGAGGATACCTGGGATGGGCAATGCTTAACACAGCAGACTGAGTCTTTAAAGATGGAGTGTTGAGTACTTGACACTTAGTTGGGAAGTAGAGCATGTTATTTAGATGATTACCTGTCCTTCTGACATCAAAATCTCTGTGCTCCAGATTTCACATTATCTCTGCCCTCTTTTGCCCCCTGTGTCCTAAATATAAGCACTATGGTAGGTTGAAAAAAATGGACAGAAATTCTTTCCCTTTTATCAAGGTGGAGTCTATTTTAGCACCTCTTGAATCTGGGTTGGCTTCTGACTTGGTTTGGCTAATGGGACCTTAGAAACTATGATGCAGACAGAGACTTGAGTAGCCCTTGAGCATTGGGGGTTGTTCTCTTGCTGAGACCATCATATAAATGAGCCCAAGCTAGTGGCTTGAGAGTGAGAGGCTATGTGGAGGAGAACCAATGCACTCCAGCTGTGATCCAGATGACTCTAGATCATCCAACAGCCAACTTGTCAAATGAGCACAGACGAGCCAGCCCAGAGGCGATCAATCAAGCTCACCCAGATAAAAGAACCACCCATCTGACCCTCAGAATTATGAACAAAATTAATTGTTGTGGACCCACTAATGCTTGGTTGGGTCATTTGTTAGATAACAAAAGCTGATACACTTGATTACACTAAAACTTATCTTGATTACATCTAAAAATTACCCAGAAACAGAAATAATCCCAGACCTGTTGCCTTCTCTGCGATGCCTGCCCTGAAAATCCATCCTCCATATGCCCCCAGTTGCTAGATCGGTGACCCCCTCATATGTCCTCCTACAGAATTGATGTTTATGCTGATATGCCACTATAATTTCCAGTTATGTTTCTCTGCCTTCCCTGCCCCCAACAGTTAGGTCTTTAAAGGCAGAAACCATGTCCCAATTGTCTTTGTATTTCAAGCCCCTCACTCATTTTGTTTGTTTGTTATGCTAAGCTGAACAAAATGGAATAGTTGTAGGGAGTGAGGTGGAGAAAGTAGCCAGCAATGGTTCACATTACTACTCACAGGCTGGAACCTAGAATCTCCCCTGGAACAATCCACAACCACCAAACTCATGGTATCCAAATGAACTGATACTGATCTGGCCCAAGACCCACTGGAACATGCAAATCATTGTCTTATGAGCCATGCATTATTTGCCTCCTTCACTTCATAAGAGTTTACAGAAAAATTAGTAATAATAATAATAATAATAATTCCAAAGCCATCTGCAATAGTTTGCGTTATTTTCCTCATTAAATCTGGGATTACCAGTGTGACTCCTCCTACAAACTCCTAGAAGAGCTGGACATAACTAATGATAAAAAATAAATAAAAATCTCACCCTTAACCAGCTGTCATTGGGGCCCAGCATTGTGCTCTGAGCTATATATGCATTACCTTGCCCAGTCCCACAGCACTCTGAGGAGCTCTTATGATACTCATTTAACAAATGAGGACTCAGAGACATAGAGGAAAAAATCCATGCCTTGGGAGAAGAGCCAAATCTTTCTGATTCTCAAATGATGGTGTTAAAACCAGAGTGATGCTGAAATGCATGATATAAATGCTGTACAGCTCTCATTTTGATATGTTTCTCTCACCCACCCATGGAGCAGACTCACTTTGCAAAAGAAAGAGAGAAAAGAAAGCTTTGCCAAAGGTCACACAGCAAGGGAAGTTGGTGGACCCTGGCTGGGCAATCTTGCATCATTGTTTCGGCCCGTTGCGAAGATGGGCTGCCTGAAACGGCCTCTGCAAAGCTGCCACCTGAGTACATTGTTAGCAGAAAGGGTCGATGGGCAGTGTCAGGCAGTCAGATAGGGACAGCAAAAAAGAAGATTAAAATAATTACAGCTCTAATTGATCAGCTCTGCTCAAGGGGAGATTAAAAGGGAAAAAGGCATGTTGAAGAAGGCACTTGACATCCGCCCTGGGCCAGATTCCATCTGCCACTGTAGCCAGATCTCCTCCCCACTTTCCTGACCCTCAGTCCAGCAACCCCCACTGTGCAGCCCCAAGTCACAGCCTTGATGAAAGTCATTCTTTGTGGAAAGCATCAGGCCTTCTCCCATGAAGAACTGCTTTCACAAACAGCAGGGAGGAAGCAGCTCCGAGCAGCAGACAGTGGCCTCCTGTTGGCAACCCCCCAGCATCAGACTGCCAACAGCATGTGGAAAATGGAGAAGGGGATGCCAAGAGCAAGGCCAGTGTAAGGCAGGGGACTGGAGCAGCAAAGACAAGCCTGTGCCTTGTCATCCAATAACCTCACCCCAGCAGATGCAGCCTGGGCTCCAAGTGGCATCAGCCCTGGTTTCAGCTTAGCACACTTCCTGACTCAGCTTTTGGCTTTTTGTCATTTGGGAGCAGGGCCAAGTAGCAGTTTTGCCTTGTCCCAGGCACCCTTATGTCGGAATTGTGGAGGAAGGCAGAAGCAGGGACTGCGGCCAGGGAGGAAATGGGAAGGCAGGTTAGAACGGAGGAGCAGCAGCCTGGCATTTGCCAAGTCCTTCTGTTTAGATAGGGTCTGAGCAAAGTCAAGAGCAGGAGGTGGGGTACAGAATAGGAAAAAAACAAAACAAAACAAAACAAAAAAACTTTCAAGTTGTGTTTCCCACGTATGTGGTATGTGACAGGTGATCTCACCTAGAAGGAGAACTGGAGTGAATACTCATTCCTTACGTTTGGGCTCACTTCTGACTTATGGCATGATGCTAAGGAGAACCAGAATAATCAGAAGTCAGAAACCTCACAGCTCATTTTATATCATAAGAGCTGCAGCAGGAATCTGTGCAAGATTCAAAAGAGGCCAGGGCATGGTGGTCAGATATTCATCCAACATGGAGGCTGTGGAAAACCAAATCACTCCCCTCTCCTCACTGGCAAGTTGAAACCAGTGTTTCTCAAACAGGAACATCAATACGAATCACTTAGAGTTGCATTTAAAATGTGGATTATGGTGCAGAAGGTATGGAATGGGGCTTGAGATTCTGCTTTTCAAACAAGATTTCAGGTAATGCTGATGTTGCTGGTCCAGAGATCATAGCTTGAGTAGCAAAAGTCTAAGCCATTTTAGAAATAAACAAAAAAACCAAGTGGTGGGATCAAAGCACTCTTTTTAATGCTAATGTGGTCTTGGAGATCCTGGCTGAACCTGTTTACAGGGGTCTCCATCTCTTTCTCTCTTCTGTCACACCCACCAGATTGAAGATAGCCATGCCTTCAGAGCAGGGGTATCCTGACTTATCCAGGGTAAAAGCAAGATGAAACAAAAACTATAGGGCTGAGGCTTGGCTGGGCCAGCCAGGATCAGACCTTATCTGATCTACTGTATCAGTCAGCACAGGCTAAGTTATGCTACAGTAACAAATAACCCACAGGACTCAGTGGCTTAAGATAAAAAAAGATGTTTCTTTCTCATTTACATAAAACCTGCTGTGGGTATGGGTGCCTCCCCAGGAATTTTCAGAATTCCAAGTTGGCTTCCATCTCCTGGCACTTCCACATAAACCTGAGCTCCCATAACCTCCAAGCCAAGAGGGAAACGAACTGGAGAGCCACACGCTGGCAATGACAGTCTCACCTGGAAACGACTTCTACTCACATTTCATTGGCCAAAGCAATTCACACAGGGAAAGCCAGGTGAGGAAGAGGAAAGGACAAAATGAACTAATTTTCTTCTATGGGGAGAGTGAAGTGGAAGTTCTCTGCCTATGTTCACTCACAATAGTTTGTTTTGAGGGTGAATCATGATTTTATTAAGAGGCACATTTTATAAAATTATATTTTTGCATTTTGCATATTCTAATATAATAGACTCCTTTGGAGGGACCTAGTATAGTTTTCTGTACTTTTCATGTGTTAATAGGTTCCAATCAGAAGAGCCCAGACCAGGGATCCAGGAGATCTGCTTTTTAGTTCCAGCTCATACTCTTCTAGTTCTGTGACATTAGATAATTGATCTTTTTTAATTTTCTGTAAAATTGTACTATGTTGAAACTAGGGTTGCTATAAAGATACAATGGAATAACAGATGAGAAAATGCTTAGGAATGTTAAAAGGGCAAATGTGCCAGATTATTGTTATATGCATAAGCCTGTCACAAGAAATCTCTTTGGTCTTTCTCTCACCCTCCACATGAGAAAAACTAAACCAACCTCGACTATTTTAAAAATAATTCTGGGATTCCCAGAGGCTATCTCCTGAGTCTTCTACAGTCTTCAGATATCCCATGTCTCTATAGCAATGCCGTCTTTGTCCTCTTTCCTTCCAGCTCATGGATAGAGCAAGAGAAGTGTTGAAGCTCAGAGGTTGAATGCAACAGACTATGCTCATAACCCTGCCTCAGCTGAAACTTTAATAGCTTATTATAGGTCCTTTAAAAACACCCAGGGTCAAAACGGACAAGAAAAATTGTTAAAATGTCAGGTTCTCATGCCTTCATTTATGAAGGATATTTAATAGCAAAGCAAAACAACACCCAAAAGTCATCCAACATCATTCTTCATGTTGGAATTATGAATGCTTTCCCTTTGTAATGGGAACTCGGAATAAATCTAATGAAGGATGTTAGAGGTTTCTACCCATAAAAACATAAAAATATATTGAGAGAAATTAAAGAACACACAAATATTTGGGTTTGTAAAACAATATTGTAAAGATGTAAATTCTTACTGTTTATTTATAGATTTAATGTAATACCAAATAATATCCTAACTAACTGTGTGTGCGTCAAAATTCATAAGCTGATTTTAAAATTATAAGCAAATACAAAGGACCTGAAAGCCAAAACAATCTTGAACAAGAGGAATAAAGTTGGATGATTTTTCCCAGATATCAAAAAATTGTTATGAGCCTACAATAAATAAGTAAACAAGAATAAGCAAATAGGGCAACAGAGGTGGGAAACAGACCCATGCATAGATAAACACTTGATTTATGAGAAAATTTGCAGTACAAAGCAGTGACAAAAGGATGATTTTTTTTCATTAAGTGGGACTGAATATTTACATGGAAGAAAATGAGACTTTTAGACAAAGTATTCATATCCATATGGAAACAATGAAAAATGATGTTCAAATATTAATTAATCAATTCCACATGGATTGTAGATCTAAATGAGAAAAGTAAAGTAATAAAGCATCTCAAAAACATATAAAAGAATATCTGCATGACCTTAGAGTAGACCAAGCTTGTTTTATGAGTATACATAAAATTTAAAAAAAACCTAATCATAAAGAAAAAATTTTAAATTTACTACATTAAAATTGGGAACTTTTTAAAAATCACATTATGACATAAAGCCATATTTTAATGGTTGACTTATATTAAGTAACTATTGTTTAAAAGGTTTTTATTAAAATATAGCTAACATACAATATTATATTAGTTTCAGGTGTACAGTTATTCAACATTTATAAACCTAAACACATGATCACCATGATAAATCTAGCAACCATCTGACCCCATACCACATTATCAATATTATTAACTATATTAGCTATGCAGTACATTATATCTCCATAACTTATTTGTGTTATACCTGGAAATTTGAACCTGTTATTTCCCTTCATGTTACCCGCCCTTTTTATTTTTCAATTACAATTGACATTTAATGTAATTTTATATTAATTTCAGGTGTATAGCATAATGGTTAGATATTCACATAATTTAAGAAGTGATCCCACTGACTAGTCTAGTACTAACCTTGCACTATACACAGTTATTACCATATTATTGACAGTATTTCCTATGCTTTACTTTACATCTTCATGACTATTTTGTAACTACCAATTTGTACTTCCTAATTCCTTTCCCTTTTTCATCCACCCCCCCAACCTCCCTCACATCTGGCAACCATCAAAATGTTCTCTATATCTGAGTTTTCTTCTGTTTTGTTTATTTTGTTCTTTAGATTTCACATATAAGCAAAATCACATTGCATCTGTCTTTCTCTATCTGACATACTCCATCCAGCATCATATTCTCTACGTCCATCTATGCCACTGCAGATAGCAAGAACCTATTTTCTTCCATGGCTGAGCAATATAATATTCATATATACAGAGGGTGCCCAAAATATGTATATGCATTTTAAGAAAAGAAAAAGCTGTATTAAAATTGTAATACTCAATATATACTGATAACAAAAGATGAATACAAGTCACATTTGACTTCTGCAATTATAAGAGGTGCTCAAAGTGGTTACCATCAGTGTCCAGACACTTCTGATTATGGTGAACTACTGCTTGAGCAACATTGAGCGAGGCATCCAGGGTCTTCCCTTGTGCACATCACACACAGTACCATGCATCTCAAACTTATCACAAATCGTGCAATTGTTAGGCATGTTGGAGGTTCTGTTGCATACACATGCCTCCATTGTCGTAGGTACTTCCACAACATTCTCGAATTTCAAATGGTCTTGTGCTCCTCAAATGACAACTATTCTTCCACCATTTTCTTTGACTGTCCTGCCTGTTGTATGGTGACGCTAGCACTCATTTGATTAGCGCCATCTTTAGAGTGAACATCATACTACATATTGCTACCATAATTCAACTTCAGAAAGTAATACATAGATAACATCTCTTAAAGTTTAATTTGTATACATTCATTTTGCACCCCTGGTGTGTGTGTGTGTGTGTGTGTGTGTGTGTGTGTGTGTGTGTGTGTGTGTGTATGATAAAACAAGTAAAACTAATTGTGATGTTGTAGTTCTGGACAATAGCTACCTTCAGGGAAAAAGAAGAAAGGGTAAATAATGGGCTGGGGTATGAGGGGACATCTGTAGTTCAATGTTCTTCATCTTGACGTGGGTATTGGATATGCAAGTGGCATCACTTTGTAATAATGAATTGAGCCAAACGTTTACCTTTTGTGCACTTTTCTGTAGGCATATTATACGTCAATAAAATATTTATTATTAAACATTTTAATTAATTTTTAAAATTTCTTGTTCTCTATTGGACATAGGAATCAAAGAGAATCAATAGTCTATAAGACAATGTCTCTAATGATTTTTTTCTAATAAAGAAAGGACAAGATATGCAAAATAATTGAGAAAATAAAATTATTTTCTCCATAAGGAGAAGATATTTTCAAGCTTTTATAGTGGTTATTATTTGTGCAAAGATAATAATTATTTTACCCACTGAAAGAGGGTTCACTGGGCCAAAAACTGAAGTTCATTATTCTCTGACAAAGACTTAGAAAGGTGAATGAGTCCCTGGATATTTTTAGTTAGAAAAGTTCATGTGAGGATACCACTAGCCTTGCCAAGAATCAAATAAACAGGATGAGGAATCTGAATCCCCTAGAAATCACTGTAATTAATTGTTAGCTCTCTTGTCTTGGAATACAGTGTTTTTTAAAAGCAGTCTTTTAGTCCATCTATCATCTAGCACACTACTCCTGACATTTATTTGTACTGACTAATTTAAAGAACACCATCTCTCACTCACCAGGCTGTGCCGTGCCCAGGCTGAGATTCATGTTGAGGAACTGAGCAGGATCAAGCTGAGAGTCCCTGTGTACTTTTGCTAGCATTGGTATATTTATGAGTATTGAGGAGTGACAAGCACATGGGTATGAATCCTGTGTTCTCGGATCCTTGTTTCACAGAAGCCTACTCTGAGGAATCAGCATCTGGGTGATAAAGCTGGAAGAACCACTCTTGTCATTACCAGCAAGTTTCCTCTGCCTGAAGTCTTAATAGATGGAGGTCAAGAGTAGGAGTGTCTTGGTATTGCTTTAGAGAATAATAGTGCTTCAAATATTTGGAGCACCATTCATCTGAAGCACTCAAAATGGTTCCCACTTGGTGCTTTCATGAGCATTTATAGCACTTAGCGCTTCAGGTTTCTCTGACACCAGAGTAAGCATTTCAAAGAAACAGACTAAGGGTGAAAATGATAGGTATTGTTAAATAGACACAATGGACACTCCTGGAACACTTGTCAAACATTGTCCCACAAGCAACAAAAATGTACTTTAAAATACTCAACATAAATGCAAGTTCAACAGCAGACTTCAGTCCAATTGGATCAGTGAGAAGCCAACCAAAATAGTGCTCTAAAGAGGAAATAAGTCATGCTCCATTTTCACTACCACTGCCTGTTTTAGGGTCCTTGTTGTTTCTCCCCAGACTACTGCAGTAACCTCCTAACTCACCCCAATCCCAGTGCTGACTAATAGAACAGAATCACAGAATGCTGTGATGTTTGAAGTGTCCTATATCTGCACTGTCCAATATGAAAACCATGAACCATACATGACCAGTGAGCTCTAGAAGTGCAGCTTGTGTGACTGCAAAATTGAGTTTTTCTAATTAAAATAATTTTTTAAATATTTTTAAAAATTTTAATTTAAAATGATAGCTACTCATGGCTGCCATATTGAACAGCACAGTAGTAGCTTCTCCACAGCTTTCTTACCTGATATCCTCAGCAACAATGCCTACAGGTGTGAGGCAAGAAACAAAATGCACAGAAGTGGGGAGCAAAGGCTAAGAAACTAGAGAAACATGACCTGGTACTCACAGATCTCCTTTCCTTGATTTCTTTTTTTTTCTTAAAGAAAAGTTTGAAATATGAATTACATTTATAATATTAAATCTCTGTCATAAAAAATGCTTATTAAAAATAAAATATCTTGGAACCAAACCAACCTTTCCTTCCGGCCATATTCAGCTTGACGGCCACCAATTTGTAATCTCTGCAAGAGTAGATTTAACTTTGTTACACCTCTGCTTCAAAAATTGTTCTCCACCATTATAAATGATGTTGAAACTCCCTCCATGACACTTGAGGCCTTCAACATTATGGCCTCAATATCTCCTCCCAGCCTCCCATGCACCTGGCCAGCCACTTATGTTGGATTAACCTTAGGGTTAGTTCTTCACTTCACCTTCTGGAAGGGATTTCCATTTCTGCCAATCCCTTAAATAAAACTCATCTCTTCTTCTCTTATGATGCCTACAATCTGCTTTGTTGCAGAGCCAGGAGTTAGCCCACATGCCTTTTGGACTAGGCATTAGCCCCTGAAAACCATCCTTATACAGATCTGATATGAGGGCTGAGTCTGGCCTGAAGCAGCTACTTCATGAATGTTCATCAAAGTCAAATAGACTGAACAGAGATTCCTTACTTCATTCTTTCATAGCGTTTTCCAGATCTCCCCAGACACCTTGAACAATTGGTGTGTTCTGGAATAAACAGGCAATTCACACTGGGAAAGACAACAAAGCTAATTTAAGAAGAAGCATCTTGTTTGAGCTCTTGATAACATGATAGCAGAATCCTTGGATTTTTATAGTTCAAAGTAGTCATGGGCCCAGAAGGAAAGAAATTGCATCCTAACTAAAGAAGATAACAAAACAACTCAGTTGACAGGTGACCACCCCAGAGAAGGTATATAACAATGATAGTTATTTTTCCAGAATAAAAGATAAAGAATAATTCTAGAGAAAGTTATATTCTTTCGTTTTTAAGCATTTTAAATAAAAATGTTATTTATAATTACAAAAACAACCATGATTATTAAAAAAGGAAAAGAAAATGGTAGAAGAAGAAAAAGATAATTACTCATAATCCCATTATTCCCAAAATAAAAATAATGTATATGTTAGGCTTTTACATATATTTCTATATTTTTTATCTGCTGGTATTTGATATTGCATTTAAAAATTATCATTATAATAGGAAAACTTTTTCTTATTATTATAAACAGAAATATAGTTTCATTTTTTATAATATTCCCTCAAATGTATATGCTATTAACCATTCTTATTTTGTTGGGAATTTTAGTTATCATTGTGTTCCTACAAATGAAGCTTAAAGGTGGAAGAGGTCCAAGATGGCACATTAGGTAAATGTTATGCTTACTACATCCCAGGATAACATCAAAATTACTAATAAATTATAGAACAATCAATCTCAAGAATCATCTGAAGCCTCCTTGAACAGAATCCTAAGACTAAGGATGTAAAGGAGGCCACATCAAGGCTGGTAAGAGGGGCAGAAATGCCAAACAGGCTGACCCCAAACCCATAGATAGTGGTTAAACACTGGGAGGGACACCCTGGTAGCAGAAGTCGCCCTTGAAAAAGGAGGAGTCTCAGCCCCACGCCTGCCTCCCCAGCCCAAGGGTCCTGTGATGGTTAGAAGAGTTCCCACAGCATCTGGCAGCTAAAATTAGTGAGGACTCTGTCTACCCTTCTTGGTTGGGTGGAAGGCAGATGGAAACCCAGACACCCTCTTGTATAGCCAGCACATGGACTTGCTGGCTTGCTGCACACACTCACCTGGTGGTCTCTGGTGGAGGGGCAGCAGCTCAGGAGGCCAAGAGATGTGTGAGGAAGGACTGAATTGTGTGGCTTCAGCATGGGAACAGAAGGGACAGAAGCCATTGTTGTCTCTGTGTGGAGCCTGACACACATGTGGCCTACAGAAGAACACCATCTTTTCAGTGTTATGCCCTCCCCCAAAGGGCCAAGTCTGGGACCACGTTGGTCTGGTGGAATTCACACTTGCACACCACTTTGGTGACACCCTGGGTCCCCACCCTCCACAGAGCTTGTGCTAACCATCTGAGAATCTCTTGACAGCTGGGCTGCTGACCCTGTCCCACAGGTTGTGGAAGCCTGTTTTCAGCAGGAAGATGAACTACAGTGGCCCAGAAAATGTTTGCTGGTAGGCAGTAACACAAGACATGTGCCACCATGTCTCTTGGGCAGCTCTCAGAAACCTGTAGTCTGAGACAGACAATGGCGGGGCTGAGATGAGTGGTGGCTGACTGTGGTTTTCTCAGGACATTTTTACAAGGTGGTCATAGGCCCAGCACCAGTACAAGAGCCGAGACTGCATTGACTTTGTAGAAACTACAGACCACATCTCTTAGGTCCCTGGAACCCCACCCTGCCCACCTAGAACTGTATTGCCAGGAACACTTTGGGCATCTGGGTGATGAGCCCTGCCCCACAAGCTGGGAAGGGCTTTTATAGCAGCAGATAATCCTTGATGGCCTAGGGAGAATTTAGTGGTAGACAGTGACCCAAAAACTGGGCCACAGCCACTCTGGGGCAGCTCTCAGGAATTTGTGAGCCTGAGGAGGTAGCTGACTGAGGTGTTCTAAGGGCATTGTGCAAAGTCATCACAGGCCAGGCACTGCCCCGAGGCTAGTGGTGGCTGGCTGCAGTGTCCTCGGGGTGGTGTGTGAAGTGGTCACAAGTCGGGTACTAATGTAAGAACTGAATCTTCATTAAGTTTCTAAAAACCACTGGTCCATCTCATGATTCATTGAGATTCCACCTCAACTAGCTAGTGCTGCCTTGCTGAGGGCACTCTTAACACTGGGTCAACCAGCTCGACCAATGCACCTAAGGAGGCTCTTTCATTGGCTGATCCTTATAGGCAGCTGACAAGTGGCAATTTGCCTAGGGGGTCCTAGGCCTTTTGCCAAGTTGCCCCAGGCACAGTACAGGTGACAGCCAGCCTCAGTTCACAGCAAGGCCACCACCGCATGTTTCCAGGTCCAGCACAGGCAGCAGCCAACTAAATATAGCTTTATGGCTCCTACCAGGTAGCAGCAGACTGGTAACAGGCAAGGCTGAAATTGGCCTTCATGGGAGACCGTCCCAAGAGACACCAGAAAAAAACACAACTACAGGCCAGCTTCAGACCACACCAGACCTGATCAGCCTCCCAAGTGACACACCCAAAGTAGGGGGAGTCTCCAAAGGCACAAAAACCCACGGGGGTAAGCCTCCTCTGAGGAGTCAGCTCACATGCAACAGCTCATACACTGTGGGTGTAGTTAATCCTTACAGTTAGTCAGCCTGGGAGTCAATCCCACCCACTGACAAGCCAAAATCAATCAAGGCTTAACTGTAACAGGAGAACACACACAACACAAGGGACACCTCTGGAACACACGCACAGGAGATTACGGAGCCTGCACCATTCAATTACACAGGACACATACTACCTAAGGCTACCCAGCAAAGACTGAGAGACATAGGAGATATACTTAATACATAGAAGCAAACACAGAGTGGCAACCAGAATGAGGAAACAAAGAAACAAACAACAACAAAAATACATTCCAAATAAAAGAACAGAATGAAATGGAGACAACCAATCTACCAGAGACACAGTTAAAATACCAGATTATAAAAAATGTTTTAGGAACTTAGTGAGAATTTCAGCAAAGAGATATCAAGCATAAAGAAGGACATAGATACCATAAAAAAAACAGTCAGAAATAAAAAATACAATAACTGAAATGAAGAATACACTAGAAAGAATAAATAGCAGATTAGATGAAGCATAACATTGAATCAGAGATTTATAAGACAAGGTAACAGAAAACACCACATAGGAACAACAAAAAGAAAAAAGAAAAAATAATCAAGATAGCTTAAGGGACCTATGAAATGACATCAAACATAACAACATAAGAGTTGTTGCATCATAAGAGTACCAGAGGGAGAAGAGAGGAAGCAAGGGATCCCAAAACTACTTGAAAAAATAATGCCTAAAAATGTCTCTACCCGGTGAAGGAAATAGACATACAAACCTAGAAAGTGCAGAAATCCCACCAAAATATGAACCCAAACAGGCCCACACCAAGACATATCATAATTAAAATGGCAAAGGTTAAAGACAAAGAGGGAATTCTAAAAGCAGCCAGAGAAAGACAACTAGTTACTTACAGGGGAGCTCCCATAAGACTCTCAACTGATTTCTCAACAGAAACTTTGCAGGCCTGCATGGAGAGTTGAAATATTCAAAATAATGAAAAACAAAACCAACAACCAAGACAACTCTACCCAGCAAGGCTATCATTGAAAACTGAAGGAGAGATGAAGAGCTTCTCAGACAAGGAAAAGCTAAATGAATTCATTACCACCAAGCCAGTATTGCAAGAAATGTTAAAAGAACTTCTTTAAGTATAAGAAAGGAGAAAACAAAAAGAAAAACAAAAAAATATCAAAAATATGAATAATAAAATGGCAGTAAGTATGTACCTATCAATAATCACTTTATATGTGAATGAATTAAATGATCCAATCAAAAGACATAGGGTAGCTGAGTGCATAAGAAAACAAGACCCTGCATATGCTGTCTATAAGAGACCCACTTCAGATTGAAAGAGACACAAACTGAAAACAAAGGGACAGAAAAAGATATTTCACACAAACAGAAATGAGAAAAAAGCTGAAGTAGCAATAGTTATTATCAGACAAAATGGACTGAAGTGAAGTCTATAATAAGAGACAAAGAAAGTCATTACATACTAAAGGGACCAATCCAACAAGAGCACAAAACCCTAGCAAACATCTATGCACCTAAAACAGGAGCACCTAAATATATAAAACAAATATTGACTGACATAAAGACAGAGATCAACAGTAACACAATTATTGTAGGGGACTTAAACACCCCACTAACATGAATGGACCGATCTTCCAAACAGTAAATTAACAAGGAAACAGTGGCCTTAAATGACACGCTAGACCAGATGTATTTAATTGATATTTTGAGAACATTTCACCCCAAAGTAGCAGAATATACATTCTGTTCAAGTGCACATGGAATATTTTCCAAGATAGACCTCACATTAGGCCACAAAACAAGATTCAATAAATTTTAAAAAATGAAATCATATCAAGTGTCTTCTTTAACCACAGTGGTATAAAACTAAAAATCTATTACAAGAAAAAAACTGAAAAACACACAAACACATGGAGACTAAATAACATGCTATTAAATAATGAATGGGTCAATGAGATCAAGGAGAAATCAAAAGATACCTTGAGACAAACAAAAATGAAAACAAAACAACCTAAAGCAGGCCTAAGAGGGAAATTCATAGCAATGTAGGCTACCTAAAGAAACAAGAAAAATCTCAAATAAATAGTCTATTTTTACACCTAAGGATACTGAAAAAAGAACAGCAAACAAAGCCCAAAGTGAGTACAAGGAAGGAAATAATAAAGATCAGAAAGAAAATAAACAAAATAGAGACAAAACAAAACAAAAGAAAACAAAACCCAGAAAAGATCAATGAAACCAAGAGCTGGTGTTTTGAAAAGATAGACAAAATTGACAAACTTTTAACCAGACTGATTAAGAAAAAGAGAGAGAGGACCCTTA
>NW_017732090.1:726083-756215 GCF_001890085.2 Hipposideros armiger | reverse complement strand
GACCAAGGGCCAGCCGAGTGGCTCAGTTGGTTAAGAGCTCGCTCAAGAGTTTGAGCTCTGAGCAACAGTGGTTCGATGCCCGGCCCGAGCTGAGCTGCCACTGAGCTGCCAAAAGGTGGCAGGATGGCTTAGATTAAAAAAAAAAAAATCTTGGACCAGATGACTTCACAGGTGAATTTTACCAAACATTCAAAAAAAAAATTAACACTTATTTTCCTCAAACTATTCTAAAAAATCCAGGAGGAGGGAAGGTTCCCAATCTCATTTTACAAGGCCAACATTATCCTGATTCCAAAACCAGACAAAGACATTACATTAAAAGAAAACTATAGGCTGATATCCCTAATAAACAGAGATCCAATAATCCTCAAAAAAATATTAGCAAACCAAATTCAGCAATACATTAAAAAGATCACACACCACAATCAAGTGAGATTCATTCCTGGTGTGCAGGTTTGGTTCAATATCCACAAATCAATTAACATGATATACCATATATACAAAGCAAAAAAAAAATCATAAGGTCATATCAATAGATTCAGAAAAAACATTTGACAAAATCCAGCATCCATTTATAATAAAAACTCTCAGCAAAGTGAAAATAGAGGGAACATATCTCAACATAATAAAGGCCATATTTGACAAACCCACAGCTAATATCATACTTAATAGGGAAAAGCTAAAATCATTCCCCTTAAGATCAGGAACAAGACAAGGATACCCAGTTTCACCACTTTTATTCAACATATTACCAGAAATTCTAGCCACAACAGTCAGACAAGAAAAAGAAATAAAAGGCATCCAAATTGGAAAGGAAGATGTAAAACTGTCATTATTTGCAGATAACATGATACTATATAGGCAGAACCACAAAGAGTCCACCAAAAATCTATTAGAACTGATAAGTAAAGCAGCAGGAAACAAAATTAATATTCAGAAATCAGTTGCATTTTTATACACAAATAACGAACTATTAGAAATAAAAATTACGAAAAAAATCTCATTTACCATAGCACCAAAAAAAAAAAACCACTTAGGAATAAATTTAGCTAAAGAAGTGAAAGCCCTGTACTCAGAAAACTATAAGACATTGAAGAGAGAAATTAAATTAAAGAAGATGCAAATAAATGGAAACACACGATGCTCATGAAAAAGAAGACTTAATATAGTTAAAATGTCCATATTACACAAAGCAATATATAGACTTAATGCAATCCTTATCAAAATGTCAAAGGCATTTTTCACAGAAGTAGAACAAATAATCCTAAAATTTATTTGGAACCATAAAAGACCTTGAATAGCCATGGCAATCCTGAGAAAGAAGAACAAAGCTGGAGGTTCACGCTACCTGATATCAAATTAAACTACAAGTTTAGAGTAATCAAAACAGCATGTTGTTGGCATAAAATAAACACACAGATCAATGAAAGAGAACAGAGAGCCCAGAAATAAGTCCATGCCTATACAGTAATTTAATCTATGGCAAAGGAAGCAAGAATTTACATTGGAGTAAAGACAGTCTATTTAATAAATGGTTCTGGGAACACTGGACAAAATACATGCAAAAAAATGAAACTGGACCACATTCTTATGCCATATACAAAAACAAATTCAAAATGGATTAAAGATTTAAATTTAAGACCTGAAACCATAAAACTCCTAGAAGAAAATATTGGCAGTAAACTCTCAGACATTAATTACCTTTCATGATATTTTCACTGATATATCTCCTGGGCAAGCAAATCAAAAGAAAGAATAAACAAATGAAACTACATCAATCTAAAAACTTTTTCACAGAAGAGGAAACCATCAACAAAACAAAAAGACATCCTACTGAATGGGAGACAATATTTGCCAATGATACACCTGATACCCAAAATTTCTAAAAAAAGAAAAAATTCATACAACTCAACACAAAAAACTCGAACAATCCAAGTTAAAAAATGGGCAAAGAAACTGAACAGACATTTCTCCAAAGAGGACATACAGATGGCCAATAGGCATATGAAAAGATACTGAATCATAATCAGAGAAATGCAAATAAAAACCACAATGAGATATCACCTCACTCCTGTCAGAATGGCTATCAATAAATCAACAAACAAGTGCTGGTGAGGATGTTGAGAAAAGGGAAACCTCATGCGCTGTTGGTGGAATTGCAAATTGGTGTAGCCACTATGTAAAACAGCATGGAGTTTCCTCAAAAAATTAAAAATAGAACTACCTTATGACCCAGCAATGCCACTCCTGAGTATTTATCAAAGAAACCCAAAACACAAATTCAGAAAGCTATATGAACGCCTCTGTTCACTGCAGTGCTATTCACAATAGCCAAGCTATGGAACAACCCAAATGCCCATCAATAGACGATTGGATAAAGAAATCGTGGTATATTTATACAATGGAATATTACTCTGCTAAGTGAAATAAGTCAGACTGAGAAAGACAAATACCATATGATCTCACCTATATGTGAAATCTAAAGAACAGAATAAACGAACAAACAAAATAGAAATAGACTCATAGATACAGAGAAAAAACTAACAGTTGTTAGACAGGAAGGGGCTGGGGGATGGGTGAGAAGGTGAAGGGATTAGAAAGTACAAATTGGTAGTCACAAAATAGTCACAGGGATGTGAAATACAGTACAGTGAATATGATAAATAATGTTGTAAAGACTATGTAGGGTGTCAGATGGGTACTGGACTTATTGGAGTGGATCACTTCATAGATTCCATAAATGCCTAACCTAACTGCAACGTACACCTGAAACTAATATAAAATAATATTAAATGTATATATGGTCATGGGATGTGAAGTACAGCATAGGAAATATAAGCAATGGTATTATAAGAGCTATATATGCAGTCAAAGGAGTAGTAGGCTTGGGGGGTTGTTACATTGTGAGGAGTGTAAATGTCTAATCATTAAGTTGTTTTATACAACTGAAACTGATAATTAAAAAAAAAGAAGGCTGTGGTGTGCCTTCTGAAGAAAGATGAAAAGCTTAAGGAATAGTATCATTTATACAACTTTTTCCATATATTTAGAATTATTTACTTTAAAAAGATTTTAAGAAGAATTCTGGGGCAAAGAGTCTGGATATTTTGTGGTTGTTATATATAGTACTAAATTCACCACTTTTAGGTTGAGATCTCTGAGATGGGAAACAAATTTAGTGAGATGTAGAAAAAGTGAGCTGTTTGTCTGCACAGCCTTTCTTGGATTCCTTCATGATTTGCCTGATCTTATGGTAACATTGAATGCTGTGGTAGATTGCCAATTTGGCTACAATTTTTTTTTCTATTCCTGTTTCCATTTCTCCCTGCAACGTGACTTTGAAGCTCCTCCCATCAAGGTGTGGAGTCTATTTCTCTTTCCCTTGAATTATGACTTGGCCATGTGACCTGGTTTGACCGAGGGACAGACACCAGTATGCCTGATGCAATGGAGGCTTGAAACATGCTTGCTCATGGAGTCTTGCCCTTTGCTGCCTTTAGACTGGAGCCATCATGTGAAGAAGTTGGGGACAAAAGAGATGGTGTGCCCCACTTGAGTTCCCTTAAAACCAACCAGCCTGCTGATCTCCAAGCACATAAGTGTGACCATTCTAGACCATCCAGCTCCCAGCTGGCCACAAACACATATCAGTGATGCCACCCAACTAACCCAAGGCATCATGACCTAAATAAAATTGTTGTTTGCAGGCCACTAAGTTTCTTACACAGCAAAAGCTAATTGACATACAATATCTGACAATTAAGTTGGTGAACTTGTTGCAACAATGTTGCTAACCTCTTTTTGATATCAGAGGGATTATTCATTATGAATTTATAGCAACTGGACAAAGAGTTAACCAAGTTTACCATTTGGAATTGCAGAAAAGGTTGTGTGAAAAAGTTACACCACCTGAACTTTTCTCCCACAATTCATGGCTCTTGCATTATTACAATGTACCAACTCACGGAGCACTGTCTGTGAGGGAGTTTTTAGCCAGTGAACAAATAACTGTATTGGAACACCCTCCCTACTCACCTGACCTGGCCCCCAATGACTTCTTTCTTTACCCAAAGGTAAAGGAAATATTGAAAGGAAGACGTTTTGATGACAGCTCTGATGGCCATTCCAGAAAAAGGGTTCTAAAATTGCTTTGAAGGGTAGACTAGGCACTGGCATTGGTGCATAGCTTCCCAAGAAGAGTACTTCGAAGGTGACCATAGTGATATTCAGCAATGAGGTATGTAGCACTCTTTCTAGGATGAGTTTGTGAACTAATTGTCTAATCTTTATACATGTAGAGTATCTAAACAGAATGTAATAATCAACACACCTGTATCATCAAGACAGCAGGATGCAATTACTTCATTTAGACATCTTTAAGATCTCTATCGCACAACCAGTAGCTCCTACTCCTTGCTATGTTACATATACCAACAAGTTCATTTTAAAGTAAGGTTTAAGCAAGTCTGATTACTGCTTCTCCCTTGCAAGCAGAATTTTCCTTTAAAATTATAACCCTTCGTTTTGTTAATTTTAGTTTCAGATATAACAAAAGCCTCCATTTTTCTCTCAACTGTCTTGGAGTCCGTTTACCTATGGGGAGAAAGAAACAAAGAGAAGTATAGAATCTTAACCTGAACCCATTCAAGAAAACTCTGGCTCACACAACAGATACTACTTCCTCCCCCCCACACACACCCCATTTCCCACCAACAACCAGACACTGTGATCCAAAGGGGCCTGTTATGCTATACGGGGGAAGAAAGAAGTGTGTTTGGGGAATGGGAAACACCTACACAATATACCACAAGATAGAAACAATTTGAAGAATTTATTCATTTCTCAAAATATGATTACAGAGAAGTTATGCCTGCTGTTTCCTCATGAGATTCCAGAAAGCAGTCCCTTTACAACTGGGTGTGGAGGACCTTTACACGGACCCCTCTGTAAAGGAGAGGGGTCATAGTGCTGCCTGCCTCTCAACACCAGCTCCAAAGTAGAGTCTCTTGTCCCTTTGGCGGTGTCTTTCATAGGCTGGCAGCAGGCGGCCCAGTGATTTCGCTGAGAGTTACCACTCCTTATCGCCCAAAGAACAGCCAGTGCCCTCCTTGGTACCTGGCAGCACTCCTGAATAATAATTGGAATCCAAGTACTACAGGTTACCACCTAAAACTCAGCTTCCCTTAGGAAGCAAGTTCATGCTTCCTGGTGGCAGAAATGCTATGTGTGCAGGGCTCTTGATAAGGGAGAGTATACAAAGTTGCTTCTTCAGAGCTTCAAAGAATGGACTTAGAATCAATGGGCAGAAGAAACAGGAAGTGCAGCTCAGTGACGGGAAGACATTCTTAAAAGTCAGAACTGCCCTCAAATGAAGTGGGTGACCTCTAGACAGGTCACTGTGCATGTGACTGCTGTGCAGAGGGTGGTAGTTGAACCACGACTTCTAGGCCTTGATCAAAGAGACTATTGCTTTTGAGGGTAAGAGACCCAACCTTGACCCTAGGAAGGCCAGAAAACATAGGACTGGTATGAATTGCAGATACCCTGAGTTTGAGAGAATGACATGCACCTTCCTACATCACAAAAGAGAGGTAGGATATAAGTGAGTGGCCACAAATATCCCGATTCTGGTGCTCTGAACTTGGTGGCTGGGCCATTAACATTGGTACAGAGGGAAGCTATGATTAGAGAACAGACTCTCAAAGGGAAGACTAGCATCCTACTGTGAGGAGAAAAAAACTTTGCTGATAGAATTCCCAAACCCTCTTAACAGACAGGGAGATGAATACATACGTGAAGAAGGAGATTAAATTAGACCTAACAGAGAACAGTCCTGTTTAAAATACCACCAAAGTTATTTTAAGGAGGGAGGCCTCAACAACAAAAGCTGAGAAGACACAATAGGCCCACAATAGGCTTCGGAGAAAATCTCCAAAGGAGCTTGCTCACCCCAGCCCCTTCCTGCAATGCATCTCTTTATTTGAAAAATAGTTTTTCTTAAGCAAAGATGATGCATCCTTGAATGAAATTTAGGCTGATTATCTACTGCCTACATATATCATAGACATTAACCCATACAAATTGATTTAAAGCAATACCTGACATTGTAAGGGCCCAATAATTGTATACAACATTTTGATTACATTAATCCTGAGGAAAAATGGGCACAACTGCAAATACCCTCATTAAACACTATATTTAAGAACCCTACTTACTCTATTTGATATCTAAACTTTCATAGATAGATAAGGGAATGCTTGTCCTTTTACACTTCAAATAAAGCAAAAGTAAGTTATAATTATATTTCACTATGAGGCTGTGATTTCCACTACAAGAAAAGAGGGTGGAAGAGAGAGAGAGTTGGGAGGAGATAGAGAGAAATATTTTTAATTTGGTCACCCCTCCACGAACTTGGCTGCAGGTTGTGCAGAAGGCCCTACTCCTCTCAGTCCAACACTCTCTAGGGCTCAAGACAGTTCAGATGAATGATGGGCTGGAGGCAGTACAGATAATATGCGTATGTTCTGTGGCTTTATATTTGATGGTACACGTGTAAGCTTTAGATGTATCACTTTCTCTTAGAGTATTGCATGTGCATTTAATTGTGATCAAAGAACCCCCAAAATGGCCTAGCACAGAGGAGGCCAAAAGTCCCCTCCAATTTTATCAGATTCTTGAGCAAAACCTCTGACATGTTTCAAGGAGCTATGGAAAACTGCTTTCCATGCCCTGGGGGGTGGAGGTGGGGTAAGGATGGGAGTTCTGATTTGTAGCATGTGCCCTTTTCCCTGGTGTAAATTCTTCTGCCAATTTTCTCAGTGTAATCTCTTCCACCATGGCCGATTTCAATGGCTCACAAATTCCTCAAAATTTAATGATCAGTTTTCATGAGGCAGGATGAATTGGCTTATACCAATTATTCTGGTTTGCCTGTGGCAAAAGAAAATGTGCTGTTGGTTGCCTAAGTGTTTTCCCTTCCTTTTTTTTTTAAAAAAAAAAGATGTCCTTTCTTTCATCATTATCATTGTATACACAAGGGTAAACTCATTGCATTATTAAGTGGAAGCATTTTTCAGAACTCAAGCCAATAGTAGGGTGACCCACGAAAAGCCATCCAGACCTTCCTCTTACGAATTCCTTTTGACTTATTTAAAATAAATACATACATACATACATACATACATTGCTCCTATGACCAAGTCAGAATTTGGCCTGTAGCTATAGTTTCAAATAGATTCATAAAATTCATATATTTGAGGCTTGTTTTGTCTTCTTTAATCAGAGATGTACACAATAACACTGGAATATATCTTTGGGATGGATGGCGCCCACAAGAAAACATGGTGGGAGAACATCGCCCCACCCCTGGCTCTGGCTTCTGGTTTATTCATCCTCCTCTTCTTTTCAATTAGTAAGGGAGGACCAGAGACAGAAGGGAATCTGGAGAACCTACTATTGTATATAAGTGGCCTCTTCAAAAATTCTGAGAAAAGAGGAAGCTGTTCTTTCAAACTGGGAACCCATTATTCTTTTGAATCAATATTTATTCTCATCTTTCTATTTAAAAAAATTAGGCAGCTCGGGCCAGCCGAGTGGCGCGGTGGTGAAGAGCTGGCTTGGGACGCTGGAGCGCTCCGGTTCAGATCCCACATATGAGGGCCAGTGACACTGCCCTCCACAGCTAAGATGCTGAACAACAGCTCAACCTGGAGCTGGGCTGCCGTGAGTCGCCGGTGACGGCGTAGGCTGCAGCCCCTGTGGCAGTGGGTTGCCATGGGCTACCGTGTGTAGCCAGCAGCCAGCGTGAGCGGCCAGCAGCCACAGTGAACCGCCGTCCAGAAGCCGGCGACTGATCTGCATCGCCCGGGAAGAGCGCACTGATGGTGCCAATTTGGGCCAGTGAAGCAACGTCCTCCACAACTAGACTGAAGACCAAAAGGACAGCAAATTGTCTGTTCCCCTTCCCCCAATTCCCCAGCACTGTTCCCATCCCCCAATTCCTCAATTTAAAAACAAAATAAAAATTAGGCAGCTAGATTCTTGGAGTTAAGCTCTTGTCCAGGTGCTGTGAATATTTTTTCCTTGCCTTTTTCTATTTTTTTTTAAAGCCATGACCAACCTGTTCTTGACTAATTATTAGGAAAATATGAGAAAGGTAGAGCAGTGGCCTCCTTTATTCACATCTGTTGATTAGATTTAGCTTGTCCTCTAGTCTCACATAACTTCTGAGTATTTGGCAATATGGCTTTTCATCCTGGTGGCTTAAAGCCACAATCATCATTAATCCAATGCTTAAAATGGCACTCCTGCTCCAAATTACTTTTTATGTGTGTGTTCTTGGATACAGAACATCAGAGCTTCAAAGAAGGACCAAGGGAATTATTAAGCAAGAGAATATGTCTGACACACTTCCACACTGACAGTTACTGTAACATCGGAGCCAAGCAAAGTTTTTGACTTGTTCTACTGAGTGGAATGTGCTTTGAGAAGTCTTGAGTCTGATGTGTCTGGACCAATTCTCCCCTGGTATATTTTCAAGGAGGTAGAACAGATGGTCATTCAACATTAACAAAGAGAATGAAGTACCTCAAAAGAATGCAGGCACAAAAACCTGAAAGAAAAAAACATGTTTTTTGCTATTGACATTTCTTTGGAAAACCTCCAGGAAGTATAGACTTAGAAAAGTACCTTAGAAGTCTAGTAAGTCTAGAGTGGAGTCATCTGAAATGAAAATTAAGAATCCGATTTTGTCTCTTTGAGACCAAAGTCTGTCTTTGTGGATAGGTTCTGAGTTCCAATGGACACTTCCTTCTGTCCGCACTGTCAGCCAGAGCTTCTGGCCAGCTTTGACACTTTCTGATTAATCCCCTTAGAAAACACCTCTCCTTGACACAAGTTTATCATCACCTTTCCTTTTGAAGGTTTTATCAAAGCAAACAAAACAAATCTCTTTCTGGTTCATCACATTAAAAGTGACCTGAATAAGAAAGAGGAAAAGTACAGTTCATGGGTTGTACTTTTACAGGCCCTCTTAAAGTGACCCAGCTTTTCCTGAGTACCTTTATCCTTCACCACTGCCAGTCGGGGCACTTTGCTCTGGCTAGGCCAGTCTTCAAAATTCCCATGAATACACCCTGCAATTTCAGCCAGAAGTCACACTGTTCCCTTCCCGTCTCCTGTTTAAATGGTCTCCCTCTGAGCTGGTTTGTATCTAACATCCCCTGTACCTTTGAGGCTCAGCTGATGTCCCATAATTTACACATCTCTGCTTCATCTTCTCTTTCTCTGAACATCTCCTCACTCCACACAGTTCTTTTCCTTTCAGGATTTTATCTGTGGCCATTTACCCTCTGTTAAACAGCCATGCTAGAGAAATCCTTGGGGCAAGAACCAGACCTTAAATGATATTTTATCTTCCCAAGAACCTAGCAAAAAGTGGAGTGTAGAAGAAGTGCTCAGTAAATGTTGCTGCGCTGGGGAGATGAAAACACTGAGGGTCAGAGAGGTTGAAAAGTTTGCCCAAGGACAGAATTTAATAAATGACAGAACCAGTATTCAAATTCATGTTCTCCAACTCACAAGCCACTGTTTCCCACCCACCCCCATATAAAGCAGATTTATTTTTTAAAATTCTTGTAATAGAATTAATCAGCAGAGTTGGTTTTGGCAGTTTGGCTAAGTAACAATGCTAATAGTTGTCTTTTTATTGAACACTTGCTATAGACATGCATTCTGCAAAATCCTTAAAGCCACTTTCCCCGTCTCTCTTTTCTTTCCCCCAGCTTAATTGAGGTATAATTTACAATTCAACATTGCATATATTTAAAGTGTACAACTTGATATTTTGATACACATATACATGGTGAAATGTTTATCGTAATCAAGCTAGTAATTAGCATATCTATCACTTCATGTAGTTATCTTTTTTCTTTTGGTGAAAAGAATAAGGTCTACTCTCTTAGCAAATTTCAAGAATACAATAAAGTATTATTAACTATAGTCACCATGCTGTAAATTTGATCTCCAAAATTTATTCACCCTGCATACTTGAAACTGTTCCTTTTAACCATCACCTCCCCATTTTCCCCACTCCCCACACCAGTAACCACCATTCTAGTCTCTACTTCTAAGAGTTTGACTTTTTTAGATTCCACATATAAGTAAGATCATACAGTATTTATCTTTGTCTGCCTGGCTTATATATTACATTTTATTCACATTTTTATCCATCAGTGGACTCTTAGGTTGTTTTCATGTCTTGGCTATTGTGAATAATGTTCCAATGAACATAGGAGTGCAGGTATCTCTTCGAGATCCAGATTTCATTTCCTTTGGATAAATCCCCATAAGTGGAATTGCTGGAGTATATGGTAGCTTCATTTCTAATTTTTTGAGGCGACTCCATACTGTTTTTCATAATGGCTACACCAATTTACATTTCCACCCACAGTGTACAAGGGTTCCCTTTTCTCCACACTTTTGCAACATTTGTTATCTTTTGCCGTTTTGATAATAGTCATTTTGACAGGTATGAGGTAATACCTCATTGTAGTTTTGATTTGCATTTCCCTGATGATTGGTGATATTGAACATTTTTTCATATACCTGTTAGCCATTTGTCTTAATAACCACAAATCTTACCTGCTCCAGGCATGACTAGTTTGGACCTCAGTTACACATGGGAGCTCCCAAGGTTACAAAAAAGATGATGTTCCCAGGACTTTTGAATTCTTTTTGGGCTTAGCTAGAGTCTACTTTATTATTCTTATTTTACAGACAATATAAAAATGAGTTGATATTTTTAGATGACAATCAGGTTAAGGATAAAAACAAGATTAGAATCAAGTATGGTAGATAATAAATGCTTATAGAATGGATGAATGAATGAATAAATAAATGAGTAAATGATGAAAAGATGCTTTAAAGAAGAAGAACCGTTTATGAACCCTCAAATTCCACTGCCTAAGCTGCTATCTTCTCTGTTTTACCATGATAGCAGTGTGAACGGAATTTCCATGCCCAATTAGAGCAGAAGTGAAGAACATAGACTTAGATATTTGGGCTGAAAATGCAAAGAATCTTCTTATTCCAAAAAAGGGAGGGCTTATAACATTCTTTATGAGCATGTGAATTTTCTCTATTCAACATACTCAGAGCAATGCACACTATGATGATAAGATGCTTTTGATTTAACCTTCCCTGGAAGCAGGAGCTGGACCCCATGACTTTCGGCAGCATTGCTAGGTCTACTTGGCTTATTGCAAGAGGCAGCAGTAGAGCACAGTGTAAGGGGGAATAAACTCCCTGGGTTCGAATCTCAACTAGTTGTGTATACCTCAGTGGATTATTTAACATCCCTGTGAAGGAGGTCTCCCACTCTGTAAGTGGGAAATGGAACAATACCTACTATGTAGTAATGAAAGTGCCTGATTCATAGAACCTGTTCAGTAACTGGTAGCGGTTGTTGTTAGCAGTGCTTGCTAATACTATAAAGATAAAATGTCATTGCTCCTGAGCCTCTTGCCAAGCCTGGGCAAGAAAGAGTTGACTGGACTTAACACATGCAAAGGTTTTCTGTCTCTCCTATAGGAATTGTGCTGACCACAATGCTCAGAAAATGCCCAGGGCAGTTGAGAACTCTGGCTGCCCGCTGAAAAGTCCTGGCTATTTTCTGACCACCAAACCCCCCTAAGTGCCATCAAAGGTGAGCCAATTGCAGCTCATCCTCCAGTCCCTCTCAGCTTCACCCCCTTTTCAGCTCCCTTCAGAACGTCTTTTAGAGAGTATATATAGTCTCATGTAATTAATCTTAAAATCTCTTCCCCAACTCTGGGAAGTGAAAAAGGACAGACCCCAACTTTCTAGCCTGGAAATAAAACATCAAATTGAACTCATTTACTGACTAAGTAGCTTCTCTATAATAACCAAGTCACCTTTAATTAAGCCTAAAATTATGATCTCCTATGAGCAGCATTTTATTGATTATAGCCAGCTCAGTACTAATCAATCATTCTATCTAAGATTTCTGCTCCAGGTTGGAGCTGATGAGCAAGACTACATAAAGCTTCAAGGGATGTGTATGAATGCTTGTACTGTAGACTGGGAGGTTTTCTTAACCCAGGCAGAGGTTCTATCAGAGGTCTTTGATGCATTCCTCTGTGTCCCAGTGAGGCCCAGGTTGCTGGGTCAGCAAAATTCTGGTTTGCAGACACAAGAGCTCCTTACATTTCTGGACCCAAAGGGGAAAATACCCAAATTAGTCCTTCCTAATATTTCACTAAAGTACTCAGTTTCTGGAGAGTTGGTGTATGAATTAAATATAACTACAAAATAAGCCACACATAACTTTGTGACTGAACAAAACCATTTAACTAACTCATGATTCCATGGCTTGGCAATTTGGGCTAGATTCAGTGGGCTGGTTCTTCTGCTGGGCTCACTCATGAATATGAAGTCAGCTGCAAGTCATCTGGGAGTTGGTTGATTTAGGATGACATCTGCTGAGAAAATTCATTTCTTCATGTGTCTTTCATCCTCCAGCAGGCTAGCCCAGGCTTCTTCTTCACATGGTTGTTCAACAAAGCTCCAAGAACTATAAAAAAGAGCAAGTGTATATATATCACAACTTCTTTATCCTGTCATCTATCAAAAGACACTTTGGTTGTTTCCATGTCTTGGCCACCATAAATAAAGCTGAAATGAACATCGGAGTACATATATTTTTATGGATAAATGTTTTCAGATTTTTTGGAATACTATTCTGCCATCAGAAAATATGAAATAGTGCCATTTGCAACAACGCAGATGGATCTTGAGATTATAATGCTAAGCAAAATAAGTCAGACAGAAAAAGTAGAGAATCATATGATTTCACTGATATGTGGTATATAAAACTGAAAACAACAAAAGAACAAGGAAAACCAAATAAACAAAACTAATAGACACAGACAATAGTCTAATGTTTACCAGAGGGTAAGGGGGAGAGAGATGGTACATGAGGACAAAGAGTGTCAAATATATGATGATGGAAGGAGAACTGACTCTGGGTGGTGAACATACAATGTGATATGTAGATGATATATTATTGAATTGCACACCTGAAACCTATGTAACTTTACTAACAATTGTCACCCCAATAAACTTTAATTTAAAAAAAAAGGAGCAAGTGCTAATGCACAAGCACTTTTCGAATCTTAATTTTCATTAGCCAAAGCAAGTGATATGGCCAAACCCAGTGTCAGAATGGGACGGCAAAATTCATAAGCATGCATACAAGGAAGCATGAACAAATCAGGGTCAGTTATGCCAACAACCTACCATAGTTGATTATTTTGATTTTATAGCATAATTTAAATCTAACCATGCTTCCTCATTTCAACCAATTTTTGTGGGACATAAACTGGAGTTTCTGCTAACCTTTCATTATCAAAATGCTATCTCTTGATTGTTTATCATGTAGCAAGTATAATTGGAATCAGTTTACATGTATTATATGATTCATACAGTAATCCCACAGTGCAGGTGTTACTGTGTCCATTTCACAGACAAGGGAAATAAGGCTCAGACAATGAAATAACTAGTCCAAGGTTGCCTCTATGCTATAAATGGCAGCACTGAGATTTGAACCCATTTTTATCCGAGGTCAGTTTTTAGGCTTTTAGCAACCTATTGTACAATCACCTCTTCCCATAAACTGCTAAATATTTTTGAAATTATTTGTTAGATCCCTTTTCAATTATGAGACACCAGATAATTTATTAAAGAAGATGGTAGTTACTATGCATACATTGCCACAGGAAGACATGTCTACTTACAGAAGGTTGTTACTCAAGGGCCAGGGAAGCCCAAAAGTGAAGACAATAAAAATGCCCAGCTCTGCTCTCAGGCCTCTTCTGAAATGGGACAGGTGAGCACCTGGGAGTCATGGAGGTCAAACCAGCTGTGGGTCCTCTTATGAGCTGCCCTGGGTCTGCCTGGGGATATGACAGGACACTCCAAAAGGAAAAAAGAGAATCATTCTCTTACTTCCCAAGATGTCAAAGTCAATCTTCTAAAGTTTCCCTGCTTCCCAGAAACTTTAGAAGACTAAAAATGATTGGCAAAGAGTTTGGAACATAAAATTCTATGCCCTGGGAAAACCCAGGGCTCTCAGATGTGAACCCTAAAGGTAAAAACTTCAGATTTTAAACGGCCTTGTTACATCTACAAAAAGGAAGCCACTGTTACATCATTGCCTCCCTCTAAAGTGAGTCCTTGGGGTGTCCCCTTCCTGCTCTGTCTACCCCAGCCTTGTGCTAGCAGTAGCCTGCAGAATTACAAACCATTGATTTTTAAGAAGAGTTTGGAAAATCAGACTAGTTGGATCTGTGGAAAATGAGCAGGGACTGGAAGCAGAATAAGTCAGCTGCCCTAATTCATTGTACTGACAAGGAGATTTTGATTAGCGCATTGCAGCATGCAAGGTGTTTGACTTACAGCATCGTATTATATTTTTATTACAACCCTGGAAAAAAGGTCAGGAAAGGACAGCCACCTGGTTTTACAGATGAAGGCACTAATCTCAGTAAGTTCAGTGGGTGTATTTTGCTCAAGATAACTCACTGATTGGGTGGTATGGGTAAGAACCACAACCAAGCCTTCCAGCATCATGGTTTATGTTTTATTTTGCTTTAAATGTTCTCTTGTGGTTGGTCTTCCTTGGACGCCCTTGATTCTTGAATAATTGGAAGAAATGCATGTTTCTGTAAAACTAAGCATGGCATTTGCCTCTTCATTTTAATTTTTGCAATCACAAATAAGACCCAAAAATAATTCTTGCTGTGGTTATGAAACATATGAGGCCTAGGACACATGAGAATCAATGCAGTAGCAATGCCTTCTTTTATTTTCAAAAATATTGTTGGATATCTCTTAAAGAATAAATCACTGAGCGAATTGGCCTGAAGAATAGATTCAGTAAGAAGAGTTTAAGGACTCATTGACTTATTCCCAAGGCTCTAAAGTCCTGCAGCTTGAAAATCGCCAGTTGTCTTCCTGTGCACATAGGACAACTGCCATGTTTGTCAGTATGGTCTGCAAGATCTGGCACCATTTTTCATGCAGTTTTTTTGTTTGTTTTCCCTGCATCCTCAGCTTTGGCCAGCTGACTTTGCAAAGGTCTCCCCAACTCCCTTTTGTATGAGATGGACTTCCCATTTAGAACTCCCTATATTCCCCTCTTAGGGAAATCTTGACCAGCCTCATAGTACAGCTCAGAACAAACTTCCCCCTTTGAATTTACACGAATCAATGGCAATTCTATTAGTCATATAGCTTGGGCAAAAACCCTGGAATCATTTTTTTTTTAATTACAGTTTGCAAGCATTTTTATTATCACATATTGTCCCGTCCATTTCACAAGTGAAAAAAGAGGTTCAGAGAGGTTACCTGTCGCGGTCAAAGGCACAGATCTCCCAAGTGGGAGAGCCAGGCCCTTGAGTCCCAAGGCCATTGCTTTGTACATAGCAGGAATCCACTAAATGGTCACTGAAAATGTGTCTTTACCCTTTCCTAACAACGCAAGCACACTTGAGCCCTGCATCTATTCCGGTGTATATTCTCAGTGTGCATCAGGTCAATTTACTGATTTAATTAACATGGTGACCAGTCAACATATTATCCAGGGCTTCATTTGCTTTTTTCTAGACTCCACAAAAGAAACTGAAGAAATTTTTTTTCACCCCAGTAGCATTCAGAATAGCTCAAAACAATTCAAATTTCCATCAACAGGGAAATAGATCAGTAAATTATAGTATAGTCTCAAAATAGAATCCTACAATCAACAATAATAAATATAAATGAACTACTGCTACATGAAATAACATGAACGAATCACACATACATGATGTGGAGTGGGAAAAAAAAAAGACACAAAGGAATGTGTACTGTATGATTTCATTTACATGAAGCCCAAGAAAGAAAAAACAAATATATTATGACAAATGTCAAAATAGAAGTTACCTCTGGATAGTTAGGGAGGGTTACTGCTGATTTTGAAAGGGTACAAGTAAGCATTCGGAGGTTCTGGGAATATTCCATATCAAGAGTCAGCAAATTTTGGCCATTGGCCAAATCTGATCCACAGCCTGGTTTTGTAAATAAAGTTGTCTTGGATCACAGCCACACCCATCTATTTACATATGGCCTTGGCTGCTTTCACAAGGCAACAGGCAGAGTTGAGTGCTGCAACAAGGACTGTATGGTCTGCAAAGCCTAAATTGTTTATTATCTGGTCCTCTACAGAAACGTCTGCTGACTTCCATTCTATACTATGATTTGAGTAGTGGTTACATGTATGTGTATGTATGGAAAACTACATCAAACTATATTCTTTCCATTAGTACACTAAACACTAAAGAAGACAATGAAGGGAGAAAAGGAAGGAGACAGGAAACTTTAAACATACAGAAATATGTCCTAGAACAAGTAATTTGTAAAGGTCATGCCATGTATCACACTGATAGATGAGGATAGAACGATCTTGTGAGTGACAACCATGTCTTGAGCTACCAGGAAAGGGAAAACAATGTTATTTTCCAAATGGGTTCATTCAATCAAAGTGTCACAACCTTTTTTGCGTCACGGACACTCGTGTGGAATAACCCAAGCTTGAATCCTTGCTCTCCTACTTCTTCAATGTACAACTTTAAACACGTTACTTCATACATCCAGCCATCAGTTTCTTCATCTGTAAAATGGATGTAATAATAATAGCTACCTCAGCAGGTTATTATAAGAATTAAACAGCATAAATGTATGTTAAGTGCTTAGGCCAGTACCCGGGGAAAAAAAATCTCAGTAACTATTATTAGAGAATATAATGGAAACTATGGATGCTCTCACCAGGAAAGGAAAGTAAACTCATCCTCATTCACAAACTTTGAAACAAAATAATAGGGGAGCCAGCACTTTTCCTGAAGTCCACTGTGGGTCCTAGTTCTTACTGTTAAGGCATCATACAGACATGGCAGGCCCTGTACTGCCTCCAAAGCTCCTAGAATGCTCAGGGCTGGCACACAGCATTCCCCGCTCCTCACAAACAATAAACCATCAGACCTGAGGGGGCCCTGCCAGCCTAATGGCAAACTGACATCTAATTGGTCCAGCTTCAATGCTAACTTGCTAGGTGATGGAATCCAGGGAGTAATGCAGAGAACGCACTGAATGGCACCTGCTGTGGGATGAAACCAGTCCTCCATCTGGAGCTGTGCCTGCGGGTGTGGAGATGCAAACAGTAGAGCCCGCGGCAGCAACACTGTGACTAGAGCACCAGGATAATGGCTCCTAAAATTCATTCAACTCCACTGCCTTCAGGGACCATTTGTCATTTGCTGGAGCACAACTGGCCTCCACGGAGATACATTGTTTGTGAGAACCAGGGGCAGTCATGCACCAGACAGCTGGAGAGGTCCAGTCTCCACCAGACAGGTGTGGTGATGAGTTCCTAGGGTGGGTGCAAAGACTTTCTCCACACTGGTTTGGGGCAGGCATGAGCAGGTGCCTGCTGGTGCCCACACTGTGAGGAGATGTGTGTGTGTGATGTTCCCTGGCACAGTGGAGAATCACATGGGGATGGGGCCACTTGCTACTCCTGCAGCCAGCTCTTACCGTCATTTGGCTGAGGGTCCCGCATCAGGTGCCATGCGAGGACTGGGAATCACACAAATTGCTGCCCAACTGCAGGAGAAGGTGGGGGAAGCTTTGTGACTCTGTGAAGGACAAGACAGTCTCTTAAATTCTTAATGTTTCTCCAGCAAGAACACAACCTATATTTAGATTCCTTACTGTTTTCTAATGCCTTCTTCATATTTGAGCAGCAAGAATCAGACAACCTTACCATCTAGAACCTCTTTTTCTAAGGAGGGATTATCTTTTAATTCTATCTGGATTTGAGGTTCTTGTAGAAGCCATTTACTTCTGATGGATCTGCTTCCAAATTCACTCAAATTGTTGGCAGAATTCTTTCCTTGCAGCCATAAAACAAGGCTATTGACTGAAGACCACCCTCCACATATAGAGATTTCTTGTCAAATAGCCCTTTCCATAGGCCATGTTGCATAATATAGAAACTTGCTTCTTCAAAACCAGGAAAGGAGAAAAATAGCAAGATACTCTTATATAATTTAACAGAACATTGTGGAGTGACATCCCATCACTTTGCCATATTCTATTGGTTAGAAGCAAGTTACAATTCCTACCCACATTCAAAGGGAGGTGATTATACAAAGACATTAATACAAGGAAGCAGGAATCATGGTGCCATCCTAAAGCCTATTTATTACAGAGGATAAAAAGAGAAGTCCCAACTTTGGGAGCCATGAGAATCAAGAGGAAGTGATCAGGTGTGTGGAGTCTTGAGATCCAGAAGAAAAGATCAGTGCATACTGGTATTATTAAACTATACCTTGAAGAATAGGTTAAGAAAAGAAATGACTTATGTACAAACTGTGAGTGTTTGCATTGCAATCTTCTTTCTCATTTACTATTCCCCCACATCCTACAATGGAGCTTCATTTGACAGAGGAAAAGCTGGGATTGTGAGATCATAACTTTCCCAAGGTCACCTGCTGAAGATGACTAAGCCAAATTGTTCTGGAGGACTTCTAATTGTAAAGCCCATGTATTTCTATGGTTAAGTTGAAAAGGTGAATGAACTGATGACAGTGACATCACCAGGCATGATGGAGTAAGGACCTCTAAAAACTCTAAAAATTTTTTCTTCTAAAAGCAATAAAACACTGGCAAAAAAAGTAAAAAGAAACTTTTAAAATTTTGGAAAATTAACCAAAGTCTAACAACAACATGAAGAGTGTTTGTTCAAGATAAATGTCTAAATTTTGGTAAGAACAGAGAAGTCTGTTGTGTTTTAACTTGTCCTGTACTCATCTCCCTCTCCCTAATTCCAGGGTAGCCTTTAAAATTAACAGCCACAATCACAGTGAAAACTAGCAGATATCATTGTAGGGCAATACTCCCCAAATTTATCTACAAAAAAAACAATGTAATTTTTATAAAAATCTCAGCTAACTTCTTTGCAAAAATTAACAAACTGATCCTAAAATTCTCATAGAAATGAAAAAACCCAGAATAAGTAAAACAATCTTTAAAAGAACAAAGTTGGAAGACACACAATTGCTAATTTTAAAACTTACTATAAAGCTATAAGAATCAAGACTCCGTGGTACTAGCATAATGATAGGCATATAGATCAATGAAATAAAAGTGATTTCTTATATTTGGGGTCAATTTATTTTCAACAAGGATGCCAAGACACTTTAATAGTGAAGGAATAGTTTTTTCAACAAATTGTATTGAGACAATTGGATATCCACAGTCAAAAAAATGAAGTTGGATCCCTCCCTCACATTATATAAAAATATTAACTCAAAATAGGACAAAAACCTAATTGAAAGAGCTAAAACTCTACAGAAAAAACCTTAAATGAAAGTCTTAGAAGAAAACATAGGCAGTAAACTTTCAGACATTACTCTTAGTAATATTTTTACTGATATATCTCCTCAGGCAAGGGAAAGAACAGAAAAAAATAAACAAAAGGGACTACATAAAACTAAAAAGTTTTGCAGGGCACAAGAAACTATCAATAAAGTGAAAAGACATTGCACTGAATGGGAGAAGATTTTTGCCAATGATACATCTGATAAGGGGTTAATATCAAAAAGTTATTTAAAAAAAACCTCATATAACTCAACACCAAAAAAAAAAATCCAATTGAAAAATGGGCAGAGGACCTGAATAGACATTTCTCCAAAGAGGACATAGACATATGAAAAGATGCTCAATGTCACTAATCATCAGGGAAATGCAAATTAAAACCACAATGAGATAGCACCTCACACTTGTTAGTAAGGCCATAATCAATAAATCAACAAACAAGTGTTGGCAAAGATGTGGAGAAAAGGGAACACTTGTGCGCTGTTGGTGGGATTGCAAATTGGTGCAGCCCCTGTGGAAAACAGTGTGGAGGTTCCTCAAAAAATTAAAAACAGAACTACCTTATAGAAATCCAAAGAAATAAAAACCACTAATTCAAAAAGATATATGCACCCTTATGTTCAATGCAGTGCTATTTACAATAGCCAAGATATGGAAGCAATGTAAGTACCCATCAATATGTGATTGGATAAAGAAGAGGTGGTACATGTACACAATGCAATATTACTCTGCCATTAAAAAGAATGAAATTTTACCATATGTGACAACATGGATAGACTTAGAGGATATTACTCTAAGTGAAATAAGTCACTGAGAAAGATAAACACTTACATGTGGAATCTAAAGAACAAAATAAACGAACAAACAAAACAGCAATAGACTCATAGATTCAGAGAACAAACTGATGGTTACTAGATGGGAGGGGTGTTGGGGACTGAGTGAAAAAGGTGAAGGGATTAAGAAGTACAAATTAGTAGTTACAAAATAGTCACAGGGATGTAAAGTACAGTGTAGGGAATATAGTCAATAATATTGTGGGGCTGGCCAAGTGGGGCATTGGTTAAGAGCTGGCTTGGGACACCAGCTCTGAGCATCAGGGCCCCAGTTCAGATCCCACATGAGGGCCAGTGACACTGCCCTCTACAGTTAAGATGGTGAACAACAGCTTGACCTGGAGCTGGGCTGCCATGAGTCAGCCGGCGCTGGCATAGGCTGCAGCCCCTGCTGCAGTGGACTGCCATAAACTACTGTGTGTGGCCGGCAGCTAGCATGAGCAGTCAGCAGCTGGTGTGAGCTGCCAAGGACCACTGTGAGTGGCCGTCCAGAGGCCGGTGACCAATCTGCCTCGCCCGGAAAGAATGCAATGATAATACCAACATGGGCCAGTGAAGCAACATCCTCCACAACTAGACTGAACAACAAAAGGACAGCAACTTGTCTGTTCCCTTTCCCCCAATTCCCCAGCGCTGTTCCCCTTCCTCAATTCCCCAATAAAATCTTTTAAAAATAAATAAATAATATTGTAAAAACTATGGATGGTGTCAAATGGGTACTAGACTTATTGGGGAGATCACTTCATAAATTATATAAACGTCTAACCACTATGCTGTACTCCTGAAACTAATATAAAATAATATTAACTATCAACTATAATTTTACAAATTGTCATGAATGTAGTCAATAATATTGTAATAACTATGTACAATATCAATGGGTAATAGACTTATTGGTCTTATCACTTTGTGAGGTATGTTCAAATAAATGTCAAATCACTATGTTGTTTTACACACCTGAAACTAATTTTAAAAAAATAACCAGAGATAAGAAACAAACATAAAAAAATATCTTAACCATAAATCTTGTTACTGGATTAGGCAATGATTTCTTAGATATGATACAAAGAAACAAAAATAATAAAAGAAAAACAGATAAATTGAGCTTCATCAAAATTAAAAACTTCTATGCTTCAAAGGATACTATTTAAAAAGTGAAAACACAACCTACAGAATGAGAAAAAAATATTTGTACATAATGTGTCTGAGAAGGGGCTTGTATTCATAATATATAAAGAACTCTTACAACTTAATGATAGAGAAACAAAAACCCAATTTTTAAAAAGGGGCAAAGAATTTGAATAGGCATATATACAAGTGACCAATCAGTACATGATGTGATGTTCAACATCATTAGTGATTAGGGAAATGCAAATTAAAACCACAATGAGACATAACTTTGTACTTACTAGGATAGCTATAACCAAAAGGACAGATAATAAATGCAAGAAAGAATGTAAAGAAATTGGAAACTTCACACTCTGCTGGTGGGAGGTAAAATGATACAGCTTCTGTGCAAGACTGTCTAGCAGTTCCTCAACTAGTTAAAGATAAAATTACCATGTAACCCAACAATTCCACTCAAATGCATACCCACGAGAATTGAAAAATAGGTCCACACATAAACTGGTACACAAATGTTTGTAGCAGCATTATTCATAATAGTCGAAAGTGAAGCAACCCAAATATTCATCAATCAATGAATGAATAAACAAAATTTTGGAAATTCAGACAATAGAATAACACTGAGTAATACAAAAGAAAGAAGTACTGATATGATACATTCTACAACATGGATGAAACTTGAAAACATTATGATAATGACAAAGGCCAGACCAAAAAGGCTACATCATATATTATTGCATTTATATAAAATGGGCAAGATAGGCAAATCCCTGAAGACATAAAATAGATTAGTAGTTGCCATGGGCTGGGGACAGGGGGCAATTGGAAATGACTGCTAGTGCATATAGGGTTTCCTTTGAGATGACAACAATGTTCTGAAATTAAGTAGTGATGAAGGTTGCACAACTTTGATATTGTACTTAAAACCAATGTTTTGAGCAGTTTTAAAATGGTGAATTTTATGGTATATCAATTTTTAAATGAGCTGATGAAGTAATGAGTGGGAAACTTGAAGTGTGAGAAATACACAATCATACAAATCCCCATGCTTATAATTAGCATTAGGATCTTTTCTGTGATTACTAATTAAATATTTGCCAAATAGGCTGTAGGTATGAAAAGCTCTATCTACAAATACTTAGAATATCTTAAAAAGTATGCCTGAGTGCAAAGGGTGGGCAGACAACTCTAATTTTAAAAATCTACTCAAGAAATGTTTTGATACATTTTTGTTTGGAGTATAAAATGGTACAATTTCTGTTTAGCAGCTTCTTATAAAATTAAACAATATATATCTACCCTATAATCCAATAATTTCACTTTTAAATATTTACCCAAAAGCAATGAAGGAATATGTCCATAAAAAGACTTGTACAAGAATTAGGAAAAATTAACTCTAACCTAGAAATAAAACAAATATCCATCAATAGGAAAATAGATAAAGAAATTGTATTGTATCCATGCAGTGGAATACCATTCAGCAATAAAAAATGAATGAACTTCTCACAACAATGAAACTGAATTTCACCAACATTATGTTGAGCAAAAGAAGCCAGACCCAAGAGATTATACACTGTATGGGGACAGGCTAAATTAATTTACTGTGGTAGAAGTCAGAAAGTGCTGGCCTCCAGGGAGAAAAAGAATTGACTGGAAAGAAGCATAAGGCAATTTTCTGGAGTAACAAAAAGATTCTTTATCTTATTTTGGTTAGTGGTAATTTGTTTGTATAGAATAACCCAAATGCATCAACTGAACATTTATAATCTAATACATTTTATTATATGTAATTTATGATGTATGGTCAAAAAATACAGCAAATGTTTAAATTTTTTAAATAAGTATTACAATAAAAAACACATTGCCATTAATGCCCCTCAAAATTCTCCCCCTTGCCTTAAACACACTTATTCCATCATACTTGCCACTTTCTGAAGCAGTTCTGGAAGTCCTCTTTCATGAGCGTCTTTAGTTCCGCTGTTGTGGCTGCCTCAATGCCCTGAATCCATTCAAAACGTTTACCTTTCATTTTGACTTTGGGGAAGAGCCAGAAGTCGCATGGTGCCAGATCCAGTGAATAAGGTGGATGAGGACACACCATAATGTTTTTATTTGACAGAAATTGCCATATACCAGAAGCGATGTGTGACATGGAGCATTGTTATGACGGAGGATGAAGTAAAGACACTCACGAAAGAGGACTTCCAGAACTGCTTCAGACAGTGGCAAGAATGATGGGGTAAGTGTGTTCAAAGTGAGGAGGGGTATTTTAAGGGGGATTAATGGCAATGTGTCTTTTACTGTAATGAATTTTTAAAATTTAAACATTCACCGTATTTTGTGATCACACCTCATATATCTCAAAACAAAAATGTTATGTAATTATAAGTTATTTTTTATAAATCTTAGATAATTCTGATGTTAAACCAAATTTAGGAAACACTGATTTTGTCTAAGAACCCCTTTTCCTTAAGTTTCAGGAATAGCCGGTAAAAAAATTTCTTTTCACCAATATTTTTTGTGCTTCCAAGGCTACAGTAATGGGTTCTCAATAGAGTCAGCCTCAACAGCCTAAGGAAGCATTGTTTTAAAGAACTAAGTGGTACATCAATCTAATTTTTTCCAGTTTTATAGAGAAATAATTTGCATACATCCCTGTATAAGTTTAAGGCATTCAGTGTGTTAGTTTGATTTATATATTTTGAAATGATTGTCACAGTAAGTTCAGCTAACATTCATCCCTCATAAGATACAATAAGAAGAAAAGATTAAAGAAAAAAAATGTTCTTGTGATAAGAACTCTGAGGATTTACTTTGTTAACAACTTTCCTATGCATCATATAGCAGTGTTAGCTATAGTCATCATGTTGTACATTACATATTACATCCCTAGTAGTTTTTATCTTACAACTGGAGGTTTGTACCTTTTGACTACCTTTTATAATTACAAATCTAGATTCTCTTAAGCTTTCAATTTAAATCATCTGTCTCCTCAGGCCAGAGCCTGGGTAGCTTTTGTGCCTATGTTATTTCTCTAAAATTTCTAACACAAACACAGAATATAGTTCTAAGACATTATCGATATTTTAGGGAGTACACCGTAACAATCTCTGTTATGAGTATTGTCAGTACACTTAGAATGGAACATGAGGTTTATGTTTACAAGATTGATGGAAGAGAACATCAACGTGTCTCCGCTAAAGCTGCCAGTCACATTTATTTTATGGAGAAGTTGGTGGTGCAGCCTGTGTACAGAAAATTCCACTCTGCATCAGAAAGCCCTACATCTACTGCAAGAGATGCCTTTGTCAACAGAATCTTGCAAGCAACCTCCCACCCTTCAGAGCTACTCTTGGGGTAGAACAGACTGAATAAGCACTATAGATAAAACACATCCCTGAGATCACAGGATTATACACAAAGAGATTGATAACCAACTCTGCAGCTCAAGGTGACAACTTTGACCAAGAACATGGAACAACTGGAATGCAGGACCCCTAAATTTAAGGAAGGAAATTCAACACTCCCATGAAATGTGGGACATTGACACCTTCTCCAGAAGCAGTCAATCAGACAAATTTGCTCTTGATTTTTCCCCATGGAAAAAAAAAGAAAGAAAGAAATGGAAACAGGTTCAAGTATGAGCCCTTGGTATGGCAATGCAACAGCTTCTAAGTGATGTAAATGAATAAAGTTTGGAAGGATGGTGGGAAACTCACTGTATTTTCTAGTGAAAATATTATTAACTTTAACTGAAAGCATGTTGTGTGGCAGGCATTGTTTTAATAGCTTTAATTATAAAAAATCATTTATTTGCTCAAAACAACCCTATGAGTTTGGTACTAATACCATCATATTCAGAAGTTGAGGAAACTGAGGCTCACAGTGGAATTTAGTGATTCCCAAGGTCAGGCAGCAAGTAAGTATCTAAATTAGCTATTGAATGGTATTTGTCTCGCAAATTTGGCTGCAATTTGAAATAACCTGAGGAATTTTTTTTTTAAATTCTGATGCTTGGGACCCACCTTGAGATTCTGATTTAGCTGGTCCAGAGTGTAGCTGGGGCATCTCAATTTTTCAGATCTTCTCGGGAGATTCTAATGAGCTAGCAGGGTTGAGACCCACTGGTCTGGACCTCTTATATCTTATGTTCTGATCTACTGCCTTTTCTGAATCATTGACTAAAATTATTCTAAAGCAAGTCTCTTTACCCAGGATTTATGGACACCCAAGGTACAAATGTATCCAAACTTTGGTGTCTTGGCATGTACAATTTTTTTAGTAAGATCATTTCATCATATCCTCTGTAATAACCTTACTCAAAGAAAGGTTAAGAACTATTCCAAAAGGTAATAAAAATCACAACATATTGTAGCAAATGCCTCAGAAATTATTTTTATTTTTTAATTTTTATACTTTGGAGACAGAGGATCCAGAAAGTCATTTAGTTGTTTTCAGGAGAAAAATCACAGTAGAGCCACAAAGATGTCCTTTTCCCCTAAGGAGGAAGTAGAACCTCTGGAAACAATCACGGTAGTTCTGTGGTCTAGGAAAAAAAGGGTAAAATGAGAGTTTAGTGTGCTTGAGAGAGGAGAAGATATCATTTTCCTGAGAGGGAATGGGGTCAAAAGGCTATAGTTTTATGATGGGTTGACAAGCAATCTACCTGTTTACTTCCTAGGGGTCCTAGGTATATTTAGGACTGAGAAGCTCAGCAGTTTAAAACCAAGAAACAGCATGCTTGTGTCAGCTGGCCCTGATAGAGTAGGTGGCTGCCTCCCAAGACCCTTTGCAGCTTAGGCCAGCATTGTCCACCAGGCTGAGAAATTCTAAAAAGGGAAATGGTGCTGACCTGGTATATCTGGGTGTTACCAAAGGGTACTAATGGACCCAACACATAGATTGTGAAACACCTCAGGTCTTTTATAGGATTCATAAATAAAATAGTTTTCCTTGGTGGCCCATCCAACTGTTAACTGCCACTTTGTTGGCTGCCAGTCAATCAGCTTCTGACCCAAGGAAAAGGAAACAAAGACAATGAGGTTTCCTGAAAGTTTTCTGATTTGTCAGAGAATAAGGATCAAAAGCTTCCTCCCCAGAGTAAGATAAATGTAAAATCAAATGTCTTATCTGCCATTGACAAGGGATGTTGTTTTGAAAAAAGAAAAAATTCTTAGACTCTCTGAGCTCTCTTCTGGAAAATGGGGATAACAATGTTATTTACCTCCTGAGGTTGTTAGGAACATGAGTATACATATCGAGTGTTGACAGTGTCCAGCACACAGCAAGCCCTCGACAAATGCTAGCTATTATTTGAAAAGTATTTAATCTGGTACATAGTTTGTACTCAGTAAATATTTCTTTCCTTCACTTCTTTTTTTTCTTCCCCTCCCTTCCTGTGATAGATTAAAATGATCACAAAGTCTTTGTACCTCTTCCACTTAATGGTGGAGCCTTTCCCCCACAACTTGACTGTAGGCTGGCTTTTTAATTTGTTTGGTGTCATGCAACTTCTGAGTTTAGACCTCAAGCGCTCTTTCACCATCTGCTCTTTCCCATTTGGAATGCTGCTGCCATGTGAAGAAGGCCGAGCTGGCCTGTTCAACACATGTGGCCCAGATGCAAGCCAGCACCAAGCTGCCAAACATATGAGGGGGGTCATCCGAGAACTGCCAGTCCCAGATGATCCTCCAGGTAACTGCAGCCACAGAGTGACCTCAGGCAAGACCAGCAGAAGAACCACTTGGATATGCGTAGTCCAGATGACTGATTTGCAGAATCATGAACAAATAAAATAATTACCATTTTAGGCCACTAAATTTTGGGATGGTTTGATATCCAGCAATAGATAAATGATACATCTGCCTCATTTCTTGTTCAATAACAGTGAGCCTGCAGATAATTGAAATTCACTAGAAAAAGTTGAGAGCTAAGGGTTCAAGGACAAAGGGAGAAGCCAGAATTTTCTAATAAGAGAGACTCAAATGCTTCCTGACAGTTGCAGTAAGGTTACTTCCACTGGAGCAATGGATGGATGTGTTTGCTTTGTTGTCTTAAGTAAAATCAGTAACTTCCATCAATATCTCTGCAATTGCTCATTATCCCAGCTGAAAAACAAAATGCAAAACTGAATGGAAAATAATCAATTTAATTGCACTGTATAGACATAACCTATAGATAACAGCACCTTAAAGAACAAGATGCTGAAGTTTCTCTTAGAACCACAGAAAATGTGCACTGTGCAATCTTTATGTTAACCAATTAAAAATTCAAGCCTATATCACTCAATCAGCAGATCAAGAAAAATATAAATGGTCTCATTTTTCAAGGACTTTGCATTAGGCACCACCTATATGCTTTATATGTGATTAGTCCCCCAAGATATACCCATAAGATAGAAGTAATGTTTTGTCCATTTTACAGATTAGAAAACTAAAATATGCCTCATTTTAACTTACTTCCCAAGATTTCACAATTAATCATTAGCTTAAGTAAAATACAAATGATCAGATTCTTTAATTAGAGCTCTTCATCACTTCTAAATGCTTTGACCTAAAGGTCTAGAATTTAGGTTTTTGGGTTATTGGGCAATAAAAATAAAGATGTCTGGACCCTCCATAGATGGGCTTGGATATATATTCAAGGGCAACATTTCTATCTCTATTTTTCTGTCTAGAGACATTATTACACAAACTTCACTGTCAAATGGGTAGTCAAGTCTCTGCTGCCAATGTCCCTAACCTGCTTTGAAAAACAGAGTCTGGGACATGAAGAAAAGAGTCCCCAGAAAACCAGTCTGCAAGCTCATAGGACATCCACTCCCCAAGATGAGACCCAAATGTACCCAGTGGATTTCCCTGAAAACTCTGAGTAGATGATGATTTTCCTGGGGCCCTGATTCTTTAAGGGCCTTGCAGAGCAGTGGTTCTTAATCTTGACTGAATACTAGAATTACCTGGAAATTCAACTAACTCTTTTTTTCCTTGTTTTTCTTTCTTTCTTTCTTTTTTTTTTAATTCTTAATTTACCTGTTCAACTTTCCACTCCTAGTAATGTCTTAGGTCATTGTCACTCTATGGATGGGTTTCCCATTGGTAGAGAAGCTGCCCTTCCTATAACAAGTTCTGCCCTTGGAGGTAAGGGGAAAATGTGGCAGAAAACATGGGTATTCTTGTAGACATGCTGTGTCCTGGGAGAAATTTCCTTAGGAAAAATGTGGACTTATCAGGGAATGTACTGCACAAGACTGGACAAGATCCATCTTTTTACATCTCATTCTGCAGCTATATGTAATGTGTACCTGGTTTAAAAGACAAGAAATTTTATGTTCTGTTAAAGAAGCTGAAATTCATGACACCCACTAAGGATTGATGGTCATGCTGTCTGTATCTAGCTCTAACTAGATCTCCTGGCATGGATCCTCAACCTCTAGGAACACTTTGCTCCAGACCAAATACAAGTTCTGCATTTAGCCATCCCTCAGACCCCAAAATAAAGCCTCACAATACTACAAGCATCAATACATAATGGGCAAGCCTTCATATATCCTGTGCATCTTAATTCATCACTGTAGACACCTAAGATCTAGTTAAGGGACACTAAAGCTCCAGTCAACAATGATTGCCCTAGAATCATTGTCCATCTGGTCCCCTAAATATCTAATACCTGAGATTTAGGATGCATGGAATTTTATGGCCACTTGTGAAATCAGAGACTAGAGTGTTTTCTTCATCTATCACTCTATCACACAGTGCCCAAAACAGAGTAGACCCATAAATATTTATTGAATTAAATACTATCAAATAACCAAATTACTACATATTTCAAAATTATGGTACAATCACCAAGGTCCTGAACACAGGCACTGCAATAGCCCAACACACATTACAGAAGCAGCTGCCCCTACCCAGAGTCCAACTAAACTCAGTCCTTCCCAGAGTCTAAGATGAAATTATTTCAGGTTGTGAGCCCCCAATTCATACTGCAATATCACTAAAAATTTTTATTTTTCAAAATCCAATACCAACCCCACCTCCTTCTCTTCACAGAAAAACCAAGATAATGAATCACACCCCAAACTTATGGACCTTGGGTTCAAAGAGGATTTTATGAACTTGACCTCAACAGCAAGGGAAATAAAAGCTAAAATAAATGAATGGGGCTATATCAAACTAAAAAGTTTCTGCACAGCAAAAGAAACCATCAACAAAATAAAGAGACAACCAAGAGAATAGGAGAAAATATTTACAAACAATGCCTCCAATAAAGGGCTAATATCCAAAAGATACAAGGAACTCATACAACTCAACAACAACAAAAAACAAACAATCCAATTAAAAACTGGACAGAGGACCTGAATAGACATTTCTCCAAAGAGCACATACAGATGGCCAATAGACATGTAAAAAGATCACTAATCATCAGAGAAATGCAAATAAAAACCACAATGAGATATCACCTCACACCAGTTAGAATGGCTGTCATCAACAAGAGAAATAATAAAAAGTGTTGGAGAGGCCATGAAGAAAAAGGAACCCTCATACACTGTTGGTGGAAATGCAGATTGGTTCAGCCGCTATGGAAGGCAGTGTGGAGGTTCCTCAAAAAATTAAGAATAGAATTACCATATGACCCAGCAATCCCTCTCCTGGGTGTATACCCAACAAATCTGAAAACATTTGTC
>NW_017732090.1:721706-722948 GCF_001890085.2 Hipposideros armiger | reverse complement strand
CAAATTGAAAATTAAAGAGAGAATTGAGGCTTGTCTTCTCTGGTTGTATGTGAAACCACCATGCAAATGAGCCCTAGCTAGACTGATAAAAATAAAGAATTACATGAAGAATAATCTAGCTACCCCAGTCAACAGCCACCAAACCATCAGACATGTGAGTGAGGCCATTTAGACCAATCAACTGTCAGAAGACCCACCAGCTGACCACAGATCCATGATGGAGCCCAGAAGAGACTAGACCAGCTGACCCAGTCCAGAAGAACTGCCTATGCAACCCACATAAATATTAACTAAATAAAATGGTTGATCTTTTAAGTCACTAAGTTTTGGTGTAGTTGGTTACAGAGCAAAAGCTGATACACATGGAAAACCAAGCTAAGCTAGTTTGAAAAACAAAAGTGCACAACTCAAATCACATCAATTTAAAAGACAGGCAAGAAATGAGAATGTAGTGAATTTTGTAGTTTCTCTGGACCTATTACAGTTAAAGTCCAGATAATACATTTTCCAAAGCAGGATGATGAAGTGGCAAAAAATGTTAGAAAACAGAGGTTTTGTTGAAAAACCCAATGGTCACTTCTGGAATAAAGAGAGCAAGATCCTATATCCATTTTGCAGATTGTCAAAAGTTCACCCAAGATATTCTAAACAAAACTACACAGCATATGTGATCTATTGGATGTGTCCATATGAATTATAGAAGAAAATTTCTTTGCTTAATCATTGAAACCTTTCATATTCTGTTCAGTTGCTTTTACCATAAAAAGGATTTCACCTTCATTCACATAATCGTTTCACAAATGTGCATCAATGCATACTGTGTGTTAAAGCACTGTGCTTGATGCTAGAGGAAAACCAGTCATCGTTCCTACCCTAATGGAACTTATTCATCAGGGGGGCTGCGAAAGCCTTCCCTTTGGAAACAATGCTTGAACAGATGTCTCAAGGATGTATGGTATTATGCAAGCAATTTGAAGAGTAAACACTTACCTGGGTAGAGCGATCAACAATTGCACAGGCTCTACATTGGGAGAGAGAAAGTGAGCAAAGGGGACGGACTGAAAAAAAGACTGGGGTGCTTGTGTCAATGAGTGATGAAGGCCATGCATAACCCAAGAGAAACATAGAATAGTATTGACCTTCAACCTAAGTAAGAGGGGCCCCAACCTTTAGGAGGATCCACCTTTAGAAGGCTGGATTAGTCCAGCCCCATTTTTCTCCAAAGGGCAAGAAGCTTCTGGA
>NW_017732090.1:718664-721241 GCF_001890085.2 Hipposideros armiger | reverse complement strand
CCTGGGGATCTTGCAAAAATGCATGCACTGATTCTGCACACCTAATAAGCTCCCAGAAGATGCCTATGTTGCTGCTATAGGGACCATACTTTAAGCAGTAAGGTTGTAGAACATGTTAAAAGGTTTTATTTTTATTTTATTTTTTATTTGAAGAGCCATTAGAAGTTCTTGAGGGATTTCAAGCAACAAAGTTTCATTCTGAAAAGAGGACAATAGCTGAGATGTGAAGAACAGATTAAAGTGCAGAGGAAGATACTGATTACATTGAGCAGGGGAGAAAGTGAACACATTTAGAGATACTTAAAAGATCTGCAAGACTTGTTGAATTGGATAAGGGAAGAAGAAAACTATGTGACCTCAGGAAGACAAAGTTAAAAAAAAAAGTAAAAGAGTAAATAAATGAATTAAGGAATTGCCTCTCCATCATTCTCTCAACAGTTTTCAGAATAGCAAGACTTAGAATAGTTTTAGTTGTATGTGATTTAAGAGAATTGAGAGACATTTTTCCGTCCCATGGTAGATATTTGGAAGCTATTTCACCCACATTACCTTTAATCTTCCTTCCCCCTCCCCCTACAGAGAGCTAAAATAATAGAGTGATAACAGTTCTAATTGTAAACATAACCACCTTCATTCATCTGCATTCCTTCTGCATTTAGTACGGCCATCTGAGCAGTTTCTTCCTTTAATTCAGTGGTTATAATTGGTACATGCTCTTCTCTATGTGATTTCTCCAGCACCCAAGTAATTAAACATAGAATTCTGCTCACCCTACCCTTTTTTGGAGCAATACTCTGGACCCCTGAGAGCCAAGCATCCCATAGGAAGACGTTCTCTCTCTGGAGGCTGACCTCTCAGAAGAAGCTTGCTTGCATCCAGGCTGGGCTCTTGGGAATTTTTCCTGACTCCAGAGAAAACTTCATTGTCTTTGAGACAAAGGAACAGGATTCAAGGTCCTGCTAGGTTAATCACTCAGCTGTACCAGCTCCAGAAGTATGCTATCCCAGTGGAGCCATTGCCTCGAGAGACTTGTGATCTCCAGCAGCATGAGGCATACTGGGATATCATGCCTACAATGGTTTGCTGCTCTGCTAATCCCACCCCCACCTTCTTCTTCTCCAGCGCTCTGCTGTGACTCACAAAGTATCAGAGAAGCTTCCAGCCTAAATTCAGGGAAGATGTTTTAGCTTTCTCATAAATATCCAAGGAAAAATTTAAATTCAGTGCACAGCCCTCTCAGCCTCATGTATCACTCATTTCCCATTCTCCTGCTGTAATGGTCCCAAAGATGGGTGGTTTGATTTACATACAATTCAAGAGCATCTTTATCTTTTTTTTTAATCTTTATTTATTGTCCTCTCCCTGTTCTACTTGCTGCTTTAAAACTCTGTAACAAATATTTATGTGTGTTTACTTCCTGGCTTTAACCCACTTCATCATTCCTNATTGGTGCTATCATTATCTCAATTTTATATATGAGGAGATTGAGACATGGTATAGGTTTTTTGACTAACTTAAGTCATACTTCAAATTAGTGGTAAAATTTGGATTCAAACTTAGGCTGTCTGGGTTCAGAGTGGTGCCATATGCTGCTACTGCTTCATCATGTCATAGGTAAAGTTAAGGTCAAGATAGATGAGTTGTTTATTATTATTATTTTATTATTATTATTATTATTTTATTGGGGAATTGGGGGATGGGAACAGACAAGTTGCTGTCCTTTTGTTCTTCAGTCTAGTTGTGGAGGACATAACTTCACTGGCCCATGTTAGTATTATCATTGCACTCTTCCTGGCTGAGGCAGTCGCTCGCTAGCCATTGGACAGCTGCTCACGGCGGCTCACAGCAGCTCAGGAAAGCACATGCCAGCTGCCAGCCAGCCCACTGCAGCCTACGCTGACTCATGGCAGCCCAGCTCCAGGTCGAGCTGTTGTTCACCATTTTAGCTGTAGGGATCACTGGGATCTGAATGTGGGATCCGAACTGGGGCCCTGCTATTCAGAGCTGGTGCCCCAAGCCAATCTCTAACCAACGCTCCACTGATCCGGCCCAGATATATGAGTTTTTAGAATATTGTTTCCTCTGGATGCATTTTATTCTGGCAACATAGTCAAATACAGGATTTCCAAAATCTCATAACCATAAGACATGAGTCATGGTGGCTTCCATCTGACAGAGCAGATTGCACAGTCAGAAATATAATCTGTAACAAGTTTTCTGGAGAACAGGATAGAAACCACAGATGCCCCTCTCCTCTTCCTGCTGCCCAATGTGGATAAATTCAACTGATTTCATCTTGTCCCCATGAGTTTTCCCAGCTTGGACTAGGACTGGATGCTCACTCACAGAATCAATCCTATTAGACGCTAGGAGGCACACACAGGTCTTCCCATTATTCATTCATTTCCTGTCATTTTTAAGCTTCACAGCTGAAGGCAGGATTAATTATTTTATTGGTTGTTAAATATATTGGTGACAGGGCTGGCCAAGTGGCATGTTGGTTAAAAGTTGGCTTGGAACACCAGCTCTGAGCAGCAGGGCCCTGGTTCAGATCCCACATTAGGATCAGTGATGCTG
>NW_017732090.1:710217-712562 GCF_001890085.2 Hipposideros armiger | reverse complement strand
AGGAAACAGCATCTGATACAGAACTGGCAGAAGGACACTGTCTAAGAATTAGGGGAAACTGCACATGTACCCTGGGATTATGACCTCATTTGAAAGAAAAAAAAATCATCTTTTACATCTTCTCTGAAAATAAGCAGAAAAAAAAATTAAAGCAACCTATAAAATGTTACTTTTAGCTGAGTTAAAATTGTGAAAAAAATCAACCGTTAGCCCATTATAACTGCCAATGTCTTTGGAAGTATTTTTAGCCATGGCCTTGACCAGGAAACACTCGCAGTTACTGAGTCCAGGTTATGAGTGCTTGTTCTTTCCTGCTTCCTTTAGCCAAACTCTCCCATCCACGCACATACTACTATGATATTTCCATCTGCACCTGCCTCAGGCAACCCATCCTTATTAAAAAGTTAACAGGTGATTAACAACAACAACAAAAATACGAAAGGCCAGAAGCACCTATATGAGGCTTTTGTTCTAACAAGTGGAACTTGAAAATAAAAATCGAATAACATTAGTGGCAAAATATTTGAATATCATACTCTGTTTTCAGGGATATGTAAAACATGTATTTCATAGTACAAAGGGACAATATGTTAGGGGTGGAGAAAATATGTTCTTTCTGAGCCGCCTTTAGATACACCAGTGCCATCTGACCCCCTAGAAAGCTTTAGAAACAGAATATCCAAACTGTGGGGTTCCTCCCCTTGAGCCACCCCTAAAGCTGGGTCTTTCTCATTTTCCCCTTAACTGAGGAAACTCACTGTCATTAAGCTTATTTCTATTCCTCATTCTAAAGTTCAGCTTCTTACTGAATAAAATTGTCACCTGTCATTGGATATGACCAACGACTGCTAAGTTTATCACAACGCCTAGTCTAATTTCCATAAAATCATACTCTGCTTTTCCAAGCTAGAAGCTTCCAGGAATCCTCAATAGATACAGTGCCGCAGGCAAGACACCCACTGGGAGGGGAAATGTAAGGCACAGGCAGCCGTAGCTTGTCAGTTCACAGCTGATGGCAGTACGTGAAGGAAAAACCATTNAACTGAGCCACTCAGCTGTCCCTCATCTAACTTTTTCACGCAGCCTTTTCAGCATTTCCAAATAATAAACTTGGTTAACTGTTTGTCCAGGGGGTACAAATTCATAATTAATAATCCCTTTGATATCAAAAAAGTTTAGCAACATCATTGCAACAAGTTCACAAACCTAATTATCAGGCCTCGTATCTGCAGGCCAGCAGTTTATATCCTCCAGTTTTTAGTTCTTTGGGCTTAAAACACCCCTTAAATATATTCCCAATTGCAAGTATTTGGAAATACATTGTTTTTGCTTACCTGGCACTTCTTACTCATAGTGTCCTGGACATGGAAAAGATTAACTAAAAAAGCTCAAAATGTTAGCCTATGTCTCCCAACACATCTTCTATCAGACTGTAATCTGAGTATAGCCAGGCAACCTTGAGGCCGTTCTTTGCTTATCAATGCATCTAACAACAACAAAATCTGCCTTTAGAAGCTTGAAGAGTAAAATCTGTCTACATTTTAGATTTTCTTCAACGGGTGGCACAAGAACATTATGAAAGGCATGGAATTCCTCTTAAAATGAATCTTTAGATATCTCTTTTTCTGCTCAGAGTTTTCCACTCAGCAGCTGCGAAGCTCCTCTACATCCCTCTTGCTGCCTCTACGTAATTCCAAAACATTAATTTCCCCCTTTTAGTTCCCCCCCCTTCCCCAGCCCCCGCTCAGCACATGACTCTCCCATTTTGGGGAGAATACACTGCTTTTTTCTCAAACAAATCAACCCCTCCTACCCTGGAATTGTGGCAAGAAAAACCGACCACCTGTAATATTAGAGTTATCTTCATTACTCAGATGTTCTGATTATCCTCCACACAACCATATGATCTCTAAAGAGTTTGTCACAGTCTCAGGGTTCCACCCTCAACTCAGAGTCCCCGGAGCATTAGCCATGACCACGCACAGCTCCCAGGGAATCTTTCTGGACTTGAGCTCATTCTCCTTAAAGCTAGTTTGCTTAATGATTAGTCATCTAATGATCAAGTAATCTAGTATTAAACCTCTCTCTGAATCCTTTCCAGTATCTATCTGTTTTTGAAATCTATTTGGCATTTTAATCATTTTTAAACAAATTTGCCTATGGGCACGCCTTAATTATTTTTATATTTTAAATACCAAGCTTGCACCATCCTGTAAGTGTACTCTTTGAGTGTCTTTTGCTATTTTGTGTGCAATTCAACACTTTAAGGATATTGTATCCAACTGTCTAAAGAACTTACTTTTGCATATAGTTGATACTTTATAGTTATGATCAAAAAGGTTTGG
>NW_017732090.1:699641-708402 GCF_001890085.2 Hipposideros armiger | reverse complement strand
GTTTGTTTTTTCCATTATTACAAAAGCAGCATATGCTTATTGTAAAAATATTCAAGGAAAAAGATAAGAAGAAAGGAGAAATCACCATAAAGTCAGATTCTTTCAATCTGTGATATTTATGTAGAGGTTCTACCTACTATCAGTAGCACTTTCCAACTTAATCATACATTGACACATTTCTCCTTATCTTTTTTATATCATTTGAAAACTTAATTTTAATGACTACAATTACTGTATCATAAGATTGTGCCAAGACTTAATTTATCAGTTTAGATTTTTCTTTTGTTATTGTTTATGTCACCCTGTCCTCTTCTTTGAGTAATATACCTAGTTTCTCTAAAAAATATTAATGCATGACTGAAGTGCTCTTTCTGCATTTGTGGCAGTGTTGCAAAGGGCTGCAAATTCTTTGAAACTCTTCCAGTTGAGAGGTAGAGTGTGATTCCACTCCTCTTTAATCTGGGTTGGATTTATGACTCACTTGTAACTAAGAGAACAAGGCAGAAATGATGCTGTGTGACTATTAAGGCTAGATCAGAGGAGGGCACGCAGCTCCTCTGGAGTCTCTTGGAATATTTGCTCTTGGACTGCTTGCTTTCAACATACACTTTCTCAGAACCCAGCCGCCACACTGTGAGGAACCCCAAACCACATGGAGAGGCCACGTGTAGGTGTTATGGTCTACAGTCTGTCCCTGAGCTCAAGCATGAGACATATGAGTAGGGAAACCAACGTGGAAGCTGATTCTCCAGCCCCAGCTGTCTAACCCCCGGATGTTCAAGTCACTCCCAGCCAGTCGTGTCTTCTTCCCAGCTGAGTCCTCAGTTATGATGGAACAGGGAAGGGTCTCCCACTTTGATATATTTGAATTCCTGACCCACGGAATCTGTAGGAAGTAAGAGTTGTTGATTTATACCATCGAGTTCAGTTGATTTAGGCCAGCAATATTACTAGAGAACCATAGACTAAAACCAACATGATTAAGAGGCATGATGGGAAGGACATTATGAAAGACAGAGTTTGAAAAGAGAAGTGGCAAAATGATTTTATCTTAACTTGTAGGGGAAACAAAGAGATGAAATTCTGGGAGTAGTAACCTTTAGACAATCTGTCTCCTATGTAAATTCATCAGCAGCATCATGTTTTATGTTTGTAACAGCCAATCATGGATGCTTAAAATATGACTGAAGTTCTTAGAAAAGAGAAGCACACAAAGAAAAAAATCACAATGAGTTAGAAAACAAAAATAATTTCAGTATCTTTATTTGGAAGGAGGATTGTTGTTTATTCTGAAAGGGACAATTTAAAAAGTGGTTCAGAGCAAATGTTTTAGTATCAGATTCGTCTGGATTCAAAATAGTCCTATTATCATCTCACTGATTTCCTTACCTCTAAAACAGGAAGAAAACCTCACTCACAAGGCTGTTGTGAAAATTGACAAACATAATGAATGTCTTCTGGTTGGTACAGTGCCTTGCAGAGTAGTGCTTGGTTAACTGCCACAGTTCTTAGTGGTGTTCCTGTTATTGCTATTGTTATTACTGGAGTTGTTCCATCCTAGTAGAGGAGGAAAGGTGATTGTTTTGGCTGCAGAAAGAGAAAACACAACAAAGGGCCCAAAGGACCATTTTATGATTCTGGTCACTGTGGTAAGGAAGACAGTTCATGAAGTAAAGGGAAAGAGATAACAGGATGATTGAGGGGAAAGGGGGAAAGGGAGATGTTCAGTCCGTGTGGAATACTAGGGCAGAGTCCTAAGAGCTTACATCTAAGTCAGAAAGCCAGAGGGCTTGACTATATTCCATTTCTTTACTGCATTGGTGAGTTCTAAAGTTCAGTCATTCACATCACACTTAAGTGATACTTAAGTCTCACTACATGCTGGGATCCCTGGTATGCAATGACATCACAGACAAATTAGTAATAAACAGGACCCAGTTCTGTATAAACCCTCCTTATTTATGTTTAGGCTCTGTAGTTGACGTGCACTGTAAGACTATTTACATGTAAGACTATTAACAATTACAAGGTGCCCTGGAGAGGAAAAAAAAAAAAAAAGGAAGAAAGAAATAAACAGTGCTATGGAAATTATAATAGTACATGATATTTACAAATCCCTTTTTATATTCACCATTTCAATGAGTCTTCCAAACAACCCTGAAAGAAATGTATGTATCATATTATTATATTAATTATATTATATTATATTATATTATATTATATTATATTATATCATATTATTGGGTTGTTGGAAAAGTTATGACACATTTTTGCAGCGAAAAACATAGAAAAAATACATCATGACTTTTCCAACAACCCAACATATTATATTATATATATTATTTCCATTTTACAGATGAGAAAATTGAGACAAAAGTCTAAGAAGAGTATCCAAGGTCACAGGTCTAGTAAGTAACAGAGCTGGACCTTGGATCCTGTGTCCTCCATCTGTGCTGGGTTGGCATGTAAGTCATTTCACTGGAACTCCATCAGCTACATGGCTTTGTTGCACAGAGGCCAAAGACACTAAATTCTTACCAAAGGCTACCCCTGCTTTGAAGCCTCCCTTGCAGTCAGTTTGGGCAATATGACTAGGATTTTGAGATGAAACAGCATGAACACTTCTGGGCAATGTAGCTAAAGTCTAGTGTGCCTCCACCATAGCTCTCTTCCACTTGGAAAGATACCGTGGAGACCATGTGTTGAAAAAGCAGAGCCTCCAGTGGAAGGAGCCCAGGTATCTGAGTGTCTGCTTGGAGGAGAGCCTCTGTCTGTCCCTCTTAGATCTTGCACAAAAGAGAAACCACTCTTTATTGTGTGAAGCCTCTGAGATTTCAGGGATTATTTGTTACCCAGGAGAACCTCTCTTACCTGAAAAATGAAAAACCCAATAACTCTGTGTCTGGCATTATGCTGGGTACTGAGGGAAACTGGAATTGTAAGACATTTTCTGCCTTTGAGGAACTGGCAAATTTACTGAGCCATTATTCAAAATGAAGGGTTCTCTGAACAGATGACCAAGCTGAGCCAGCAACTTACAACCCAACAAATATCATTGACAAGCCCTGTTTTCACATTTGAGAAGAGTTGTTACATAGGCATTGTTAAGTGGTGGTTGCCATTTTTAAGATGTTGTTGCAGGGTGAACTGGAAGGCTCGTGCTGAATCTGGGCTCTTAAAATAACTTAAGTTGCCTGTATCTCTTTCTGGAGCCCCCACATTTATCTTTGCTGATTTATGATTTTGCTTCATTTCAGGTCTGTGATTGTGGCATCTCTCTTAACACCTTTTGATCTGACACCTAGTCAATGGTCTTGGTTTCATTTTCCTACTTCATTCTTGCCTCTTGTCTTGGAGCTGAAGTTGCCCGTGATGGTCAGTTTCAACCATGCTTTAACCCCTCTCTTGGGAGCGAAAGATTGGCACCATGCTCAACATTCTATTGGCTAATTGGCTGCTCACCTCAGCCAATGCCTTGTATGTGAACTTTAGCAAGCTACTTACCTGCTCTGACATTCAGTCAGCTCATGTGAAGGATTTAGACAAGATGGGCACTAAGGTACCTTCCAGCTGAAAATATAATTTCTAAGATCACATAACCAGTCAGTGCAAGAGAAGAAAGTAGAAACACAATTTGGACCCTTTGTTCTTTTCCATCTGACAAATAATAGGGCTCAATGACTACATTTCACTTGACACATGGGAATTTCTCAGGATGGCCAGCCAGAACCTGGGACAAATCTTATTACTTCTGTAAATAGTGTTTTGAAATCCTGATTATTGATTGAAAAAACATATACCCATAGCCTTGCCTCTTATTGGCCCTGTTTTTTGCCATTTTGTCTCTGGGAATTTGCTTTTTAAAATTTATTCACTTAATAAACATTCATTGCGTGTCAGTACTGTTCCAGGGCTAGAGCTGGAGACACAAAGATAAAGAAACTGTGATCCCTGTTTGGAGAACTAAAATATTTTGTCAGAAGACAGGCCCATACTCAGAGTAATTATGGGAGTTATAATATTGGGTCTCCAACTCAGGGCTATTTAAAAAGAGATCTTGAAGTTGAATCTTAAAGCATAAGTAAGAGTTCACCAACTGTCATATCTTTGTGAATTTTTTCACCCAAATTACTCTTCAAGGATAAACTGTCAGTTCTTCTAAAGAGAAAAACCAAGCAACATATTCCTTTCCTTCCTCAACTCTCCGGTTCTTTCACTTGACTTTGGAGACTCTTGTCTCACCATAAACTCAATAGCATCTATTTAGACTCCCAAAAGCCAAGAATTCAACCTTTGGTTTCCTCTGAGTAGTTTTGTATCCCCCTTTCTCCAGGGCAATTAAACTCACCTTCTCTTGTTTAAAAGTGCAAGCCCTGTAGGAAAAATGATTTCCAAAAAGAATAATAGCAAATGGCAAAATTTCAAAAATATTATTCCTGTTATGCAGTTAGGCCCAAATATCCATGAGGTAGTAATGTGGCCTTTCACTGAGCCAAGGAATCTGATCCCATGTTCTATGGAACTGGGAAGTACAAGGCCAAAACTTTGTATCGCACTTGCGGTGAGGGTGTTATGCAGGGAAAAGTCCCTTAGTGAGAGGCATGACCAGGCCTCCATGTCATCAGTGGGCTGTGCTTCTCTCCCCCTCCTATAAGCACTAATCCTCATTAGGGGTCTGAAGAAACTATTTACATTTTCAGTAATTTATTGATTTCTCAGGGCATTGCTCTCAGAGAAGCTGCTCTCGCCTCCCTGGCCCTCTTATATACAGCACCAAATGCTCCTCTGGACTAACTATGCCATTGCAATTCCTTGATTCTTAATTTATCAAAAGGAACTTTCCATTCTTACTCATTATTGAGTCCTTATGCCTAAAAGAACAGTGACTAGAACATAGCAGGGACTCAGAAAACTATTTTTAAGCAAATAGAAGAAAACTCTTTGCAAAAATCTTTTTTAAAAGTCTATAGTTTGCCTCCATCATTTCTCTGTCACTGGATTCTGCCCTTAAAGAAATGGTTAGAAGCTCCAGCAAAATTGCAAATATGCTTTCTGAGAGGATTAAGGAAGGAAGCTATAATCTGTCAAACCCAAATCATTATAGCAAATACCTAAGATAGTCTAGATCCAAAATTAACCCAGAGAGTCAATGAGCATAGGGGATCTCATTCACTCTTCAAAAGAAGAGCCAGGGATGGACTGGGTCATACTCAAGTGGCCAGATCCATGGTTCTGAGAGTTGAGGACAGGATTCCTCATTCAAGGCAATCAAAGGGGAGGGGAGGAGTGCAAATAAGAGAAGTAAGTCAGAAACAAATACTGGAAAGGCCACTTGGAGAGTCAGGAAGGTTGTTAAATCCCAGAGTAGGTGCCCAGAGTTATGCCTCAAAGTCTGACTGGGAATTGAAGAGTCAGAATACGGGAAGTGAGATCAATCAAAACAAGATAAGAATTTTGTGGGAGTGAGTAGGACTGGGAAGGGAAGGAGAAAGCTATAAAGACAGCATCGCCATGCTTCCCAGAGCACTGTTTAAGAGAGTCACCAATGCAAGTCGCATGGGTAATTAAAAGTTTTCTGTAACCACATTTTAAAGGCAAAAGAAATAACTGCAATACATTTAATGAGATATTATAGTTGTTTTTTCTTTGCAGTGGGTATTTAAAATTCAATATGCATTTTATAATCAACTTGTTCAACCCATCTCAATTTGAACTAATCATGCTGCAAGTACTCAAAAGCCACATGTGGTTAGTGGCTATCGTTTTGGATAGCATAGCCTGAGTCAGCTCCACTCTGGTCCTCTTCTGGCTATATCCTTCACCATAGAGAGAGGAACCTGTTAGGCGAAAGGGACCTGCCTATCTAGATCCCCCACACCTCCTTCTAGATCACACACCAGATATCTGAGACTTTCACATTCCCTGGCGAAAAGGTCCACAGCCCAATTCCAGGGTTTCATGAACCCATTTCCAGGGTCCATCACAGGGAAAGATCTTCCCTTCTGAGGATTAACTGCTCTGCTGCTCTGTGCACTCTTAGACTTGAGGAAATCTAAAGGGATGAGTTCTTATAGAGGAATATGAACATAGAATGCACATGTGGGTTGGGAACCTGTTTAAAACAGAGTTGGGTAAAGAAGAGAAAAGAGACTGGTCATTAACTTGCACTGGAAGCCTGGGTCATCTCTCTCCACACTGCCACATGCCGGTATAGATCTCTGAGGAGTTTGAGAATTCTGTTTTTAAAAAACAATCTTTATTAAATGTATTGGGGTGACAGTGATTAGTAAACTTATATAGATTTGAAGTACACATTTCTATAATACACTATCTATACGTTTCATTGTGTGTTCACAACCCAGAGTCAGTTCTCCTTCTACATTTGAAGCTAAATTTGACAAAACAGAATACAACATATTTTTGTTTAAAAATTTGCTGGCCTAATTTATAATTTTAAAATATTTAGCCATAGTATGTGAGCTTCCCTTTTTACTCCTGCCCTGGACCCCACAAATGCTGGAAGCAAATCTGACCCTGAGTTTTCATTATTTAACGTAATATCTACTATAAATTATTATTTGTCTTTAGGGAAAGTGTGAAGAAATTGACCCATCTTAAAAGATCAGGGGTAAAATGAATTCTATGTAAAACAAAAGGAGGAATACATTATTTGTCATAAGGGCTCCAAGCTCAATTTTACTGAAGGTCATGTGGTCTCAAGAAGATAAAATTATATCACTTTGACTGTGGAGACCACCTCAATTATAATTAGCATAATTAATCACTCCTTTCTCTTTGTTCCCACAGAGTACTTTATTCAAAATTTCTTTTTTGTAGAATATATTGTGTCTATATATTCTTCTGAAACACTTGTTCTTTATTTTGGGAAATCACAGATACTTTTGAGAATACAATAATGAAAGCCATGAGTCTTCTTCCCAGGAAAATAATACAATATAGGTACAATTGGGAATACAGTTTGAGAATGTTCATTGACTTGAGGTTAAAACCACTGAGTCTGACTGGGCTACCTGTAGGAAGGCACTGATTCCATTCTGCATCATCTGAAACAGAGTAAGTGCCCAAATCAAACAGGATAAAAAAAGCAGCGCATTTCAGGTATCTATTGTGCAACAAACCATCCCAAAATTGGATTTTTACAATTCAGGCAGGGCACAGTGAAGGTGGTTCTGCCCCATGTGCTGTTGGCTGGGGCTACTTTGACTGGGGAATGGAGGAACCAATATGGCTTCACTCACATGTCTGGTGCCTGTGGCTAGAAACACTAGGGAATGGCTTAACTTCTCCTTTTGTGTCTCTCTATCATTTCCCCTATAGTCTCATAGCATAGCCTCCAGAGCATCTCTCTACATGAACTCTCCAGCAGTGTAGTCAAACTTCTTCAAGATGGTCCAAGGCTTCAAGAGGGAGGGAGCCTTTGGTTTTGTCATATTTGTTAATATCCCATTGGCCAAAACAAGTCACATGACCAATACTAGAGTCAGTGTAGGAGGGAGGTAAACAGGGTATGAATACCAGATATGTGATTTATTGGGGGCCACCAAGTAAATAGTCTACAGCACAGCCTTCCTGGAAAAAAAAACCGGACAATTATTGAAAGAGCAAATAATCCCTTAAAGATAGTCTATAATATGGGTAGGGTATCTACTGACTTCCTCCCATCATTCAGTCTCAGATCAAAAATCTCTTTCTAAGGGCATCTGACATAGATCATATCTTTCTGTTAGTCATTATTCAAGAACTCCATGCCTTTCTTCCTAGATACATATCATAGCTTGTAATGATATGTGAATATCTGATTTCCTATCACCCAAACTACATTGTGTACTCTTTGAGGACAGGGAGAATACTGTTTTGCTTCCCATTACATAGCAGTTCCTGGCACAGGATCAGGTCCATGGTAGACTTCCATAAATATTTGAGGAAGGAAGGGAGGAAGGTAGGGAAGGAGGGGGAGGGAAAGGGAGTCAAAGGGAAGGAAAAGGAAATTCCATATGATGTAAGTTATAGGAATTCAAGATATGATTTGATTAACAGTAATGTTCAATAGATAGTAGTATGTGCCAGATATGATGCTAGGGTAACTATCTCATTTAATCTCCTACAACCCTATGTAATCTAATATTATTCATTCTATTTTATAGATGAGGAGACTGAGGTTTACTGTAATGCAACTGCCCAAGATGAGCTGGCAAGTGGCAGAGCTTGCATTTGACCCTGAGTAGTCTGAACTCAGAGCACACACTCTTAACCAATATGTCATTCTCAGGACAAATTAATATTTAGAAGCAAAATGAGAATACCTAAAAATGCAAACTAACTTGAGTGTCCTCTCAAGGACTTTAATGAGAAAAGATGAACAGATAGTCAAAAGAAAATGAAAAAATGCTTATTGCTTTGGGAAAAAAATGTTTCAAAAAATGGTGGAGATCAAGCAGAAAAATGGAGTGAAAAATGAAAGCATCAGGGAGATAATGAGGCAGAAAGAACTGACAGGGAGGAACACTAGAAGGTGGACCCACATTTCATTAGAAAGGAGGTGATGCAAATACCTCTGAGGAGGTGGGAAGGAGAATTAACTAGTTAAAATTTTCAGATTGGTTTTGCAAAAGGCAGCTCCCAAGATGAGTCATAATTTCAAAGATTGTGGACAAAAAGTGTGGAAAATAGAAATATTATAGCAGGTGCAAATTTTTATTAAGCACAAAACCCTCATTTGAGATTTCTGGTTTTCTGCTGA
>NW_017732090.1:688201-690916 GCF_001890085.2 Hipposideros armiger | reverse complement strand
GATAATATAAAACATAGAAATTATTATGATAACATATATAATCTTTAGTTTGTTTGGTAGAAAACTTTATAACATTAATAGTAGACTAATAGTCTAAAAATGTGTCTTGTTTAATAGAGAGAAAACACTCAACTCTACCAGTTTATTTTTGATATTTAAATGTATTTGTATTTAGCTTAACTATATGTCAAACTCTCAAGACTTTTTACAAACCTTTTATGACTTTTTTAGTCCTTCTTAGTTTGTCTTTTTTATTTATTCAGAAATAACTATCTTTAGGATAAACTATTTTTTTATAGTTTTTATAAAAATATATTTTTATACCTTATACCTTTTCTGAAAATACATATTTTTATATTAATTAGAATCTATAACCTTTATAATCTTAGTTTTTACTGATCACTAGAAGTAGGTAATTAGTACTTCTATTAATAAATTGAGGAATATACTTTGTAACCTTGAAAAGCATAGGCTTTTGTAATGTAATATATTATATATTTATTAATAGATCTTAATTTATCTTTTAGCGCATCCGTGATAAGAAGCCAGAAATAGATAAACTCAGACCTATTCAATAATTGACATTTTAGTATTTTGTTATTTTGAAATACCTAGATAGTTAATAACTTTTATTTATTAATATAACTTAGTAAAACTAAGAAACTAGCCTTAGTATTAAATAATTTTAGATCACGTGATCCTGAGAAGTAGTTGAGTTAGTCTTTATTATCTTAATTAATATAAGTACTTAATCTCTTATTTTTAGTTAATCAAATATTATAAATTGGTAATCCCATCTGGAGGCAAAACATTATAATATATATAAAATATAGACAAATAGGCCTTAGAGACTATATATATAACAGAACCACCAACAATTGTAGAGAGGATCTAAGATCTTATAGTTGTCCTTATAACTTTAAGAGGCTGTAATAAGGAGTGGGGGCTTGCTGCCTGGGTTTAAAAGTGCCTCTTTTTTTTTCTTCAGTTACCTCAGCCTCAAGCGGAGGCTGTAGCAGCCCTTTGTTTATAATTGAGATTATCTGTAAGACCTTGAAAGTCAGTGAGAGTTACAAACACCTTTTAAGACTTATTTTTGTCAAGTTCCTGAATATAGAGTTGGTGTATAAAACAATTTTAAATATATGACTTAGGGGGCCTATAGAAGGTGCAGATACAGAGCTTCGGATCAGCTTGGTGTCTAAGACACAAATAGACAGGGACAAGAAAAAGAGAAAAGGCAGACTAGAGGCAAATAAAACAAATAAGTTACATAAACCAGAGTACTTACAGACTAAATCTTCCTGAAATGAGGAAGAACTAAAGCTTTTCCTCCCAAAAGTGAAAGCAAAACGTTCNTGCCTGGAAGAGCATTATTCATAATGAGCTCTAACTAGGAACCACTCAACTGCCCATCAACAGGAATGGATAAATCAATCATGGTTTTTCACACACTAGAACACTACACAGTAATGTGCATAGACAATGCATTGTTATGTATAAAACTAAAGATAAACCTCACAAACATTAACATTTAAAGTAAAAAAAGAGAGGCGAACTATGTCGTGGGAAGTCAGGACAGTGGTTACCCTTATGTGGACAGGAAGGGATGCCTGGAGGGAGCCTGCGGGAGATTTGTGCGATATGTGCACTTCTCTGTATGAATATTATACTTCAATAAAAATTTACAGAGAAGTTATAACCATGTTCAAAAATAAGATAAACATCTCCAAGAACTCAAACCTGAATAGAAACACAAAAAGGTAAGAGAAGCAGCAGGCAGGAAAAAAGTCAGTAGAGGTCAGGTAGCAATCTCTTATTCACAACCTGTTTAAGAAACACAGGAGGGTCATTCCAGAGGCTCCTGAAAGAACCCTAAGTCTGAAGATCTTGGGAAAGTTCACATTCTTTCTTGTGATGTCCTTGTTTTAAGTCACTTCTAAGAAACAGGAAGGTACATTCCTCTCATCATTCCTTTCCCAGCTCCTAGCATTGTATTTCACATATGATGGGTTCAAAGTAGATACATGATGAATGAGTGATGAATAAACAGGATTAAGTTTCTCTTTTTTAAAGGTTGTGTCTTCAGTTAGATTCTTCTAGCAACAGACCCTAGGAATGTATGAAATTGTTTGGGTGATGCCCCCAGGAAGTACCTGTAGCAGAGAAGGGAAGTGAGACAGAAAAGGGAAGAAGACAATTCTGGGTGAGTTAAGTAGATTTCCACTATGAGGAACTGGGGCTCAATCCCACTGCAGAGCTCACAGTGTAAAACATACATCAGAGTGGACCCACCCCAAGGTGTGAGGAAGCTGGTGTATTGATCCTCCAGCTCACATGTGTCCCTGGCTACAGGCTGTTCCCAGAGGGCTAACTCCCTGGCCTGTCTTCAGGGAACCATATGTGCTTCCAATAAGATATCTGAACATGGGAGGTGCTGAGAGGAAGAGGGAGGTATCTGCTATAGGTGGCCATGAGAAATCCTCATTGGAAACATAATTTTGTTTTCCTCCAGTGGTGGATATTGGTCGTGACTGAAGACTGCAGAGATTAAATTGTGGTTCAAGAGCTAAAAGTAAAAAAAATCATAAAAGTCTCAGTAGCAACCAAGTTTAAGACCCTCTTCACCTGGACACTCTGATGTTTAATTCTTTCCTCACACTGTTCACTCGATAAACACCCATGAAGTGACCTACCTAAGAAGCTTCAAGAAAA
>NW_017732090.1:684026-685593 GCF_001890085.2 Hipposideros armiger | reverse complement strand
AGAGGCTCTGAGACCACACAAAGCGAGAGAGAGATCTGATCAGCTGTGTCAGACCCTTTTATTACTGCAGCCATTTTCTACCTGCAACTACTGGAAACCTGGGCCAGAACCACCCGGCCAGGTCTTTCCTGAATTCCTGACCCTCAGAAATATGAAAGACAATTAAGTGATAGTTGTTATTTTAAGTCACTAAGTTTTGAAGTGATTGTTAACCAGCAATAGATAGATATTCAGAATACCATCCATATCTAGAAAAGTTTGACAATCCCAAATTGAAGAGGAAACAGTAATTAGATGAGACACTGTTTATGTTATATTATTTTCTTAGTGATAATTAGTGTAATATATTTTTGAAAACCTGAATATGGTTCATCAACCATATGATTTTAGTTCTTCTTAATTCATCAATTTATTTCCTAAGGCCTGGGTTACAAGACCATTTTAGGGATACAAGCCTAATAGGTAAACCAGGTTCGCCCAACAAACCAAGTTATGATTGTGGTGTGTAAGGAAGAAATAACTTTTATGCAGCCTGCCAGACATTCATGAACATGGTAACACATTATATAATTGATTTTCAATAGGAATTAACCCCAATTTTGATAGTCTTATCTTACAAAAGGCAAACTCAATAGGGGCTTGGTTTATGTGAATCAGATGAACTTGAATCACTTTGATCTGTTTGTGCATGGTAAAAAAGCAGAGCTGACATGTGGATTGAATGTTGATTTCATGTTGAAAGGAGCCTTAGTAATGTCACTGATAAAAACATAGAACTTGAATGGAGAGGAATTAATTTATTGAAAGCCACATTCTTTAGCACATGGATTTTCACATTATTTAGAGATTTCTTGGCATGAAATTCATTCCATTCAGGTAAGCTGCCACACGCTTTGAGAAGAAGGGAGTGTGTCAGTTATCTTTGGTTGTTTAACAAATCATCCCAAAACTCAGTGGCTTAAAGTAATTACCATTTTTTTAGCTCATAATTTTGTGGGTTAGTGGGCAGTTCTTCAGGTCTGGATTGACTCAGTTTATATCTGTTGGATTCTCATGTGTCTGTGGTCGGTTGGCAGGTTGGCTGGTGACTGGATGATCTAGGATGGCCTCACTCACTGCTTTGCAGCTAGCAGGCTGTAGGTCAAATGGGTTATTTTGGTTCTTCTCCCTATGGTCTCTTATCCTGTAGCAGGCTAGCTTAGGCCAGGTAACATAAGGTCTCAAAATTTTGAGTGCAGCAAGAGAGATCAAACCCTAAAGTACAAGTACCCTTCAAGCTTCTGCTAAAATCCCATTGGACAAAACAAAACACATGTCTAAGCCCAGATTGAAGGTGTGAAGTACACACTCCACCTCTTGATGAGAAAAGTGGCAAAGTCACATTGCAAAGAAGTGTGCATTTGGGGAAGGGAGGAATTTTTGCAATCTGACATAGGGTGTACCATAAACCCAGAGCCAAAATCTAAGGACTACAGTTATCATTCATTCACCAGGAGCTGCCAAGAGGACACAAGAAGCAAACAAACAATCTCTCCATCCTTTCTAGGTCTCTAATAACCTGTCATCT
>NW_017732090.1:677558-679586 GCF_001890085.2 Hipposideros armiger | reverse complement strand
CAACCTTACAATCTTAGTTATAGTGGCCTATGTGGGGAAGTCCCTAATGTGTCCCTACATTGTAACAAACATTGGCTGCTCTTCCCTCTACCCATAGACTCAGACAAGTCATGATCAGCTTCTTAGTGCATGAGTCAGAGAAACACCTGGGTATACACAAGCACACATGAGTGCACACGCACACGCATGTGAACGTGCACACACACACACACACACACACACACACACACACACTGATCAATTAGCATGATAACTGAGGTGGAGATATAAAAGAGACAAGATGGAGGAGATAGTGTGTTCTAGTATGTTCTCTCTGTTCTCTCTCTGGCCACATTAACTGAATGTGAGCCCATAAGGAGCCATCGCATATGGGCTTCTGAGCAGCCCGCCTGGATTTGAATCTTGGTTCTACCACTTTCTAGCTGTGTGATCCTGTGCAGATTACTTAGCCTCACTGTAACTCAGTATCTTCATCTATTAAAACAAAACAACAGCAAAACTCATGAGGTTATTGAGAATGTTATGTAAGTTGATATTCTTAAAAAGTGCTTAGATTAGTGCCTTCCTCAGAGTAAGCACTATGTAAGAGTTACTGAAGAAGTATGGCTACCAGGGCCAGAAAGAAACTAAGGAGTGGCTTTGTAACACCCTGAGCTGCTTTGGAAACCAGGTGACAAAGTGTGACTGAAAACTGGAGATGTGGTTTTCTTCCTACTCCAACACTGAGTCTTCACCAGTATTGGAATGTACTGGACACTATAGAATCATTCTTCTTCAATAGGGACCTTGAATAAGAGTAAGAGTAAGAACAAAGGCAGAGAGGAGGTATCCCCAAGCAGCAACACAAAGAAGAGAAGAAAGACAGTGATGATGATGGATCATGTGACAACAGATGAGACAGCAGACACAGACTGCTTTACAGGTACATGTGCGAGACCTTTATTGGACCACCCAGAAATATGCCGAGTGTGACTTGATGGTTGGGGTATGGATTTATCAGGAAGTGTCTTCATTCACCTGTCTGGCAAGTCATGCTTTCATCTGGAATCAACTGGAGTACCCATATATGGCCTTCTCATTGGCCTGATCTTCCTCATAGCATAGCGGCCTCAGGGTATTCAAACTTCCTCCATGGAAGGTCAGTGCTTCAAAAGCAAGTCTCCCAGCTAGCAAGGTGGAAGCTACATTGCTTTTATGACCTAATCTCAGATATCACTCAAAATTACTTCNTGACTTGCCCTGACAGCCTACTTCTGTTTCTTTGTCTTCATGCCCCATCTTGTGCAAAACTACAAGTGAGAGCATTTAAACTATGAGCGACATCCCCTTTAAAAATTCTTTCTTTTATATTTAGCTTTTGCACTAGCTGAGCAACATTTCTCTAGTGTCTATAAACCCAAGGTTTCTGGAAGCTTATAGACATAAAACTTCTGAAAAACATGTGAGAGAATGATGAGTGCAAGGTGGGTTGGATCTGGATGGCCCCTCTCAACTTTCTTCCTCCTCAAGGGAGCTGGATTCAAGGCTATTCTTATTAATGTGTTTTTGTTGCTGCTGTTTTTGTTTACCCCAGTGTTCCCTCAGACTTCTGAATTCCCTTGTCTATTAAACGGAGCAGAGCTACTCAGTGAACACCTAAAATGCCTTTGGTCTTAGATAGCTTTTTTCACCTTTGCCAATGGCTGTCATGTTGGTTTTTCGTGCTTTATTTTGTAACTGACTTGTTGTAGCTGGACATTGATAGAGGCAGATAGCTGGAGGAAAAGACTCACATGATAACACTGTGTCAATTCTATTAATGGACCAAAAAATAGATCTAAGGTCAAGTCAGAGATTTTGCCTTTGGCTATCTGTGGCAGACTGCATTTCTAAAGATAGCCACAATGATAGCTCCCACACATTGTTCTTCTTATGATGTGAGTGTGACACTCCTTCCATTGAGATATGGGGTCTATACCTTCTCCCCTTGAGCTGGGGCTTGTGACTATGGAAGAAGTAATGCTATGTGACTTCTGAGGGTAAATTATA
>NW_017732090.1:662555-672368 GCF_001890085.2 Hipposideros armiger | reverse complement strand
CTTAAAAAGTGCTTAGATTAGTGCCTTCCTCAGAGTAAGCACTATGTAAGAGTTACTGAAGAAGTATGGCTACCAGGGCCAGAAAGAAACTAAGGAGTGGCTTTGTAACACCCTGAGCTGCTTTGGAAACCAGGTGACAAAGTGTGACTGAAAACTGGAGATGTGGTTTTCTTCCTACTCCAACACTGAGTCTTCACCAGTATTGGAATGTACTGGACACTTTAGAATCATTCTTCTTCAATAGGGACCTTGAATAAGAGTAAGAGTAAGAACAAAGGCAGAGAGGAGGTATCCCCAAGCAGCAACACAAAGAAGAGAAGAAAGACAGTGATGATGATGGATCATGTGACAACAGATGAGACAGCAGACACAGACTGCTTTACAGGTACATGTGCGAGACCTTTATTGGACCACCCAGAAATATGCCGAGTGTGACTTGATGGTTGGGGTATGGATTTATCAGGAAGTGTCTTCATTCACCTGTCTGGCAAGTCATGCTTTCATCTGGAATCAACTGGAGTACCCATATATGGCCTTCTCATTGGCCTGATCTTCCTCATAGCATAGCGGCCTCAGGGTATTCAAACTTCCTCCATGGAAGGTCAGTGCTTCAAAAGCAAGTCTCCCAGCTAGCAAGGTGGAAGCTACATTGCTTTTATGACCTAATCTCAGATATCACTCAAAATTACTTCTGCTACTTCCTATTCATTACTAATGAGACACAAGCTTGCCCAGTTCCCAAAAAAGGGAACATAGACTACACATCTTGATGGATGAAGTGTCAAGGTCACATTGGTAGAAAAACATGTGGAATGGGAGATGTTGTTACAGCTAAAATGCAACCAGTGGATATCAAGCCAGAATATATTTGCATTATGTAATATTTTAATTTTAATTTAACTTTGACTGGATTATAAAATGATCTACTTAGCCTACACAGTCTTTATCTTTGTATGTGGAAATATAGCAAAGGACAATCCAATATTATGTAGTCATTATGTGCTTCCTTATGGAATAGAATTAGGAACCTAGGGGTCAATTGTGTCCTTTGAATCATAGGAATTCTATATGGTGAAAGGTTGGAAAAACTTGTTATATTAATAAAATTGAGTTAGCAATCACAAAAGGGAATGTATTGGCTCTCATTGCCAGTAAAGATGTTGAATAGCTCACAGAACTGAAAGGAAGACCCATGTGACTCAGAATCTCCAGAACAATAACTGGGGTCTTAGTCCTGCCAGCAACACTTTCTCTGCCATTTCTCATCTCTGCTGTCTCTTTCCTGTTTCTCTGTTTTCGGGGTTGTTTCCTAAAAACTAAGCACCTTCTCTGTGAGACTTGGAAAATGACCAACCAGTATCTACACAATAAAACAGAGCTTTTTTTCTCCGATGCCAATATATCAATTATATGGCAAGACTCTGATTGGCTCTGCTTGGGTCATATGACTCTGCCTTGGAATTACTTTTGCTGGAGGATGATGGCTCCCCCATCTCCAGTTGAGATCCCCAGCTGACACCAAGTAAACAGAGATAAGCTATCACCCTTACCCCATCAGCCCTTCCCAAATCCCTGACCCACAAAATACTAAGCAATAAAATAGTTGTTATTTAAAGCCACTGAGTTGTGGAGTGGCTTCACATCTGCAGAAAACTCATCCACCCTCTTGTTCTACTCAGAAGAATTGGTCCCACAAGTTGGGAAGGCCTGCCGAAATTTGGGTGATTGAAAAGATCAGAATATGCTTTGTGTTATTATCACAGGGTACAGAGCATCTCTCTCAGAAGACTAAAGCCAAAACTAAATGAGTTGCTTTTCTGCAGGGCTGGGCCATGCCATTCAAATTCAACTGCCTTATTTGGTCCTAAAAACTTTTCCAGCAGACCTTGTGGGGTCAGTGAGCATTCAGTTTTCTGGGAGCCACTAGGTGCCATTTTAGCAACCCTGAATCTCTTTGACCTTTTATTAATCTTTCTACGGAGCTTGACAAATGACTGTTCACAGAAAAATTTTAAAATATGAGATTGGATCTCCCACTGGGTATAGCTCTGACACAGTCTACATTGGGTAACAATGGGAGCATTCAGGCTACTGGACTAATTATTTCCCATGTTAACACCTACATTCTGAGAGTGATCAATTCTGCCCACTGGTCTCCATGGCCTGAGGAGAACTTTCCAGCAGCTTAGGCATGTTTCCTCATTATCCGGTGGTCAATAAATCATTTGCCTAGATGCGTTTTATGGTTGCCCAATACACCAGTATAATAAAAGTTTGAATTAGGTAATGCTCCTTTTTATTATCAGAAATGAATTACCTCATGGGGCCAAAAGATACACAAATGCAGTGCGCCCTTCCGCTAAGTGAAAGGTTTTTTCCAGTCAGCTTCCCATAAATGCAGAAGGCAAAAACAACCATATTCCAAGATTGCTCAGTATCAATATAAATTTATTTTACTGGATTAATTTAATAACAAATAACATCATAATTTCCATAGCAATCATGGCATACCATTAAGACAATATTAAACATAAACTCCAAACTTTAAATGCTTCTTCTGAGCCCAGAATGGAAGGCTTTCTGCAGGGCATGGGGAAATGTTCATACTGGGGAAAAGTTCTATTTTTGTTTCCACTAGACCCTGGAATGCTGATAAAACAGCACATTATGCTAATAAATATATGTAATAATACCAGTGTTCATGTTCACGGTAAAAGGGAATATCATTCTTTGATACTGAGTGGTAACATATTCAGTGACTTTGAAAGCTAATGTTTTATTTATAACTTTTAAACAAAATTCATCATTCAATGATTAAGTGCTTACTGCATACAAGGGATGATCTCCTGATTTTCTCACTCTTTGAACCCTGGACTAGAGTCAAGACACCTGGATATCCAGTTTGTGTGCTCCTCAAGGGCAAAGACTCAGTCTTTGCTTCTGCCCTGTCTCTGCTATCTGGCGTACAGTAGGCACTCAGTAAATGCTTACAAATGAGCAAACACTTCTTGCTGATACTGAGGCAGTGATAGTGTGGGAAGCTTTTCCAGAATAGGGGACCCATAAATTGAGTCTGAAAGGACTGGTGGAGTTTAGTTACCAATGGAAAGATAGAAGAAAGGCATCCTGAGTGGAAGAAAGAGGCATCGATGGGAGAAACAGAAGGCTGTGGGCTCTGACGATCTTAAAGCGCTGCATCTGCGATAGGCTGAGGGCTGAAATGAAGCCAGGGAGGGAGGCATCAACCAGCTCATGGAGCACCATAGAGCAGGGGCTTGAGTCTGTGCACCACGGGGAGTTGTGAGGGATCTGAAGCAGAGAAGGGTCTTACCTGGATTCCTGATTTAGAGAGATTTTTCAGGCTTCTGTATGGAGATGGATGCCCAGAAGGTAAAACTAGAGAAGAGACACCTTAGGAGACCAGGGGAGTTTGGGCCACCCTGACACAACTCCACTGCCACCACATGTGCATAGTACAGGCTGGCTTTGACACTGCTTCCATCTCAATGCCACCTGAGACTCTCGACAGGGTCCAAAAAAGTAGCTCAGGACCCCAGTTCTTGAGGCATCGCAAGCTCTTTCCCAGTTTCAACATTTCTGAGGACAATCTGCCCTCAGGGGACAAAGAGTCCTGGTCTTGAACCAGCATTGGGAGGACAAATCTTAAATGGCTACATTTGCCAACAAGGAGCTTTGCACCAAAAGGAGGGAGGAGGCCACTTTATTCCCTGATGACTGCCATTAGAAACAGATACAAAATCGCAGGCCTTTAGTTTCACAGTGTTTCCAAGACCAAAGCACACCATGAACCCACTTGAACACCAAGAATTGTTTTCAAGGTGCTTTCAAGAAAACTGTGGGTTTTGAAAGAGAAAAGCCCAAACCTTGTACTGTTTTGTAAACATCAGAAACTGTCTACCTAGTGTGGGCCCTTTCCAGACTAGTCTGTGAAAATAGTAAAACATTTTGAAGAAATATTCAAGAAATCAAAATTACTTAGAGTAGATGGAAGAAATGCCAGTAAGGACTCGCCAAATCCTTTTAATCTAGGTTGTTGTTCTTTACAGCAAAGGGAGTCTAGAGGATTGGCCAGCTCCATCAAAAACCCAGACAAGGAAATATATTGTACTTGCTTTGCAGCAGACGAATTTAATTTGAACAGAGAGAAAAACTTAGTGACAAGAAAGGTTGTTAGGAACTACAGCGTGTTACACAGAAAAGCCTCTTCAAATCCATTCTTTCTGCAAATACACTTTGAGCACCTACTATGTGCTAAGCATTGCTCTGTGCTAAGGGAATTTATTCATGAGTAAAACAAAGATTCCTGACCAAATGGACCTGTATTCGAGCTGCCATGCAACTGAGCCCAGTATAGGGACAATGCAGTATGGGGACAGTGCAATATGGAGACAGTGGGGACAGTACAGTGTGGGTACGGTGTAGTGTGAGACAGTGCAGTGTTGTACAGTCCATTATGGAACAAAGCAGTGTGGGTACAGTGAGTACAATCCAGTGTAGGTACAGCCCACTGTGGGGACAGTGCAGATTGGGGACAGTCAGTGCAGGCACAATAGCTACAGAACAGTGTGGGTATAGTTCAGTGTGAGACATTCTAGTGTGGGTACAATGGGTACAGCAAGGTACAGTAATGAGGAAGACATAGCTTAGCTGCAGGAGAAACCAGAATGTGAATAAAACGTTTGGCTGGGCTAAAGGGCAGGGAGTGAGGGCAAACCTGAAAATAAGATTGCAAATCTGCACCAGGAGAGGTAACTCAGAGAAATCCTCTGTCTGGGTCATCCATAAGTACTGTGCATGACCCCAGGTCAGGTGTCTCAAGGTATATGAGTAACCTGGATGTAAGTAAATGAGATGACATAGTCTCAGAACACAGCAATGCAAGCCTTCTTCAGGCAGATCATGGGTGAAAGCAAAATACAAAATTCTCACTGCCTGCTGCCTAGCTGAGTCCAGCTCAGACCTGGAGTACAGCCTCATTTACTAACCAGAACCCTTTAAAAATGCGATCTCAAACCACTCACCTCTGGTATAACTCGAAACCCTGGCTCTTACTTTCCTCAGATGTCTAACAATGGATTCAACCCAAGTTCTCAGCAAGCTGGGAGGGGGTCCTATCCGAGTAGGGCCAGCTGATCCATATCCCTGCTAATCCACCTGAACATAATTGCAGTAAACTCTCTTGACACCCAAGCTTTCAAAACAGATGCCTGGTTGGGACACAGTGGATAAAACAGAAGCACAGTATGCCTTGTAGGTTCACCAGAACCCCAGCCCTCATTCCTGAGGGTGGCATAATTGTAGCCTGGGCTCCCTACTGAGCAGTCCCCCTGGAGTAGAAGCAGCTACTACACTAGAGTGAGTCCTTCTCCAACAGGCCCTGGAATCCTGACCACTGCTGGACTTCACAGTTGCTTGTACTTCAGGAAGACAGATATCTGGGTTGGTCTCTACTGGTGTCTCCACAGATGGTCAAGAAGCATCCATGTTCACCCAATACCCTGGCTCAGCTCTGCAACACTGTGGATTTGATTCCTTGTTTCTTGATGTCAGAGGAACTGGGACAGTCCCAGACAGGTTAACAATTCTATCACCCATAATCAGAAAATTTTCTTTTATTCTTCATGGATTCCTAATAGGGACCCACGGGGTGTCATTGTTGTCCTTTCATACACATCCACCCAACATGAGACAACCCAAGGCATAATCCCTATGAGATGCTTAATGAACTTTTCACAGTAACCAGGACATGCTCTCATTTGAAACACCATGTCATTTCAAATAATAGCAGGCACCAAAAGATGATATAAAGAAGCAAAAACAAGGCACATTAGAGACATTTTACCCTTTACAAAGGGGTAATCAGGGATCATAGGTGTGGTTAAAATAGCACAGTTTGTCAAATTCCTTCTATAAAGGGGCACATGGTAAATATTTTAGGCTTTGTGGACCAGAAGGTCTGTTGAAAGTATTCTACTCTGCCATTATCACAGCCATTAACAAAACAGAAACGACTAATGTGCTGTTTCATTAAAACTTTATTGACCAAAAACGGCAGTGGGCCACATGTGGGCTGCAAGCAGTTGTTTGATGTTATACAAAGAGATAGAGTAGGAGGAAAGCAAGGACAGAGCCGTTAGTAACAGCAATATTTAAAGGATAGCAGTGCAGAAGGGGTAAAAGCCAGATTACAGTGTGTTAGAGTCAAGATTATGTATGTATATGTGTGTGTATATACATATATATACACACACATATATATACATATACACATTATATAGAATATATGTATACATATATGTATAGATGTGTATATGTATATATGCACACACATATATTTCTGTGTGTGTGTGTGTGTGTGTGTGTGTGTGTGTGTGTGTGTGTATCACACATACATTGGAGGAGTTTTGTTTCTGGCAGCTTAGAAGATTAGATATACTGAATAAGCTCCCTATCGAAAAAGCAATTCTGAGTAAAACTGCATCTCTGACCTGGATTGGGAGTAAGGAATCCTCAGAAGAAGCCAGAAAGAGAGTGAAAGGAGGATACCTGTGTGTTTGCAGCAAACCATGAAAAACATTGTGATTTCCTTTTGTCAGCTTCATGGAGCTCTGGGAAGAGACCCAGAAGCCTCACCCAAGCAAGATGGGGAACCCAATAGGAGCTCCCCACTGTGTTTATTAGACACCAGTCACCTTAGGTGTTCCACTTCTGGAAGGATTCACATGACTCAGTTTATATTCACAGAACAGCTGAGAAAAAATCCAGGGCAGCAGCAGGAACAGAGGATGTGCGTTGAAAGGGGTCTGAAGATACAGGCCATGGCTTCTTTGTCCTCCCACAGCTGGTTTCATAGGACAGCCTGTCTCCAGGTCTCTAACAAGCGCTGGTGTGTGCACACATATGTGTATGTGCATATGTGTGTGCACATGCATTCATGTGTGTGTATTCATGTGCATGAGTCCATGTGCAGGTATGTGTGTTTGTGGGAGGACAGGCGGGTGAAGCACCTTGGTACATTGGTACCAGGAAACCGGTTTATGGTGGGGTCTGTTATAGACACATTCTAGTTATATGACCAATCTTAACCCTTGAAACCCAACTCCCCTCCCCAGCTGCCACCAAACGCAGGAACAAATCATAAATCTAGATATTGTTACTAAACAAGTCTTCTGCTCTGAAACAACTCACTGATTCATGATTACAGAACACCGTTTACCATTAGTGAGCATATGGTCCAAGGGTCAGTAGCTCCGGAGATGAGCATGTGTCAGTACAGCCCAGGGAAGATGACCTCGTGCTATGCACCACATCTGGCTGGGATTCCTCGTAGTCAGGAATACCTCTGTGGTCCAAGGAACCTCAAGAGATAATCTGACTTAATGTGGTCCCAAGTTGGTAGTGCCCCAGGTAATAGGCAGGAAGAGAGATACAAATCCTTTATAGAGAAACTCAGCTTCAAGCAGGGCCTCAAAGAACTCACACAGGTTAAGTTCCAAGGAAACCAGGCAGTTCACAGACAAGCCACCATAAGCAGGAACGATACAGGGCGGAGAGAATTGCAAAGTCTTTAGATACTGGACTCATCAGGCTCACAGTGTAAAATGACTATTTTCCATATGTTTAAAGAAATAAAAGAGAAACTTGAACTATAAAAGAATTAGATGCTCCAAGGAGTGGTTAAAATGATTCAAAAAGGAACCAAATGCAACTTAAAATGATAACTATAACAATTAAATTTTTTTTTTAATTTTTTAATTTAATTTAATTTTATTTTTTTATTGGGGAGTTGGGGGGATGGGAACAATGCTGGGGAATTGGGGGAAGGGGAACAGACAAGTTGCTGTCGTTTTGTTCTTCAGTTTAGTTGTGGAGGACTTCGCTCCACTGGCCCAAGTTGGCACCATCATTGCGATCTTCCCGGGCGAAGCAGATCAGTCACCGGCTTCTGGACGGCCGCTCACTGCAGCTGCTGGCCACTCATGCTGGCTGCTGGCTACACACGGTAGCCCATGGCAACCCGCTGCCACAGGGGCTGCAGCCCACACTGTCACCGGCGACTCACGGCAGCCCAGCTCCAGGTCGAGCTGTTGTTCAGCATCTTAGCTGTGGAGGGCAGAGTCACTGGCCCTCATATGTGGGATCCGAACTTGGGCCCTCTGGCGTCCCAAGCCAGTTCTCAACCTTCGCGCTACTCAGCCGGCACAATTAAAATTTTTTTAAATAAATTAAACAAAAGACTTGACTTACACAAAAATAGAATAAATGAAGATACAATGGAATTTTCCCTCATTTAGTCCAAAGGTACAAAGGAATGGACCAAGAAAGAGGTGTAGTGGGCCATCACCAGGGAACAGTCCAGACTCACTCCAGGCATCGCTACCAGGTTGACCCAGTTTTCTAGATCTGTTCTGTTTTGTTTGGGGTTTTAATGAGAAAACAAAAATATTACTTTTTCTGCGAAATCTCCTGATTTTTAAATGTTGGATACCAATTCAATCAAAACAGAACATTAGCTGCAGGCATTGCAGCTGATTTGCGGTCAGCGTGTGACTTTAGAGTACTGACAGTAGGAGGGAAGGAAGAGCATGGAAGAAGTCAACAACCTCAGGTGAGGAGAGCGATAACCAGTGGTGGGACGTCATTACAAGCCGGGGGGTGTGGTCTCGAGCACGGGTATTGAGTGTAGCTGCTTTTCCAAGGCAGGAGAGACAGAGCTGCACATAAATGTCAGTTAAGCTTAGTAGGTCCTGACCAGCTTAAGAAGTTTAACCTAAGACCCTGGTATTCTTTGAACAAACTGCCCTGACCGTTAGCCAAGGACATTTGAGTCAGGGAGTTTCTGTGATACAAAACTGAATCTTTATGTCACTGGGACAGTAAACGTACTAAGTAAATAAAACCTTAGAAAGCTAGATCTTAACAGCTATGATAACATCAGAATTGTCCCAAAAAAAATCTTGCAAACATAGCCTCTCTTGTTGCCAGGCAAGTTGACAGGAATTTCCTACCAGTAAATTATCTTTAAATATTCACTAAAGACATAATGGGGATCCTGGAACAACATAATAAGGAAATAAATTTTCTGACACTGATTTCTGAAGGAAGACTATCTCTAATTTAATAAGCCAGAGAACAAGAAACCAATGAGCAAGGTAAGAAAAAAGAAGTGAAAAGAATGAATAAAATACCATCCTGATGTTTTGAAAGTCACTAAAAAGTGGCGAGGCAGATTTTGGGCCCCTAGTGAAAATATGATGTTATTCACTGAGGCCCTCAAGACTTCCAGGTGACCTGACATCACAGAGAAAGCAAAAAGGTCTGGTGTCATACCCACTTCCATTCCACCAGCCAGGAGCGTCCTTTCCAAGATGCAATCAGCTTGCCACACTCAGTATATGCCACACCCAGAATGGTGGGCAGCAAATGAGAGCTCACTATAGGCAATTTCTCTTTTCAGTCTAGACCTCCCCATATCTGGGTGTTTATTTTTGTGTGGGTGCTCATTCTCAGCAGCTACTGACCTCTCTTGTCTGTTATTTCAAAGAACCAGCACTCTGTGTATAAAGGCTGTATGCTGTGCCAAAGTCTTAAACTTAGGATGGGAATGCATATTTGATCAAGATCTATGTAAATTCCACCCACCAACAGAATGAATATTTTCCTTTACTTTGAAAATGCAGTTCACCTTTGTCTGTATTTGCGTTTCTACAAGTGACAAAGCCTTCATTTAATGTTTGCCATCAAACTTTTATATTCAGCCTTCCTCCTTTTAAATTATTTCTTGAAAAAGTA
>NW_017732090.1:658226-662455 GCF_001890085.2 Hipposideros armiger | reverse complement strand
ACACACACACACACACACACACACACACACACACACACACACCACAAAATAATGTTTTGTGCCTTGTGTCCTGTATGTGAGATGCTTTCAAGAGCATTGTTAAGCCAAACAAAGGCTAATCCTTGCCATTTGTCTTGAATATTGTCTTGGTCACAGTTTGAATCACATTTTTCCTACAAAATTATTTGGCAGCTTTTCTAAAATACAAATATATATTTTTAAAGTATTTAAGTAGTATTTTCTTAACACAATAAAGTATGTAGTAATATGGGAGTCATTTTCATTTTAATCTGTCATATTAAAACAAAAAAATATAGATTTTTTTTCCCCTTCTCTGAGAAGCCTTGTTACCAGACTGTCCAGAGGGACAATAGGAACTATGTGAAGATCTTGTGAAAATGTGGATTCTGATGCAGTAAGTCTGGGGGAAAGCTAAGATTCTGCATTTCTAACAAGCTCCCAAATGAAACCCACGCTGCTGATCCGAAGACCATATCTGGAGAACAGCAATGAGCAGAGCAGTGGTTCTCAGCTTTGGCTTCCCATGTGAATCTCCTGAGGAACTGTAAAAGCACAGTTGCCTTGGCCCACCCCAGAGATTCCAGTCTAATTGGCCTAGAGGGTAGCCTGGCCACCAAAAGTACGTGAAAGCACCCAGGGTGATTTGAAAGTGCAGGTGGTGAATAGTGGTCTAAGGCAGGACCCAGCTGGCAGACATGTCACATTCTCCACTGTGAGTTCCTGCAGGGCAGAGTCTGTGGCTCTGACCACCTGTCGATGAAGACTCTGCCTAGATCATTATGGAAGTACAGCATTGCTCACAAGGTCATTGGTGTGCTTAAAATTAAACCTGACCCTTGTGGGTGAATGATCAGGTTCCCTTTACCACTTATATGGAGAATTAGCACATTTGGGTCAGTGGCTCCCATGGACACAATCTGAGTGGTCCAGGGTGAGAGGTTTTGGAGTCTTTTATTTTAACCTCATTTAAGCATCACATAAAAAACTCTAGGAGAGGGCCAGCCGAGTGGTGCGATGGTTAAGAACTGGCTTGGGACGCCAGAGAGCCCCGGTTCGGATCCCACATATGAGGGCCAGTGACACTGCCCTCCACAGCTAAGATGCTGAACAACAGCTCAATCTGGAGATGGGCTGCTGTGAGTCGCCGCGACGGCATAGTCTGCAGCCCCTGCTGCAGTGGGTTGCCATGGGCTACCGTGTGTAGCCAGCAGCCAGCGTGAGCGACCAGCAGCCGCAGTGAGCGGCCATCCAGAAGCCGGTGACTGATCTGCCTAGCCCGGGAAGAGTGCAATGATGGTGCCAACTTGGGCCAGTGAAGCAACATCCTCCATAACTAGATTGAAGAACAAAACGACAGCAACTTGTCTGTTCCCCTTCCCCCAATTCCCCAGCACTGTTCCCATCCCCCCAATTCCCCAATAAAAATCTTAAAAAAAAAAAAAACTCTAGGAGAAAGATACAGTCTTCTGCATTCTCCAGATAGGAAGACTGAGGCAAAGATAAATATTTAGATAATTAGGGACTAGTCAAGTTTATGTTTTCCAAAGAAAATCAGTATTTTATCTCCACCTTGTAGAAAAACAAAAGCACACTGAATGTGTTGGCAAAGACTTAAGGTAAGGAAGTTATGTTGCTGAGGACTTCACAGACACCTTGTGATTTCTCAAAGAGCCCCAGGCTTTGGCCCAGCTGATACTGAAGATGAACAGTCTGGGTTATGACCCTGCCTGGCCTAATGACTCTCTGGGGTGTTCTCACACCTGCAGAGACCCACCTGTGAAGATAGATACAGTGTTACTATAAAGGTCCTAACATAATGTTGAAAAGAATACAAATACAATAAAAGCCATGCGTTGTGAAAAACAGATTTGGCTGAAGACACAGGTAGAGAAAGAGATGCTAGATTCAGAGCATTCCTTGAGCAAATTTTAAAAGCCTCCAGGCTCTACCCCCCTGGTTTGAAATTGGTGATGGTGATGTGCCTTCATTGATTCACTTTCAGAAACCTTTCCCAGGCTTACAGTTATAACTCATCACATTACTATCTGTTGGCAGCTGGAGCCTATGTTCTGGTGAATCTTTCTAATGTAGTTGACTTTTTTGTTTGTTTTGTTTTGTTTTGTTTTAGCTGAACTTCTACATTAAAGGCCATCATTTTCTTCATTTATTTTTATGTCCTCTTTATGACCTCTAGGAAATTATCCATAAATATTATTGAATAATGAGATGACCTTGAGGACACCAAATGAGCACTCTAGTGGCCAGATTCCACTGAGTCAGAAAGGATAAAGGAGTTACAGGCATGGCAAGGTTCCCACTACACACATCCCTATTCTGCTATATTGATGTGTTGGTAAAACAAACCCCTGCAAAAATATTGATTCAATGAAGAGCTCAAATTCAGGGTTCATTGTGAAGGCCAAACGTAACTAATCATCACTAGCATGTAGGTGCAGGTGTGGATCACAACATTAGAGTGACGATCAGCTTGCAATCCGACTTCAGCAAACGTATTCCATGTATTTCTGAGTCTCCCAAGGGGGGCTCTGATATGTGTTTGAAAGTCCCAAAGGGCATTGTTGTGTCCTGCCAGGTCTCACTCCCCTCTGAGTCACTAAGTATTACTGGCCTGCAAACTTGCCCACAGGGCACTAGGTTAATTGCACATTAGTGGGGTCCCCAAGAAGGGCTGCTTGTATCCCAGTGTGTTCCAGTATTCCAGTCTCTGTATCTAGAACCCAGGCATGCATGGGTCTCTCTAAAACTGAATTTGAGTCTCAGGCATCACATCTATTTACAATGTCCACTCTCCTCCCACATCATCTAAGGCATTTCCCATAGCCCTTTTTTATTATGTGTTTTCTTCCAGGAGACTCCAAGTAAATAAATGTCAGTTAGGCTCTTTCATCAGTTTACCAATCATGCCCAAACCTTCTGGATTCCAGCAGTGGGCACAACTGAGACTAAAACAAAGGTCTGTAAAAGCAGAAGAGTGTTTGGCCACAGATCCAAAGGAATAAATGAAGGAAATGCCATTTTTACTTAAGGCTCCTTTTTCAAAGCCAACAAGCACATGTTTAGGCTGACAAATGGTGGGGTATTTACTGCATCTGACAGTTGAAATGAAGCCCCAAATTTCCAGAACAACAGGAATCTACCATGTGGTCTTATTAAAGATGTTACTGGGATCAGAATAAACTTGCCAAATGGGAAAACCCAAATCAAATTATTATTCAAGTAAACAAATTGAAAATGAAGGCATTCCCAGATGCTTTTGACAAGAGGTAAATGGATTACTAAATCAAACATTTCATAAATAAATTAGCAAAACGCATTATGTAACACTAGCATTAATGACACACACCAGATTGCCAGGGTTCTTAATCAAATCTTTTCAATCCAGGCCCTTATTTTGTGAAAGGATTGGTTCTTACAGACAACTCATAACACAAAGCAAAGCTCTCCAATGACGTTACTGACATCACCAAATGCTTTTCTTTTGATCTGTCTCCAGGCCTGACATTTTTGCAAATTAAACTAGATTACATTATCCATGATGGCTTAAATTCAATTATCCAAACAACTAACCAGCCAACTCCATGACTAAATTACCCACCTGCTGCCTGAACTTTCTGGATTTGACAACATACTGGTTTCATTTTTATTTTAAAATGTAGAAGTAGACCTGGATTTCTCCTGGAAAGGAACCTAGACATTATCTTTCTTTTTAAAATAACTTTAGGGATCATGGTCAAAACTTCACTGCAAAAGATTCAACAATACTCAGATGTTCAGAAGTAAGGGCTGAATGGTCTTCATCTCCCCTTTCTCTCTTCAATGTTATTATACTGATCTGCTTTCTTAACCATTTATTTAGGTTTCAATTTTATACAATCTGTGTGTCCTCAGCCACCTTTTTCACCGGATCTGGCACCATGTGACTTCTGGCTCTTCCCCAAAATCAAAATTACCATGAAAGGTAAATGTTTTTAATCAATTCAGGACATCAAGGAAGCTATGACAGCGCAACTAAAGACACTCATGAAAGAGGGCTTCCAGAACTCCTTCAGAAGGTGGCAAGAATGATGTGATAAGTGTGTTCAAGTGAGGGGGAATATTTTGAGGGGGATTAATGGCAATGTGTCTTTTACTATAATAATTTTTTTTATTTAAACTTTCACTGTATTTTTTATCACACCTTATAGATA
>NW_017732090.1:644875-657181 GCF_001890085.2 Hipposideros armiger | reverse complement strand
TGTTTTACAACACTTTTTACTATATTTTTCATACTGCACTTCACATCCCTGCAACAATTTGTAACCACTAATTTGTAATTTCTTACCCCTTCACCTTTCTTACCAATGCCCCCAATCCCCTTCCATCTAGCAATCATCAGTTTGTTTTCTGTGTCTCTGAGTCTATTATTGTGTTTATTCATTTATTCTGTACTTTAGATTCCACATATAATTGAAATCATAGGTTATTTGTCTTTCTCAGTCAGACTTATTTCACTCAACACAATATCCTCTAGGGTCTATCCATGTAGTTGCAAATAAAAGATTTTATTCTTTTTAATGGCAGAGTAATACTCCATTGTATAAATATACCACAATTTCTTTATCCAGTTGTCTATTGAAGGGCATTTCAGTTGTTTCCATACATTGGCTATTGTGAATAGTGCTGCAGTAAGCATAGGGATACATATATCTTTTTGAATGAGTGCTTTGGATTTCTTTAGATGAATGCCCAGGAGTGGAATTGCTGGGTCACAAGGTTGTTCTCTTTTTCAGTCCTTTACGGAAACTCCATACTGTTTTCCACAGTGGCTATACCAATTTGCAATCCCATCAGCACTGTACAAGTGTTCCCTTTTCTCCTCATCCTCGCCAACACTTGTTGTTTGTTGATTGATGGCCATTCTAACAGGAGTGAAGTGGTATCTCATTGCAGTTTTAATTTGCATTTCTCTGATAATTAGTGACATTGAGCATCTTTTCATATGTCTATTGGCCGTGTTTATGTTCTCTTTGGAAAAATGTCTATTCAGGTCCTCTGGCCATTTTTTAATTGGATTGTTTGATTATTTTGGTGTTGAGTTGTATCACTTTTTTTAATAAATTTAAAAAACAAGTAAAAAACTTATTTTTTTAAAATAAATATTAACCTGTTATCAGATGTGTCATTGGCAAATATCTTCTCCCATTCAGTAGGATGTCTTTTCATTTTTGTTGATTTTTTCCTTTACTGTGAAAAAGCTTTTTAGTTTGATGTAGTCCCATTTGTTTATTTTTCTTTTGTTTCCCTTGCCTGAGACGATATATCAGTAAAAATAATATTAAAGGTAATGTCTAAGAATTTACTTCTTATATGTTCTTCTAGGAGTTTTATGGCCTTGTGGCTTACATTTATTTATGTCTTTAATCCATTTTGAGTGTATTCTTATATATGGTGTAAGAAGGTGGTTCAGTTTCATATTTTTGTATCTATCCAGTTTTCCCAACACCACTTATTGAATAGACTGTCTTTATCCCAGTGTAAATTCTTTCTTCCTTTGTCACAGATTAAATGACCATATAGACATGGAAATATTTCTGGGCTCTCTATTCCATTCTATTCATCTATGTGTGTGTTTTTATGCCAATACCATGTGGCCTTGTAGTACAATTTGATTATCAGGTAGCATGATACCTCTAGCTTTGTTCTTCTTTCTCAGGATTGCCATGGCTATTTAGGGTCTTTTATGGTTCCATATAAATTAGGATTATATTTTCTAGTTCTGTGAAAAATGCCATTGGTATTTTGATAAGGATTGCATTGGCTCTATATATTGCTTTGGGTAGCATGGACATTTTAATTATATTAATTCTGCCTATCCATGAGCACAGTATATGTTTTCATTTATTTGTATCTTCTTTAATTTCTCTCTTCAATTTCTTATAATTTTCTGAGTACAGGTCTTTTACATTTTTGGTTAAACTTATCCCTGAGTATTTAGTATTTTTTTATTTATTTATTTTGGGTGCAACTATAAATATGATTGTTTTCTTAATTTCTCTTTCTGATAGTTCATTGTTGGTGAATAAAAATGCAACCGATTTCTATATATTAATTTTGTATCCTGCTACTTTACTAAATTCACTTATCAGTTCTAATACTTTTGTGGTGGAATCTTTAAAGTTCTCTATATATAGTATTATGTCAACTACGAATAATGACAATTTTATTTCTTCCTTTCCCATTCGGATGCCTTTCATTTCTTCTTTGTGTCTGATTGCTGTGGCTATAACTTTCAGTATAGCGATGAAAGTATGCATTCTTATCTTGTTCCTGATCTTAAGGAAAATGCTTTTAGTTTATCTCCATTAAATATATTAGCTGTGGGTTTGTCATGTATGGCCTCCATTATGTTGAAATATGTTCCTTCTATTCCTACTTTCCTGAAAGTTTTATCATAAATGAATGCTGGATTTTGTCAAATGTTTTCTCTGCATATACTGATATAGCCATATGATTTTTATTTTTCATGTTGTTTATGTGGTGCATCACATTAATCTATTTGTGGACATTGAACCAACCTTGCATACCAGGAATGAATCCCACGTTGTCATGGTGTATTATCTTTTTAATATGTTGCTGAATTTAGTTCGCTAATATTTTGTTGGGAATTTTTGCATTTATGTTCATTAGGGTATCAGCCTATAGTTTCCTTTTTTTGTAGTGTCTTTGTCTGGTTTTGGGATCAAGGTAATGGTGGCCTCGTAAAATGAGTTTGGGCACCTTCCCTCCTCCTGGATACTTTGGAATAGTTTGAGGAAAATAGGTATAACTCTTTTTTAAATGTTTGGCAAAATTCACCTGTGAAGCCATCTGGTCTAGGACTTTTGTTTGTTGGGAGCTTGTTGATTACTGATTTGATTTTGTTGGTAAAAATTGTTCTATTCAGATTTTCTGTTTCTTCTTGACTCAGCCTTGGAAGATTGTATGCTTCCAGGAATTTATCCATTTGTTCCAGATTGTCCAATTTGTTGGTGTATAGTTGCTCTTAGTATTATCTTAAATTTTTTTTTGTATTTCTGCTTATCTGTTGTTGCTTCTCCTTTTTCATTTCTGATTTTATTGTTTTGGGCCCACTCTCTTTTTTTTCTTGATGAGTCTGGTTAAAGTTTTGTCAATTTGTTTATCAGAAAACAAAACAAAAAACAAAAAACTCAAGGTTTTATTGATCTTTTGTAAATTTTTTTGTCTCTATTTTGTTTATTTCCACTCTGATCTTTATTACTTCTTCTTATACTCACATTGGGCTTTGTTTGCTGTTCCTTTTTCAGTCCCTTAGGTGTAAAGTTAAACTATTTATTTTAGATTTGTTTGTTTGTTTGTTTCTTGAGATAGACCTGCATTGCTATGAATTTCCCTCTTAGTAGTGCTTTCACTGTGTCCCATAGATTTTGAGTTGCTGTGTTTTCATTTTCATTTGTTTTAAGGTATCTCTTTATTTGTTCCTTGATCTCATTGTTGACCCATTCATTACTCAGTAGCTTGTTATTTAGCCTTCATGTGTTAGTGTGTTTTTCAGTTCTTTCTTGCAATTGATTTCTAGTTTCATACCATTGTGATCATAGAAGACACTTGATGTGGTTTTAATCTGCTTAAATTTATTGAGACATGTTTTGTGGCCTTACATGCGATCTGTTTTGGAAAATGTTCCAAGTATACTTGAAAAGAATTCTGCTGCTCTAAAAATATCAATTAAATCCATCTGGTCTATGTGTCTTTTAAGGCTGCTGTTTCTGTGTTAACTTTCTGTTTAGAACAGGGGTCGGCAAACTTTTGAGACTGAAGAGCCACCAGGGGTCAGCAAACAGCATCTCACAAGCCACATTAGACTCTTTGGGTATATACATGTGGCTCTGAAGTAAAATTGGAAATGAAAATAAAACTATCATAATTTCATTTATAAACTTTTTAAAGGATATTATTCATATAGTGGTGATTATGTAAAAATATATTTATGGCTCTCGAATAATTTTTAAATTGTTGTGAGGGACAGGATTGGCTCTTCCAGGGGCTGGCAAACTTTTGAGATAGAACGTACTGAAAGAGCCACATGTGGCTCGCAAGACGCAGTTTGCTGACCCCTGATCTAGAAGATCTGTCCATTGGTGTCAGGGAAGTGTTTAAGTCCCCTAATACGATTGCATTACTGTTGATCTCTGTCTTTATGTCATTCAATATTTGCTTTATATATTTAGGTGCTCCTATGTTAGATACATAAATGTTTACTAGGGTGATGATTTCTTCTTGGATTGATCCCTTTATTATTATGTAATGTCCTTTTTTGTCTCTTTGTATAGTCTTTGCTTTAAAGCCTATTTTGTCCTGTATAAGTATTACTACTTCAATTTTTTTCTCATTTCCATTTGCGTGAAAACTTTTTTTCTATTCCTTTACTCTCAGGCTGTGTGTGTCTTTCAATCTGAAGTGTGTCACTTGTAGACAGCATATGCATGGGTCTTGTTTTCTTATCCATTCAGCTACCTTATGTCTTTTTATTGGAGAATTTAATCCATTTACATTTAAAGTGATTATTGATAGGTACATAGTTACTGCCATTTTATTATTCATATTTATGATCTTCATTTGTTTGTTTATTTTCTCCTTTCTTGTGCTTAAAAAAGTCATTTCAACATTGCTTGTAATATTGGCTTGTTGGTAATGAACGCTTTTAGCTTTTTCTTGTCTGGGAAGTTCTTTATCTCTACTTCAGTTTTCAATGATAGCCTTGCTAGGTAAAGCTGTCTCGTTTGTAGGCATTTGTTTTTTCATCACTTTGAATATTTCCTGCCATTCCCTTATAGCCTGCAAGATTTTTGTTGACAAATCAGCTGACAGTCTTATAGGAGCTCCCTTGTAAGTAACTAGTTAAATTTTTCTTGCTGTTTTCAGGATTCTCTGTTTGTCTTTAACTTTTGCCATCATAATTATGATGTATCTTGGTGTGGGCCTGTTTGGGTTCATCTTGTGTGGGGCTCTCTGCGCTTCCTGGACTTATGTCTATTTCTTTCACAAGCTTAGGGAAGTTTTCAGTCATTATTTCTTCAAATAGATTCTTGATACCTTGCCCCCTCTCTTCTCTTTCTGGTACTCCTATGATGGGAAAGTTGTTACACTCGATGTTGTTCCAAAGTTCCCTTAAACTGTGTTCATTTTTTTTTAATTCTTTTTTCTACTTGTTGTTCTGATTGGGTGTTTTCTACTACTTTGTCTTCTAAATCACTGATTCAATCCTCTGCTTCATCTAGCCTGCGATTGCAGGGTCTGAGTCACTGTCCACCACCAACAGTTCCTGGGCCACTGTGGTCTGTCCACTGCTGTAAAAGGCCTTCAAGGTTTGTGGGGGTGGAGCCAGCCACTCAGCAGCCCAAAGTGCCTTGGGCAATGCAGCACCAGCTGTGAGGAACAGGAACCCAGGGCATCACCAAGTGGAGCACATGCACAGATTTCACCAAACCAATGCAGTCTCAGATTTGGCCCTTTGGAGGAGGGTTCAACATAGAAAAGATGGCGTCCTCCTGTAAGCTACATGTGAGTCAGGTTCCACACAGGAATAATGGCTCCTCTTCCTCCAGCCCTCACTCCAAAGCCACACAACTCAGTCCTTCTAAATATAACTCTGGTGCCTCTCAAGTTGCTCTCTCTCCACCAGAGACCAGGTGAGTGTTTGCAAGTGAGCAAATCTGTGTGCAGGCTTTTTGAAAGCATCTGGTTTTCCAGCTGCCTTCCATCTCACTCAGATAGGCAGCCAGAGACCTTACTTATTTTCATTGTCAGGTGTTGTGAAAACTCCTCTTGCCAGTATAGGACCCCTGGGCTGGGGAGCCCAATGTGGATCTGGGACCCCTTCCTCTTTTGAGGGGACCTCTACCACCAAGGTTTCCCTGCTGGTGTTCAACCCTATCTGTGGGTTTGGGTTCAGGCCATTTCACATCTCCACCCCTCCTACCAGTCTCAGTGTGGCCTCTTCTTTATAGCTTAGTTATATGGGTTCTGTTCAGGTAATCTTTAGATGATTCTTGAGGTTGATTATTCTATAATTTACTTGTAATTTTGGTGTGATCTTGGGATGCAGTAAGCATAGTGTTTACCTAACCTGCCATCTTGGACCTTTTCTCTGAGGTGCCTTTGTTTTAGAATCTCTCCTAATAGCCTTTCCAAAATGAAACCAGGGAAAAGCTTTGGGAATAGCAAAGCAAATAGGGCTGTAACTAACTGTTGGCTTCCTAATAAACATTATCATCCCAAAATATGGCATATGTTTCAATGTAGCAGAACTGCTTGGTCTTTCTGTCTGGGGATGAACCTGAAGATTTGAGCACTGTTGTCAGAAGCCTACTGTGACCCCTGTTCTACTGTGCACACTGGGATATAAAGCTAAGTAAGATAGTATTTTGACACCAGGAATTCTTTTATCCAACGTGCTAAGAAAATGGAGTTGTTCTAATTAACTCAGAATTTTAAGAAATTGAGATATCACATAGAATCATTGATGGGGTTTTCAAGTTTATCTCATCCAATGCCTTATTTCATAGAAACTAAAACTCAACAAGAGGCAATGACTTTCTCAATGTCACGCAGCTGGTTTATGTCAAAGCTGAGTCACCAAGCTCCCAGTGGTTCCATGGCCCTCTATATTATGCTGCCTTTCTGTCACTCAGCATTTCCTGATAGTCAAAGAATGAAATTAACAGATTTCTGGTTAAAGATGACACATGAATTATACTTGTTTAGATCCCCTTCCACCCCAAACTCCACTGAAGCAACAGTAAGGAAATAAGAGAACACAACAGAAATAAAATATTGGAATCTCAAAAGTAGATGGATCAGTGTTAATTAACTCTAAAAATCTGAATTCATAGCCAAGGAGAACCTGAAATACATTACAAAACTCCCCAAAATTTCAGGAATTATTTGCACCAAATATCTTTAGAATGGGGAGGTGTTGGTATAGCATAAGAAAGGAGAATTGGTTGAAAAATCTACCAAGAGGCAAGTGGAACCCAGATCTCTTCTATATGTCCATGCAGCAAAGCCAGTGGCCCTCCATTGCAATGGAAGAATGAAAGCTGGTAAGTAAGAATTATAGTTTGTAGATGTTGAATAACAATTTTGGCTACAGAACCAAAGGCTGATGTATCTGACAAGATCAAGTATCCAGTGGCCATCACTAATAGTATTAATAATTGTTTTCTTAAATTGTTTGCCAGGTATCAACTTCCAAATTAAATACGAGACACATAAACAATGAGGACCAGAGCTACCCCTACAAAATCCCCAGGTCATCCCCTTTTCTGTTGATTTTGAGTTAATCAAAAGGAGGTTACCTTTGGTGAACTTGACTTAATCAGAGAAGCCTTATGAAAAGGTGAAACATTAGAGAGACGTTCTCCTGATGGACTGAGAGAAAGTAGACCTCCATGCTGTGAGGCCATATGGGACCACATGGTAAGAAACTGCGGGTGGACCTCAGAGCAATCCCAGGTGATAGCTAGCAAAAATGAGGCTTCAGTCCTATAACCACAAGGAATTAAATTCTGCCAACAACCAGTGAACTTGGAAGATGACTCTGAGCCTCAGATAAGAATCACAACCCTGGCCGTCATCTTTCCTTCAGCCCCCCAAAATGACCTGAGTAGAGGAACCAGCCAACCCATATCCAGACTCTTGAAGAATGGAAACTGAGAAAGTGAATTTGTTGCCTTAAGTCACTAAGTTTGTCATAATTTTTTATGCAGCAGTAGAAAACCAATACCTCTGGGTAGTATCAGTGGGAAAAAATGGCCAAGAAAGAATAAGGCAGAAGTAGGCCACAGGCCAAGCCCACTGCTAATTTAGCAGGAGTGAATCTTTCATCTTATATTCTCCATATTTATTCCCCCACATCTAATAGGAGAGTAGTTATAATTTCCCATTTTCCTGCTCAAATTAGAAATATGCTTTGAAACTTTTTCCTCTCAATGGAGGTGAGGAGGGTCCAGACCAGGCTTTCATCACAGTAACCCCTGGGTGAGGGTGGTCTTGTTCAAAAGTGACCAGAGTGAAGGCAGAGTGCTCTAGATAACATGATCCTAAAATGAAAATGGTCAAAATCAATATTTCATGAGAGAAAAGCCAAAGACAGAAAGAATAAAACCTGGAACCCTGATTACAGACACACCAAAGCCAAGAACTAAAAATAGAGACCCAAAGCAAAGGAGGCCTTGTGCCATTTCTGGGGAAAACCAAGGCTCAGTGGGCACCTTGGAGGTCAGCAGGTGAGTGGTGTGGGGTATGCCAGGATACTATAAAACTATAGTTAGGAGATGCACAATTACTCTGGGCCTTCCCCAAGCACCAGAACACAGGTTTGGGAAACCGCCAAGGCAAGCCCTCATTAGTGTCTCTGGAGGGCTTCTACAGGTTTATTTTGGAATCTGGTGTGAAAAAATGAGCCAAAAATAACGTAATCTACACTAATAATCCTTGGCTAGGATAGTTATGTGCAGGAAACTATCCCCCAGAAGCCACCCAACTTAAGGCAGGGAACATGCTAATGGAGGTCTCAGTGGATCTCCAATTGAGGTCTCAAATGGGATCATTGTAAAGAAAATTCATGATCTTAGATATGTCTCATGTGGAAAGGCAATCTGCTCTATTATAAGAAAGTAAAATAGAAGACCCAGAACATTTGGGCACAGGCTCACCCTTTCACAGCCCACCCTAAAGTCTAAAAGTTGGCAGGTACTTTAGTGAGCATCTGCCTCAATACCCCTAAACAGGTAGGACATGTTCAAAGAGAATTTGTGACTCTGGAAGAACCTAATACTTATCTTCAAACATCCAAACACTGTTATTGGACTAAGTTACAAAGAAAGGGCTGAGTAGAAATTCCAACTCTGTGTTCATGAATAGTGTGTGCTCAGGCAAGTCACTTTACTTCTCTAAACTTGAGTTTCCTCATCTGCAAAGATGGATATAATGGATACACACATAGGGTTGCTATGCAAATTGAACAAGGCAATCAAAGAGCATAGTGCATGGCATATAACTTTTCTGTACATTTTCTTGTGGATATTAGGACCCACTGTTCTTTCCCCTCTACTCTTTGGACGTACTTCTCAGAACCTTCTTGGAAGAAACCAAAAGTACTAAGTTTCTAAATCTGTCGTCTTAAATCTTGAATCTTAGAACAAACCCATCATACTCTCAAGAACCAGAAAATATCACTGGTGTTCCCAGTGTCCCACAACAGTCTCTTGGCCAGAAATTAAATTGTAAGAAAACTTGTAGCCTGGTCTAAAGAGTAGAAGCAGGGACAATCAAAGCCCAAGTCCAGAACACAGTCAAAGGCAAGTATCTTGAAAGGATCCACTGGCTCGATTGTGGCTGCTTTGAGCATGTGAAACAAAAGCAACAATGGAAACAAGACTCAGGGCAAGTAAAGTGCAATCATTAAATTTTCATGATTTCAGAGCTTAGGACGTGTGTGTTCATCAGTATGGCACTTTTTATGTCAGTGAATTTATAATGAACATAGCTATTGAAAAATCAGCTCTATTCACAGCAATAGCTTAGTGTATAATGCTGGTATTTTGGAAATTGTTATCAAAGCTATTTCACTATAAATACTAAAGAAACATTTAATTAAGTAAAGAAATCTAAATGCTTCAATACTACTACCATTTTTCAACAGGTTCAGAGAGGTTCACAGCTGTCAACTAATGCTTTGTTATCACGACACCTTAGTGAGGTCACCTGACCCTTTTTTTTTTCTTTTATTCCAGAAAGTAACTCAATACAGAAAGCTTCATGCTTTGTTTATTTCACAAGGAGTGAGGTCTAGTTGGTTTCTAACTCATATCCCCCAGTCCAGAATCATTTTCACAATATTTCAACCCCTAGCCCGCCATCACACTTACACACACACACACACACACACACACACACACACACACACACACACACATGTACACACGCACTCACACATTAAATAAGAGAAACTCCTTGAAGGGCCAACTTGTGTTTTGAAATTTGTGCTGTCTCTTTTATATCCTAGGAGCATTACTTCGACTTGTCACCTACTAGCTTTGTTGTTTGAAGACCCTCTTTTCATGTAGGGTTCTCTTAGACAACAGACTCTGGGACAAAGATTTGAATGCAAATGGCTTATTGTGGGGTGGGGAAGGGGGATCTCAGGAAGTAGTGGCGGAAGTGGGTAATGGGACATGAGAAGGCAGCCAATATCAGGTGTCCTGATGAGCAGATTACCACTGTGGGCAACTGGGGCTCAATCCCACTGTTGACCTCTGGAAGTCTGTCTAAAACACATCTCACAGAAATTACCCCTTCAATGGTTGAAATAGCTGAAATATTCATCCACCAACTTCTTTTTATCATTGGTTCAAGTCTGCTCCAGGTAAACGCCTCTGTACTTCTGGCCTGTCCCACACACAGACCAAGCATACTCTTACAGCCAGCAAAAGCCCTCAGGCTTTTACAGGTGCTAACAATGGGAAGCCACCACCATAGCATAAACAGGAATGGTGAGTAGCAAGTAAGTGTGAGCAGGAACTTGACAATGTATGCTTCATGCTGTATGTCAATGTCCTCAATTCTAGACTCTCCCAAGTGGCCTTTCTACCACTTGGCTTCTCCCGCCTAACAGCCAGGCCACTCAGAAATGGACCCTACTAGAAGACCCTACTTGTGACTTGCCCTTGTGCACAGTCCTGACCAAGAACAACGCTGGCAAAGAAAAGAGGGGCAGATGCAGACGGGCACCCAATGAAAGGCAGTATATGCAGTGGTTAAGAGCATGGATGCTATGCCTCACAGCCTGGGACTGGAGTCCAGATCTTCTATTTCTCATTTCAAAGTTATTTCAGCACTGGACTATGATATTTTCCATGAACCAACATTATTAGCCAGATTTCCACAAGACCCCCTCCCCCAAAAGCAACTTCAAAGAATGTCATATTAATAGTAGACTTGTACAAAGACTACCACATACCCAGCAGCAGAGGCTTGTTGCTCATAGAGCCACGCAGCAAGAAAAATTGTTTCCTGGAAGAGACTATAGACCTCCTAGGAGGGGGCTTTAAGGGGTAAGCTCCATCTTGGCAAACTAAAAGCAATGGCAGCGACTTCCAGTTTCATTATAATCCCACAGGCCAACCACCAGGGAAGGAGAACCATGTGGAATTGACTGGGCATAAGCAAGGCCCAGAAGATTTTTAACTTAAAACAATTTAATTATAAAAAGAAAAGAAACAGACCCTTAAAGGAAAAAAAAGGTAGAGGGTGCATATGAGAGAAAATTGTTATGTGTGTATGTCTGTGAAAAGAGACAATGAGAGAAAAGTACAGAAATAGATAAAAAGACAGAGGACTAAGTGGGGAGGAGAGTGAATGAGAGAAAACATAAAAGAAGGGGGAAAAGGAAGGAAATAATTTGTCAGTTGATATTTTTAGTTCCAGACAGCAGAAAATATTTCTGGTTGACTCAAATTTAAAATTACCTATTGGAAGAATAATCTATAAAACAGGAGAAAAAGAATTACCATATTTTGCCATGTATAATACACATTTTTTTGCCCAAATTTGAGAGGGAAAAATAAGGATGCTCATTATACATGGGTAGTACTAATTCCACATCTATATAAATGTTTTTAATTATGTTATTTATGCTTATGAGTTAAAAGTATAACTGTAGAAATCAATAACAATATCCATATGAAAATAATACCCTGGCATATGATAATCAGTTTTGTTGAACTTACTATGAACTTGAAACAATGAAGAGTTCTTGGCCTTCTATGATGTATAAATATTGTAAATTTGTTACTGGTACATAAAATTTCTTATACCTTGTAATTGTTTTTGTGTTTTGTAATTTTTTGTTACATAAAATTTCTTGTACCATAATATGTTAAAAAATAAATGCTAAAATTTCTTTATAATACAAAAACTGAGCACCTAAATGTAAACAAATAAAAATTTGAATTAAAAAATTAAAATGAAAGATTTCTTTTCCCTGAAAGTTTGGACCAAAAACATGGGTGTGTGTTATAAAAGGGAGAGCATTATACATGGCAAAATAAGGTATATAAGCAGGCCTCAGGAGAACAGAATGAGGCAGTTTCCCAGATCTAGGCAGCAGGACAAAATGGGTCATACCTTCCGTCAGTACTCGCCATTTTCTATCAATACCCCCACTGAAACTCAAATTCCCAGAAGAAAGATTTTGTCCTATTTTTGACCACATGGCCTACTTTTGATTGAGGGGTTGGGGGAGTGGCCTTGATTGACAATCTCACACAGACCACATAGAATGAAGTGGTGTCTCCATGATGGCACTAACACAAAGAGCAAGTGATGCCAGGCAAGCAGAAGCATCAGCTGTTCTCTACCAATAACGAACCCAAAAGAGAGGAGGGTGGTGGGGTTCAAAGAGAGTTAGGATGACCAGCTACAAAACTGGGAAAGATTAGGAAACAGGAAGGAAAAAAGACGAATGAAGAGAGAAAAAA
>NW_017732090.1:619063-644791 GCF_001890085.2 Hipposideros armiger | reverse complement strand
TATATATATATATATGAAATTCAGTTTCTAAATGAGAAGTAGGACCCAGACAAGTAGAAGGAAGAGAAGAAAGTGATGTGGGGATGGAGATGATGGCAAGGAATCACATAGGGCTCACTCGTGACTTCATGGATCTGTGACAATGTTAATACATTCATATTACTTCCTATGCCTGTGAAGAGGATGGTCAGGAAGAGGGGTTCTGGCCACCCCAAGAGAATGAGATTCAATATCCACTTCGTTCAGCATGGACATCCACTAAGTGATTTGATATTCATCATTTGATATCCATGGTTGTCCCAGTTTTCTATTGTTATATGACAAGCCACCCCAAAACTTAGTAGCTTGAAACCAATTATTATTATCTTTCGTAGCTCTTTGGTCTAACTGGACTCCCTGAGTAATCTTCACATGGTGTGTTCCACACAATTCAGTCAGGTGTCAGCTGGGTTGCAATCATCTGAAGGCTCAACTGGGTTGGAATGTTCAAGTTGATGCAGTCACGTTACCAGCAGTTGATACTGCAGCTAAACTGAGGCTGTCAACTTAAATACATCCATGTGGCTAGGAGTTCCACAGTATGATAGCTGGATTCTGAAAAAGAGTGTCTCAAGAAGCTACTTTCCAAGAGGCAGAAAGAGGAGGCTGTCAATCAAATTAAGCTAAGCCTAAAATTGGCACAGCATCACATCTTTCCTGGTCAAAGTAGACACAGTAGAATTGCAACGATGATAAAGTTACATACTCTGCAAAGCTCAGACATGCCACGAGTCCTCTGGTCCTGCTTGTTAAGCCCTCCCCACTTTCATAGGGTTGGGATTCCTATTTTTCTAATTCTCATATGTATTCTTTCAATAGATCCATTACTTGAGGCTTATGGAAGTCTTCAAATCCCCAAATATCTTCCTGGCAAATATAATTATTATAAAACAATAATATCCACCATTAAAAAGTGTTTACTATATACTATACAGTCACTATTTCATAAATCCTACAACAATGTGAAAGATTTTGCAAGTGAAGAGACTGAGTATTTAGAGAGAATGTCCAATACTGGGGAATTGGTTGGATAAATTATTCAAAGTCAGGTAAGAATGGCTGAACTGGATTTAAAACTCAGCCTATCACATTGTAAATCCCAATTCAGTCTGATTCTTCCACAGCATTTCGTAGTGGTGGAGGTCTTTTCTGCAGAAATATGTGCCATCTTCACCACGCATCAGAGCAGGGCAGTGAGTTAGGTAAAGAGTCTACACTGTCACTAGTATTACAGTTTTGCTCTTGATTCCAAGTTGGAAGCCACTGGCTGATCCCAGGTGGGTTCCCAAAGGCCAGCATTCCAGAGAGTTGTCTCCCAGTGAGCTCCTTGTCTGAAAGAATAATAAAAGCACTGTTGTGCAGTCCAACCCCGAGGAAGTTCTGCTGTGGATTCTTAAAGAAAACTGGACCAAAGTCTGTGAAGAAAGTCATCCTGTCACTTTCTCTGCAAGCCATCTGGACACTCAGAAACTATCCCACATCAAAGTTTCTCTCTCTCATAGGCAATCCAACACCTATTTTCTTAATCATGCTTTTTTTTTATGCACACATACATACAGAGGGTGCCCAAAGAATGTATACACAATTTAAGAAAGAAAAAAACTATTAATATTGTAATACTCAATATATACCAATAACAAAAGATGAATACAAGTCATGTTTGACTTCTGCAATCACAAGAGGTGCTCAAAGAGGTTGCCATAAGCATAATTTTAATAGTTTTTTTTCCTTTCTTAAAATGTGTATACATTTTTTGGCACCCTCTGTATATATTTTACAACCATGCTATCTGTGTTACCATAGTTATGATCCTGCCAGCATTGCCATAAAAATAATAGTAAATCTTTGTTTTCTGAGATTCAGAAATGGCTTATAAAAACTGGTCTAAAGTAAAGCTCATTCCCAACAGTTTCCAGCCAAGACACTAATAGATTTTGTTGGCAAATTAAACAACGTCAATTTACTTAGAGGGCTAAAAAAGTACAAAAGTTTACTATTTCCAGATATGCTTCATAAAGGAAAAAAAATAACTAAATCTCAGTATAAACAAAATTATAGATTTAAGTTTAATTTTAATGAATCTGTAAGCCATTCATTTGATTAATTTAAAATGTTAAAAAGTCAAGTCAGCACTGTACAATCTACAGATGTTTTCTGATTGCATTTGCTAGAGATCTTTTGATAACAAACAGCAGAAATTGGTAATAGCTACTTTAAGCAAGAAGAAAATTCATCACAGGGTTTTGCAGGCTCTCACAGGATTACAGGAGGAAGGGGAGGGGATACTTACAAACCAGGGTTGAAAAAGATGGAAACAGATCCAAACAGTCCCAGTAGCATGAACTGCTTGGTAGTACCATGTTTAGAATGAAGGCACTCTAACCCTTTCATCCTTCTCTGCACCTTTTTGGTCTACATTCAAAATCCCGGGGAAAGGTTTGGTTAGCCAAACCTATCATGTGGCTGTCGTTTCTATTGCTCCTGCTTCTTGGGGCTACCACAGTTGTGGGGGGAGCATCCAGTAGAATTGTTTATAATTGAGGGGTGGGGGGAGAGAGGGAGAGAGGGAGAGAGAGAGAGAGAGGGAGAGAAAGAGAAGGGGAGGGGAGGAGCGGAGAGGAGAGAGGAGAAGAAGGAGAAGGAGAAGGAGAAAGAGAAAGAAGAGGGACAGGAGGAGGAGGAGAAGAAAGGAGGGAGGGAAAGATGGGGGAGGGGAGTGGGAGAGAGGAAGAGAAAGGAAGGAAGGAAGGAAGGAAGGAAGGAAGGAAGGAAGGAAGGAAGGAAAAGAGGGAGGGAGAAAGGGAGAGGAAGAGAGGGAGTGAGGGAAGGAATATACCAGGGTTGCAAAAAAAAAATGTACACATTTTAAGAGATGTTATCTATACACTACTTTGTGAAGCTGAATTGAATTACAGTAGCAATGTGTAGTATGACATTTGCTCAAAAGATGGCATTAATCAAATGAATGCTAATGTCATTCATTGTATTACAATTTTAATATAGTTTTTTTCCTTTCTTAAAATGTGTGTACATTTTTTTGGCACCCTCTGTATATATAATGGAATATTATTTGGCCAGGCAAAAAATAAAACAAGGAAAACTTACCAATTATGACAACATGGATGGACCTCTAGGGCATTATGTTAAGTGAAACAAGTCAGACAGGGAAAGATAAATGCTGTATGATCTCACTTATACCGAGGGTGCCAAAAAAATGTATACAAGTGGACACTTTGGTCAGTGTTGCTCAAGCAGTAGTTTACTGTAGTCAGAAGTGTCTGGACACTGATGGTAACCACTTTGAGCACCTCTTGTAATTGCAGAAGTCAAACATGACTTGCATTCATCTTTCGTTATCAGTACATATTGAGTATTACAATTTTCATACAGTTTTCCTTTCTTGAAATGTGTATACTTTTTTTGGCACCATTTTATATGGAATCTAAAAAAAAAAATCAAGAAAACAGCTTAGTGGTTCCCACAGTCTGGGGGTGAGGGGATGGGAGTGGGAAAAATGGGTGAAGGTAGGCAAATGGTGTAAAATTCCAGTAATAAGATAAGTAAGTCCTGGAGATATAATATAAAAAATTTTTTTTAATTTAAAAAACCAAAAAAACTTCTGAACCTTTAAGGTAAATACAACAAATAGTATTACTGGCCCATTCCAGAGATAGAAAACTTGAGGCTCAGAAAGGATATTTTGGGGCAGAATCGCAAAGCAGAGCTAACATAGGAACCTGGGTCTTGGCTCTGTTTTCCTCTTTTCTAGGAGGACTGGAGTCACTTAGCTGTGGCCTTTGACAAAGGGGTTAAAACTGGCAGTCAACACTGAATCAGGCCAGGCTCCCTGTTTTCTTCAGCTTTGAGAACTGCCTTCACAGCATATTGAGGGTGGGCTTTTTCTCCTATTTTTCAAGAGACAGTCATTAAAATGGTATTGGAAACCCTGCGTGTTGTATTGGAACTGCTGAACATTATCTTTTCGTGCCATCTTAAAACCATCTCTGTCTGAAAGGTCACTACCACTGGCTAAATGGCATTGATTTCCAGGCACTTACAGATGTACGTGACAATTCCTGAAAGGGGGTTTTATGGATTGATGAGCTGAGCCAATGGGATTTGAGTGGTAAATATCCCCTCTGAGCAGAGTCATTATAAGAGAAAATAAACCTAGAGGTGTGCAACACTAGCAGATTTGAAATGGAGCCACACTTTCCTGAGATGATAGCTGTTGCTGCAACATTCTCACAGCCCATCCTACCCCAGGCTACAGTTTAGGAGCTGACATTTGGCTGACCCAACACCACAATGCCCATGAGCTCCTATTTGTAGTTCCTCTCTCCATGCACCCAAGTGACTGGTGTTCCATAGTAGAAACTCTAGAAACTCAGGCCAGATTTAGTGGTCTGTGGGGATGGGGCTGAGGTACAGATGCTGTTTTTCACTGTGAATTCTGAAAGCTTTTAGAAAGAGCAGATGGGTTTCATTTAAATGTATTTGATTTGAGATACTTCTGCCAGTGCTGAGGGCTCATGGTAATTTCTGATTTCAGGAAGTCAGTTGAGCCATGGCTACCGTTTCCTAGCATCAAATGCAATGCCATGAAGTCAGCAATGAGTCTCTCATGCTGCCCATGTGCCTTTGTTTAGTGGCCTGCCCTCATGGCCCACAATCAAGCACCTGAGTACTTCAGACTAGGCTGTGTGTAAGGACAGAGTAGACTTTCATCCCAGTGAAGGGACCACATTGAAAGCCCAAGCAAGGTAGTTTGCTAATCCCCCAGACCAAACACGTATGCCAAATGAACCTAAAGAAATCTATATTCCAGTAGAGACGGCACTGTGTGAGATGCCTACCATGTGAGTTTCTATGGCTTGCTCCTTTCCTAGGCATTTAGGTAAAGATTCTGGATTTTTTCCAATCAGTGTCAAGTTTTTGATAGGGATAAAAAGAACATTGGCTCTAGTGTCAGACAGACCTGGATGAAATACCAGCTCCACATTTACCAGCCACATCACCTCAGAAAAGCTGTCTAATTCAGGAGTGCTCAAGGTCTGGTTCAGGATCCCCTGAGGGTTCCTGAGACCCTTTAAGGGCTACATAAAGTCAAAACTATTTTCATAATAATACTAAAATGTTGTTTTTTTTTCATTCTCATTCTCTCAGAAGTGTGCAGGGAGTGTGCCAGAGACTACAAGACATGTAAAGTTATCACACTGATGGCTAACAGAATGCTTGAATATTATTGAGTTTTCAATTTTTCTGTTATAATTTCTGTTATAATTTCAATTGATAGAAATAATCCACATAACTAAATGTTCTCTGAGATCCTTGGTAAGTTTTAAGAGTGTTAGAGATCCATTGATATAATCTCTTTGTGCCTCTGCCTCCTAATGTGTCAACAGGATGTTGTGGCCATTAGATTAGACAAAGTACCAGAACTGGGAGCAGCATGCTAAAATCTACCCTTCGCTGTTCGATACAGGCATTGTCCCCACTTCATCTGAGCACTCTGCTTTACCCTTTATGGGAGTGAGTTCTATTCCTGCTTAGAAACACCCATTGCCCCCTCTCTGCAATGCCAGGACCTTGACAGTCTCAGAATGAGTGTTCCAGGGCCTTCCCTTTAGATCCAGTGACCTGCCTTAACCTGCCATGCCTGGCTCCTTTGTGTGTCATTTCTATAGAAATCAGGCGCACTGTACCTTACTCAAGTCTATCTGATAGACACCATCAAACCATACCCCTGTGGGATGAAGGCAAGGTCTTCTCAAAATGAGTGGTCAATTGTTCCATTAAATGGAGGGTTCTATGGCAACACCCAGTGCTTAGAAAGAAACACCTCAATAGTGTCTCAAGATCTCAGTCAGGCCATGATTGTGAAGAGAATACGTAGATTTTGGGTGACTCTTGGAAGTAGAGGAAAGATGGTTCTTAGCATGTGGAGAGAGACCAGGAGCCTTGCAGAAAGAACCCCAATATTGGCAGGTTTCTTCAGGTTTCTTCATACTTCTTAACCTTCAAATCCTCTGTATTAACTTCTCATTTTTTCTTCAGATAAATACAACTCCCTCATTTCCCATTCTGTCATGTGTCAGATCCTGGCACACTCACTTCCTCTATAAGAGGCTGACTTTTGCATCCTGTGTCAGATGAAATAGAACAGGAAAAGTTTGGTGGCAGAAAAACCTGCCAGAGACAGTGGAAACAGAGAGGAAGTTTAAACTGAATAGATATTTCTCAAGTAAGAATATCAGGATTAATTAAATGTTTGGAGTGAAGGAAAGGAACTAAGAATAGCTCTAAGAATTCTGGCTTGTAATACTGACAGAAGACAGGCCATTCATTGAGACAGAGATATGGCGGGCCAGCCGCCACGAGTCGATCAGTACCCGAAGGGGGGAGTGGGAATGAATAAAGAGACACTCACACAAATGCTGATGCGGCCGGTCTTCACTGATGGTGAAGCGCTGAGTTTATTTTTCCTCACCAATATATGCAGTTTGAGTACGCGCAACACTGCAGGTACAACTACGCATTACTTCATACAGAAGCAGATCGTTAACTATCTACTGGAGACTTAAAGATCAGAGGGGCTTTAGGGGATTAGCTTCCCAGGACACTTTTTTCCTTTAGCCAAGATAGCCATCTATCTATAGTATCTCCTAAGGAACTGGCCATCCTCACCACATACCTCAACAACTTGTAAGCACCCTCCAGGTGCAGGCAGAGACAATGCCTTAGGAGCAGAAACAGGTTAAGCATTAACTGAGCCAGTCTGTGAGGCTCTGAATTACCTGTAACCATGGCTCCCCACACAGAGAATAATGAAAGGAAAGCTGAATTAAGAGGGAAGAAAGAGAGTACTTAGAAGCTCAGGCTAGAGGTCAGCCTGAAGGTCACAAAATGACAATTGAGTGCCACAGGGACTGGGCTAGGCCTTTAAGACAGTTATGAAGCAAGCAGAGCAGGACTTGCAGCTGAAACAATGAAGTTAGTAGAAAGACAGCAATATCCAGAGTTCCTGTTGTTGGTTCTTATTGTCAAGTGTCTCTCCTGTCTGCACTACTGGTCCCTGACTTGATTTCCCCATTGGCCTTCATATCTACTTTTGTACCCCCACGACCTTGGCCCTTTTTTTATTCCCCAAATCATCCCTCTTCTCAGACTTTGCCCTCTTGAATCCACCTGGAATGCTTTCAACACCCAAGGCAAACACCCCATGGCCACTCCTGCTGCTCAGTTCAACACACACCCTTATTCTATGCACACTCCCAAGACTAGCCCAGGGAATCCTTTGCTAAGCCCCTTTATTAGAAACTGAGGAAGGGATGAGATCACATGGAGAACTTTCGAGAGCAAGGAGAAAGAAGGATCCCAGGAGAATGGGAATGATAAAGCAGCTATTAGATAACTTGAAAAACTCTCTTCTTTCTTCTGTGATGTGCATTCCCAAGCCCTCTTTCAAGGGAACTGTCTTAAATACTAATTTGGAGAACGCATGTCATTTTGTTTTTTTAGAGTTTATTGGGGAATTGGGGGAAGAGAACAGTGTTGGGGAGTTGGGGGAGGGGAACAGTGTTGGGAAATTGGGGGAGGGGAACAGTGTTGGGAAATTGGGGAAGGGGAGCAGCCAAGTTGTAGTCCTTCAATCTTAGTTGTGGAAGGTGCAGCAAGCTCAGCTCCAAGTCCATTCACAATCTGGCTGCCTGTGGACAGCTTGCAGACGCTCAGCTCAAGGTGCTGTGTTCAATATTAGTTGGGGGTGGGCATAACCACCATCCCATGTGGGAGTTGAACCAGCAGCCTCATTATTAAGAGTGCCCACTCAATCCCCTGAGCCACCTGGGTGGCAGCTCAGTTCAAGGTGCCAACATCAGTCTTTAGTTGCAGGCGGGAGTAGCCCACCATCCCATGTGTGAGTCAACTGGAAACCTTGTTGTTAGGAGCACGTGTTCTCACCAGCTGAGTCATCCTGCCACCTGTTGGAAGCTCAGCAGCAGCTCAGCTCCAGCATAGCTCACTGGCCCATCTAGGAATCGAACTGGCGACCCTGTTGCTCAGAGCTCATGCTCTTAAGCAAGCTCTTAACCAACTGAGCCATTGGGCTGGCCCAGAGCTCATGTCATTTTGATGCATTTCGATTAGAGCCAGGTCTCTTACCTTCAAAATGTTTCAATTCATCGTAGCAAATGTTATTTCATTCAAAAGTCATATGTAACAACACAAGCAAAAAGAACAACAAAAAATATCTGCAAACTGGGCAGTGGTTTATTGGTTTCTAACAACTGTTTATAAGAATAATCTCTTATATCTTAAGCACATAGACACTCACTTATAATTCACTATTGACTGGATTCACTGTTCAGAAAATTGGTTGTTTACTAAATATTTTGCAGGAAGATAAGAAATGATAGTGGTTAAGACCAAAAGCTCATTTTGTTTGGATCACTTGGGAGTTTTCACTCATAAGGGGTAAACTAAAGATCTATGGTAGATAAGTTTCTTCCTAGGTTGTATTACAGTGTCAGAAGAAGTATGGTTTATCTGTCAATTCTGACCTAAGTGACAATTAGTAAATTCCCCAAAATGCAACTAGTTGTGAATAGTCATGTTAAAATGGATGAACAAAGTTGTACTAATCAGGATAGGCAGTGCTGTGCTACAGTGACAATCTCCAGATCTCAGAGGTTTATTTATGATGCATGTTCATTGCTTGTAGATAGTGGGGTTTGCTCCACATGATCTTCACTCAGAGACCCAGGCTAATCACATCACAGTAGAGGGAGGGAAAGGGAGAATGAAGAATTATCTTTCCTGTTTTACTTTTTAAGTTTTTTTTTAATATAGCTAACATAAAATATTATATTAGTTTCAGGAATATACCATAGTTATTCAACACTTATATACCTAAAAGAGTGATCGCCATGAAAAGTCCTGCAAACATCTGACACCATACCATGCTATCACAATATTGACTATATTCTCTATTCTGTGCATTACATCCCCAAGACGTGTTTTGAACTTCTTATTCCCCTTCACTTTCTTTCCCCTTTTTTATAGTTGACATCCAATATTATTTTATATTAATTTCAGGTGTACAACGTAGTGATGAGACAATTTACAAAGTTATCCCTCTGATTAGCCTAGTACCCACCTAGCACTATATGGAGTTATTACCATATTATAAACTATATTTCCTATGCTTTATGTTACATCTCCATGACTATTTTTGTAACTGCCAATTTGTACCTCTTAACCCCTTCACCTTTTTCACTCTTTCCCCCAACACCCTTCCCATCTATTAATATCACCCCCAATAAATCTAGTACCCATCTGACACCATGCATAGTCATTACAATATTATTAACTATACTCCTTTATTCTATATCCTACATCCTCATGACTACTGTGTAACAATCAATTTGTACTTCTTAATCCTGTCCCCTTTTTCACCCACCTCCCAACACCTCTCCTAGCTGGCAACCATCAAAATGTTCTCTGTATCTATGAGTTAATTTCTGTTTTGTTTGTTTGTTTTTATTCTTTAAATCCCACATATAAGCAAAAACAAATTGCATCTATCTTTGTCTGACATACTCCACTCATTTTAATACCCTCCAAGTCTATTGATGCCACCACAGATGGAAAAAACTCATTCCATTTCACAGCTGAGTAATATTCCATCTTACATATATATCACCTACTCTTCATCCATTCATTCATCTGAGGATGCCCAGGTCACCTCCACATCTCGACCACTGTAAAAAATGCTGCAATGAACATATGGATGCACACATCCCTTCAAAGTAGTGTTTTGGGTTTCTTCAGATAAAGACCCAGCAGTAGGATTACTGGGTTCTTTATCTCTTGTTATAGCCTTTATTTTAAAGTCTACTTTGTCTAGTATAAGTATTACTATCCCAGCTTTTTATTTTTATTTCTATTTTCATGAAACATATTTTTCCCCATCTCTTTACTTTAAGTCTCTGTGGTTTTTTACCTGAAGTGAGTCGCTTGTAGGCAGCATATGTAAGGGTCTTATTTCCTTATTCATTCAGCCACCCTATCCTTTGGAGCATTTAATCCATTTACATTGAAAGTAATTGTTGATCGATATGTAGTTACTGCATTTTATTATTTATATATTTTTTGTCTTATTAAGGAAGTCCCTCTAAGATTCCTTGTAATACTGGTTTGGTGGTGATGAACTCCTTTAGCTTAGTCTTGTCTGGGAAGCTCTTTATTTGTCCTTCAGTTGTAAATGATAGCTTTGCTGGGTAGAGTAATCTTGGTTGTAGGTCCTTGTTTTTCATCACTTTGAATATTTCCTGCCAATCCCTCCTGGCCTGCAAAGCTGTTGAGAAGTTGTCTGATAGTCTTATGGGATTTCCCTTGTAGGTAACGAACTGCTTTTCTGTTGCTGCTTTTAAGATTCTTTCTTTGTTTTTAACCTTTGTCATTTTAATTATGATGTGCCTTGGTGTGGGCCTTTTTGGGTTCATCCTGTTTGGAACTCTCTGAGCTTCTTGAACTTGTATGTGTATTTCCTTCTCCAGATTAGGAAAGTTTTCCATCACTATTTCTTCAAATAGGTTCTCAATCCCTTGTTTTGTCTCTTCTCCCTCTGGTATCCCTATGATTTGAATGTTATTACTCTTGATATTGTCACAGAGGCCCCTTAAACTATCCTCACTTTTTAGATTTTTTTTTCTTCTGTTCTGATTGGGTGTTTTCTGCTACCTTATCTTCTACATCATTGGTTAGATCCTCTGCTTCATCTAATTTTGTCTACTGTTTATTCCCTGTAATGAATTCTTCATTTCCATTATTGTATTCTTTATTTCTGACTGGTTCTTTTTCATGTTTTCTATCTCCATTTTTATGTTTCCTGCCTTTTTGTTGAAATTTTCCCTGAGATCATTGAGCGTCCTTATAAGCAGTGTTTGGAACTCTACTTCTCTCCATTTTGTCTAGTTCTTTTTCTGAAGCTTTGCTCTGTTGTTTTATTTGGGACATGTTTCTTTGTCTTCCCATTTTGGCTGCCTCCCTGTGTTTGCTTCTCTATATTAGGTGGAGATGCTATGTCTCTAGGTCTTAGTAAAGTGGCCTTATGTAGTAGGTATTCTGTGGGGCTTGGTAACAGCGTCTCCCTAATCCCCTGAACTGAGTGCTCCAGGTGTTTTCCTTGTGTGGGTTGTGTGTGCCCTGCTGTGATAGTTAAACCTTGGTTGTTGTTTGCATGTCAATAGAAGGGTTTGACCCTCATGCTAATTTGTTGTGAGGACTGGTTGTTGACTACAGTGGAGGAGTTGTTGGCAGGGACTGATCCTGCAGCACAGGGTTCACTTTGGCAGGGCTCTTGTGCCTGCCCAGTCTCCTCTTTGGGTATATCATCCTTGGAGGTGCAGGGTGAAGCTCCGACTCAGCTTGGTCTAAAGCTGGCTACTGACTGTGCCAGCTGCGGGGCCTACTTAGAGAGGTCCCACTGCAAGTCAAGTTCAGCTGCAGCCTATGCCCTGCCCAGCACCACTTGGCATGAGCCTCAAAGCAATTTGCAGATGACCACCACCTGGGCTGGGCTTAGAGGTATGTCAAGAGGCCAAGCCATGAACTGAGGCCAGCTGTCACTAGTGCCAGGCTTAGGGCTACTCAGCCAGAGGTATGGGTCACACCAAAGCCAGATGCTGCATGTTTGAGTTTTGTGAACCTTTGAGAGATTTTAGGAAAGTCTGCAGTATGCACCAAGACAGGTCATTTGTGTGGAAAAGCCACTGGAACTGGCTTAGGTATGCCTGAAAATTTTGTGGGGTAGAATCTCAGAATCATCAGGTTGGGGTGAATGAATGATGTTAGTTATATTGATGGAGACTCAGATATGGCAACTGGCTGTGTCTGCACACAGAGAGAAAGGAGGGCTCAACAAAGAAACAATGGCTTCTGCCAACTCCTCTGACTGGGAGAAAGCTGCTCTTCCACCCCTCATCCTGAAGCCAGACAACTCAGTTCCTCCCTGTATGTCCCTGCCTCTTTTTAAGCTGCTGCCTCAGTGCTGGAGCTCAAAGCAAGTGAGTCCACCAGTGAGTAAATCTGTGCTTGGGCCCTTTAAGAGGAACTTCTGGGACTCCAGCTGCCCTCTGTCTCTCTTAGCCACAATCTCTGCTGGATTTCACAGCCAGAAGTTCTGGGAACTTCTCTCCCTGGCACTGTAACCCTGGGCTGGGAAGCCTGGTATGGGGCTGGGACCCCTCACTCCTCCAGGGAGAACCTCCACAGCCAAGATATCCCACCAGATTTTTAATGGTCACTCTTGGATGTGAGACCAGCCAATTCTGCATCTCTGCCCCTCTAACCAGCCTTGAGATGGCTTCTTTTGTATGTCCTTAGTTGTAGGGCTTCAGTTGAGCTAGACTTCAGGTGATTCTCAATGATGGTTGTTCTATAGCTTAGTTGTAATTTTGATGTGACCATGAGAGGAGGCAAGCACAGAGTTTACATACTCTGCCATCTTGACCAGAACTAAGAATCACTCTTAATGCTAGAATTAATACATGTCATTGTGCTCACATTGTTATAACCCACAAGTCACATAAATTGGCCTATGTTCAACAGAGCACTGAAAATAGCAAACTAAGTATTTATGAACAAGTGTAAAATTTAACAGAACAGGAATGAAGATATTTTCATTTTTTAACTCTAAGCTCATCAGCAAGATATTGTGCATGAAGACAAAAGCAAATAAATTAATATGATATAATAATCTCAGAACAGGGATTGAAAGTTGGAATTGTATAATGTTAAGAACAAGATATTTTTGGGGAAAAAAAGACCATATAATTCATATCTTATTTTATCAATTAGAAGTAAGCACTTTAAGTGACTTGCCCAAAATCACACAGCTGGTTTTCAGTGGCCGTCTTACTTCTAATCTAGTAATCTTTGAAGTAAGATCCCTGCAAAGGCTAAATTTAAAAAACACACAGTAAAAAAGGCACCACTTGCATGAGAACTTTTTTATGTTAAAAATCATTGATTACTTCTTTATTCTGTTTGTAAGGAGTGAATTGCCACTTATTCCAATGGGGTTAAAATTAAATCACCACTCAGAGACCCCATGTGCTCTGCTGTAAACCTGGACAATCTAGACAGACAAGCAATTGCCCATTACTTTCTCCATGAGTTTATCCTTCAGTAAAGCCTCAGGGTAAACCCTGAACATATGCTTAAGCATATCATTTGAAGTCAAGTAAAAAAATTGGCAAATATTAAAGAGGCCTGAGAGAGCCTGATTCATCCCAAACAGAGTTTTCCAATAATCATGTACTCTTAATATTCACAGAGCAAATGAAAGGTATAGGAAATTAATTGCAGAACAAAATACCTTGACCATAAACTTTGGCATACTTAACTTTCTTTCTGAGTTTGCTTAATAATTAAACATAGAAACATCAAGTTGACATGCATTCCTTTCTCACAACACTGTTTTTGCTGGAATTAAATTTTTTTTCTCAAACAATCACAGAGAAACATAAAGAAAACAAAAATAATAAAGTAAATCCATAAGAAGAAATTACACCTCTATTATGAGATCTGAACAGGCATAATTGAGGACCTTTCAATCATGCTTTGATAACAGAATTGAACTTCAAGGACTGTGGTTAAGAAAGAGCCAGTGAGAAATCATCCATGTAACACCCATGGAGACAACTGTGGGTCATCTGGCTGTGATACTCATAAGAGCAGGAGGTAAATTAGTAGATCAAGGCATCTTAGAAGTTTTCTGCTCCAAACATCATCCAAGCATAGGACCTTTCTCTTGACCATCTGCTTAATGGTCATATTACCCCGGGCCTGTCATGGGTGGCTTACAGCATTAAGCTCTGATAGTTAGCAGGTCTTCCTTTTAATTGAGTTGAAATTTTCCCCACCAAACTTCTACCATTTGTTCCTAGCTTTGTTCTCTAAGGTGAAACAGAAAAGGCTGTGCCTTCTTCCACTCTTCTTTCAAATATTTTAAAGTAGTGTTCTTGTCTTCACTCAAAATTTTATAATACATAAAGGGAACTGCTTACTAAGAACTTCATGAATATCTCAAGTATGTCCAGGTACTTAAGTAGCCAAATCATGAGTTTGCTCTGCTAACCTATAGAGAGTGTGTCCTCTGAGATCACATATGCTATTAGATGTCAGAAGTTGATACTACCTGGCTGACAAGAGTATGTTACCTGGAAAAGTGTTTGTGAAAAGAGAAAAAGTAACTTGAGGGAAAGCTGAGATTCGAAGGGCACAACTCTTAGTAGAATTTTAATCTCCTGTATGTTGGGAGTAAAAGCTATACAGCCATAAGAATGATCGGGAAGATCTTTGCCATGCTGTTGTTTATGCTACTGCTCTTTTGGTTGTGTTTGAGAGGATGCAAGGGTTGACCACTACAGGAACATGGCATATTGTTTCTTTCTTAGCTGTTATTTAATAATCATAAAATTAAATGTACAGTTATTCTATACCTGGAAGGAGGTGTATGATATGGAACCCAAATAACTAGAGCAAATGATTACCACCCAAAGATTACAGGACATGAGAACAAATTAGGATGGAGTGTGTTCTCTTCTGCTAAAGTAGGAATTGTTTGGTAGATAAGATAAAACACAAAATCAAATCTGTGAGAGTTGCCTACCTTTAACAAGAGTGATCTTCCTACTGCCTAGTCAATCTTCGATCCAATGCATCTAATAGATTCTACAATATTCATACCAAAGACCATATACTTGTCATCCAGCCAATTAGTCTTAACAGTTTAGATGAAAAACCAAGAACTATTTGTGATGGGTCCATCATTTGTCATAGATAATAACCTAAAACTCATATGACTCAGCATGAAGTACTCATCAGAAAATCACTTCCCATGGATGGACTTGTTACCAGGGCTGTTATGGCAGATGAGTTCTCCACCCTGGCACATAAACTCTAGAATAATTCTGTGATAGCATAATCCTTCAAACCAAATTCTTTCTCTCCTGTGTTTAAAACATTGCCATTTTCTGCTGTCTTTTGGAACTTGGACTGAAAACAACTTGAAAAAGATGTAGCCTGGGCTCTCCCTCAGTGTTGATGTGCTAAGTTATACAAGTGGGTTGGCCCTGGAAGTAGGGGTAGAGTGGGCTGGCAACACTGTGGCTCTGAGAGATGTCATCTTCAAAGCAGAGACCCAAATATTTTTTAAAATAGAAAATTTGAAAGTACATGTATAGAATAATGCCAGAAGTATGTTAGCATACTTATGATATCAGTGGTATTCCTCACATGAGTGAAGAATGAATTATATAACAGTATTTAAAAATATTCTAGAGTGGAATTAGGAGTAGAATGTACAGAGCATCTTACTAGCTCAGTAATTTCATTGTTTTTTAAAGAATGCCTTTGCTAAATAGAAGCCACTAATCCAAATTTTGTCCAATTTACAAGCAAGTAAATTCACACACAAATATTGATGATCCTACTTGATCTCTCAAAACTACTGACCTCTCCCGTTCTTCTTGAAATATTCTCTTGTGACCAGGGCCCCATGGAAATCATGCAATCCCAACCCTTGTGTATATTTAACCAAAAACAATGCTTCTGTCTGGGAAGACCCGTTATTGACTTTCACCCTGTGGAGAGACACCAAAAGATAGAGAACCAGGTCTTCCTTGACTTTCATGACTCAACACTGTTTTAGGTTTTTTCACCTCCCTGGCCCTACTCTACGTCTACTATAGGCTCACCCTCCTCTCTCTGATTGTTTAATACTGGAGCTCCTAAAAGCTTGGTCATTAACCCTTTTTTCTTCTCCTACCATACTCTATTATAATCTGTAAATCAGCATTCCATGGTAATCCACAGCACTGTGTGGCACTGCACTCACCCATTCCCAGTGATACCACGCCTCTTATGAGACAAGATTGGCTCTATCTCTAAACATGATCAAGACCCCATGGTGAGCTATGCCATTCCAATCCTCACATCTACCAGACCACAAGCACTATTTCAGTCTGGGAAGGCCCATTGTTGAGTTACACCCTTTGGAGAGGCACCAGGGGATAGTGAGTCAGATTTTTCTATACACTCATAGAACTTGTGATTCTGACTCATAATTTCTTTCTAGAGTATCCAGACAGGTGGTACTTCAGCCTGAATATCATTTTCACCAGCTTACTTCCTCCTCCCTGTTAGGTTACTGTAGTGCTTCAGGGAAGGTGAGACACAAAATTCATCTTCCTTGGTATTGGTTTCCATGTAATGCCTTTTCTATTGAGTAAAAGTCATGTTTTCTTGATTCTTTGTATGTCTAGTAAATTTAGATTGTATTCTAAGCATTTGTGAATGATGTATTGTAGAGACACTGAATTCTCTTATGTTTCTCCAAAGAGTTTTGCTTTTGTTGTTGTTTTATTGTTTTTGTTTTGGCTTAGCAGGCGTTTAACTTGGCTGTATTCAAACTCAAAACTTTACACTCTCTGGAGTGGGTGGCAGTTCAAATATCAGATCAGTTTTTTTAATTGTAGCTGGGATACTTGAATTCTGTCCCATGTGCCTCCACGGTTGAGGGGTCAGCAAGAGAATTGGGATGAGTTTATACTTAGAATTTGAGGCTCCCTCTTTGTTGTTCTCACCTTTTCAGAATTTCCCCTCTTTTTGCAGTGGCTGGGTAGCCCTGTGCTCTCTTCTGTAGTTCCCCAAACCAGAAAGACTGTGGGTTTTATCAAGTTTTAGCCTACCTGCATAATATTCAGTGGGGCATTTCCTCAGGTTAAAAGTCATAAAAATATTGGAAACTCACTCAGTGCTGGTCCTTTCAAGGATAGAACCAATGCTAGTTTCTGTCTGCTTTGTATCATTTCCCAGTGCCTTCAGTATATATATATATATATATATATATATATATATATATATATATATATATATATATATATATATATACAATATATACATACATTCTAGAATTGCTTATTCATTTACTCTTCCTTAGAACCAGCTTCAAGGAAACTCCAGGGTTTGAATCTCCAGTTCACTATTTGTGTTAGTTGTGTGACTCCTGGACAGTTTTCTACAGTATAAAATGAATATAATACCTCTTTCTTATAAAATAATTATGAGTAATAAACAAGTGTGAATGCGCCAGTCACACAATAAATGTTAATTTACTCTCTCCACCTCAGCCTCCAAATGAGGTTATAATTAGTTGTCAGATATACACTACTGAGTCTATCAGAATTGCATGAGGAGTTTTGTAATTTTTTTAATTTGGTTTTATTTTTTTAATGGTGTATTGCAATATTTACAAAAGATATTCTGAAGTTGGTCAGAGATGTATTTTTTTAATTAAAGTTTATTGGGGTGACAATTGTTAGCAAAGTTACATAGATTTTAGGTATACAATTCTGTAATACATCATTTATACATCACATTGTGTGTTCACCACCCAGAGTCAGTTCTCCTTCCATCACCATATATTTGATCCCCTTTACCCTCATCTACCACTCCCCTCCCCCCTTACCCTATAGTAACCACTAAACTATTGTCTTTGTGAGTTTTGTTTCTTCATTTGTTTTTCTTGAACTTTTGTTGTTTTCAGTTTTATATACCACATATCAGTGAAATCATATGGTTCTCTACTTTTAGTGTTTGACTTATTTTGCTTAGCATTATAATCTCAAGACCCATCCATGTTGTTGCAAATGGCACTATTTCATCTTTTCTGATGGTAGAATAGTATTCCATTGTGTATACATACCACAGCTTCTTTATCCAATCATCTATTGAAGGACACTTTGGATGTATTTTAAAATATCTTCCCCCATGGACTATTTCTTAGACAGCTAAGCTATTTTTCTAATCAGATTGATGATGACATACTTTTCTTTCCTCTGCTGAAAATACTCAAGAATTTCCTGAGTAACTTTTACAAGTATATTCTACGAATCAGTAAATTGCTATAGAATTTCCAGTTTCTCTATAAGAAAAAAAGTACCATAAAACTGTTCATAACACCAATAAATGTAGCAGCATGTAATTTACCTTTTTAAGTTTTCCACAGGACTTAAATGCAAAGAGATAGTAATATATACAAAAATAACATGAGGTTTGGAGTATATACACAAAGATTTCTTAACAGGAGACCAAACTACAATAATAGAATTGAGCATGAGAACCAAATTATAAATAGAGCATAATTTTGAAATTTCATTTGCTTACCAAAAAATGCTTATATCCTATATATAATACCATAATGAAGACACAGCCATAAGTTAAGCAGGGTATAATGGATTAACTTGGGGTTAATTGGTAATCATTGGTCATGAGGAATACATACAAGACAGTGCCTGTTCCAAGAGTAGCTATTTCCTAAAAATGGTCTCCCTCTTATGGCTGTTCTCTCGAAAGTCCCATTGCTATCTACATACCTTGGCCACCAATAAGAGGATTAGTTGTGCCTTTCAAAGTAAATTAGTGTTTCCTATGCATTTAATTAAAGTGGGTATCATTGCATTATCCTTAAAAGCAAAATTATGCATAGAGAACCCCTATGTGCAGACATTGACTGCAAATATGGCTCCCACTTGGGTCCTTAAAGTGATCCAGTTGGCTGCAGAGTTCAGAATTTCTGGAATACCATATAAAATCAGTGCTTTTTCTTCTGAGAACAGAAGTGTCAGCTAGCTCTTCCATGAGTGAGAAGGAAGTATGGAGGGTCATGTCCTTGATATGATGTGGATCTCACACATTCTAATAAGTTTCCACTTGCAAGTCATTTTATTTAATGGTAAAAAAATATTAAATTCCTCCTCAACTTGATAAATTTGCAAAGGGAGAAGTCAAATCCAATGTTTCTCTGGCTCACAGATGGGCTCAGATCATTAAGCAGGTTCTCATCAGACAATACCACCTCTGGACTTTTTAGTGCCATAAATATAAAAAAATTATTTCATAGATAGGCTGATAATGCTCTGGTCTGTAGCTGGGTTGCCATTTTATGTAGTTTATCTCACAACAGCAAGTATTTTAGCCCCGAGCCATATTATGCCTCAAAATGTACTTACTGCCTGTCCCTTTTCATAAGGACCATAACAAATGATCACAAACTCCTATCCCAGTTATTTCCAACTATGGTTACTCATTAGACTCACTTAGGAAACATTTTAAAAATTACATGCCTGCGCCTCAGTCTCAGAAATTTTAATTTAACTAACCTGGAACAAGCCCAGACATAGTATTTTTTTAAACCACTGTAGGTATTTCAGCAGTCAAGGTGGGCAGTCAGTTGGAGAATCGCTGTTCTCTCCAAGTCTTTCTCTGGGGCCTGAAAAAGTGAGTCTTTGCAAGGTCCAAGAAGGTAAGATCTTGCTTGCTTGTTTTTTGGGGGGTTCATTTCCCTAAAGAATATTTTTATTTAGACTAAAGAGGATATCTATGTCTTACATCTGATTTTGCCTCTATATGTTGGCTTTCAAAATAGCAATGGACAATGTGTGAAAAAATGGAGTAGAGTAGCAGACCATGTAGGAGGGAAGTCCAGGCTCACCTCCTTCCTGCTGTTCATTGAATTGTACTTATACTTCAACTTAAATGCCAGGGGAAGGGGAAGGCAATAGTGCAGAATGCTCCTGTCTTAATGGCCATCAGAGGAGACCATAAGTGGTTTGTGGGCTGGTGGGTGGCCAGTAGGGTTGGGGGGGGGGAATCTAACAATAAAGAATGATCATGTGGAATATCTACGACTGTGGACATTGGTGATCACACTCCCTGAGTGGACCAAGTGGCCAAGGGACTCTCACAAGTGCTCTCTCTAACATGTTGCTTCTTTGATGTTAGCAGAGTCAGCAAAGCCTAGGGCATTTACCTTTCTCCCCCAAATTCGTAGGTTTGTGCTCTAAGATACCGTTGTGCCCAGAGTCTGAGTTTCTCTTTATCAGGTGTTTGCATCTCACACATACACAAAACATTTACCCTAAAGATTGGATTGAGGGCGAGGAGAGCGAAAACGGCGGCAGTGAGGAGGGCTCCCTGAGTTCTCCCCCTGGAAATTGCCGCAATTTGAACAGCTGGAGCTCAGCAAACCTCTACCAAGCACGCTGAGCAGCGAAGGGACTCCCACGACTAGTACTTAAAGGTGGGCAGACCGGGCGAGTGGGGGAAGAGGGAGGTGAGGCGCGCGCCCGCGGCTGCTGAGACTCTGGGTCTCAGAGTGCAGATCGGAGAGTTCCCGCAGCTTGCTCCCTGCACCTCCAGCCTGTGCTAAGACAGAATCCTCAGGCCGGGGAGTAGGGGAACAGAGAGACGAGAGGGCACGGTCTGTCCACGCCAAGGATGGCAGAGCTGTAGGAATCCAGGACACAGTGGAGGTGTTTGCAGCATTAGGGCAAGCTCAACCTCTGTGCGGACAGTCCCACCGGGAGTGCGACAGGAGCCCCAGGGCGCATGGACTCTGAGGCAGAAACCTCAAACCGGTAGAGCAGGAGAAGAGGGAAGCGAGACACGTGAAGAAGCAGCCACACCCACAGCTGTGGAGACAGGAGCTGCAGCGCCAGGGTGGGCTCCTGAGGTGCACCAGGAGCTCTGCTGGAGCGTTTGAGCTCAAAATGGTGGGGGGCTTCTTTTTTTTTTCTCCTTTTTTTTTCTTGGACAGAAAAAAAAACTGCATAGATAGGAGCCCACCCCTACCCTCCCTCAGAAACCTTGGCCCCCCCCAGCCAGAGCCTTAGGCTGACCCCTGAAGGGAGGAGTAGGGTCAGATTACAGAGATGCTCCTACTCCCAGGGGGTTGAGAAACTCCGCATGAGAAGAGGCTGCAGGAGTGTGCGCCTAAACACACCGCCCCCACCCCCGCCCCTCCTGGGCGGCTTGGGAGGGAGAGCAACTTCAGCAACTGAGTCACTCACAGGCCTCCCCAGCAGGTGGCTTCTAGCAGCTCTGAAATCTCCACCCCCATCCCCCCCCCAACAGCCCCCAGTGGAAAGAGCGCCTGAAGACGCATATCCAGCCTTCTGGCTGCGCAGAACGCAGAGTGCCTCTGGACAAGCGGGAGCAGAAACAACATTGACTTTGTAAAAAACTACCAATCACACCTCAAAATCTCACTCATCTAAAATAGACCTGCATTACTTGGGGGCACTCCAGGCACCAGTTGGCTGGCTCTGCCCCCACAAGAAGCAGAGGAGTTTGTGTATAGCAGAGGAAAACCTGGGGAGAGCTTGGCGGACCATCAGCCAAGACTAGCACTGGTTGTTTCTTCTTTTTTCTCCTTTTTTTTGTTTGTTTGCTTTCGTTTTTATTTTTTCTGGTGTGTTATATTGTTGTTGTTAATTGGGTACTTTTGGGTGTTCTGGGGGGTTTTTTGTTGGTGGCTTGTGTTGGTTGTTTTTGTTTTTTTTCTATTTCATTATTATTTTCAGTTTTTAATATAGGCATATATAAAGGTGCATATATGTGGATATATATGCCCATATATATGGGGCGTAGATATATATTTTTTTCTTCTTTTTTCTCTCTTTCTTTCCTTCTTTCTTTTCTATACTCTCCCTTCGTTTCTGCTTTCTTGTCACTGCTCTGCTTTTCCTCCTTCTTTCCATTTTTTCTGCAATTTTTTTTGGGTGTTGCTATTTTGTTTCTCGTGTTTATTCTATTTTTATTCTATTTTTATTTTATTCTACTTTATTTTATTTCGTTTTGCTATTTGTTCCTTTTTTTTCATTGTTGTTTTTTTGTTTCTTTTGGTTTGTTTTCTCCTTTTGTATACTTGATATTTCTGTACATGTTGAGTGTAGGTTGATGGTTTGTTTTGTACATCTGAGAGTATCTGGTTACTTTTGGTGACTTTTATGGTTGTGTTTATTGATCTGTTTTGCTCTAAAACCTGTTCTTCAGCGGGGCCCAGCCAAAGAGGCACAAGAATCATCACAATGAGAGACCAACTTTAGATAAAACCAGAGCATTACGGGGTCCGACCTACAAGAGTCACACCCAAAGGAAAATCGCTAAACGCACAAGAGCCCATAGGGGCCAAGCCTCATTAGAGGGGTCAACCTCACACAACAGCTCATAAACTGTGGACACAGCTAATCCTCATGTCTAGTCAGCCTGGGAGTCATTCCCAACTACTGAAAAGCCAAAAGCAATCAAAACTTGACCTCAACAGGAGAAGACACACAACAAAAGGAACACCTCTGGTACACACCCAGAGGGGAAAAGGGAGTCTGAGTAATTCAAATATAAAGGACACATACCACATAAGTCCACCCAGAAAAGACTGAGCGACCTGGGGGATCTACCTATTACATCGAAGCAAACACAAAGAGTAAGACAGAATGGGGAAACAAAGAAACACATCCCAAATAAAAGAACAGAAAAAACCTCCTGAATCAGTGGAACTAGAGGAAATAGAGGTCAACAACCTAGCAGAGACAGAGTTCAGAACATTGATTATTAGAATGTTCAAGGAAATTAATGAGAATATAAAGTAGGATAGAGAAATCATAAAAAACAACCAGCTAGAATTAAAGAATGCAATTACTGAATTAAATAACAAACTCAATTGAATTACTAGCAGATTGGATGAAGCAGAGGATCGAATCAGTGACTTAGAAGACAAGATAGCAGAGATCTTCCAAGCGGAACAACAACAACAAAAAAGAATAAAAAATATTGAAAATAGTTTAAGAGAGCTGGGCGACAACATCAAATGCAACAACACGCGCATCATAGGAATACCAGAAGGAGAAGAGAGGGAGCAAGGGATCGAGAACGTATATGAAGTAATAATGTTTGAAAACTTCCCTAACCTGGCAAAGGAAATTGACATATAAGCACAGGAAGTGCAAAGAGTTCCAACCAAGATTATCCCAAACAGGCCCACACCAAGACACATTATAGTGAAAATGGCAAGGGATAAGACAAACACAGAATCCTAAAAGCAGCAAGGCACAGGCAGCAAGTTAATTACAAGGGCACCCCCATAAGATTATCAGCTGACTTTTCTACAGAAACTCTGCAGGCCAGAAGGGAGTGGCAGGAGGCCTTCAAAGTGATGAAAAACAAAGGCCTACTACCTAGATAGCTTTATCCAGCAAGATTATCATTTAAAATTGAAGGAGAGATAAAGAGCTTCCCAGAAAAGAATAAGCAAAAGGAATTCATTACCATCAAGCCAGCATTGCAGGAAATGTTAAAAGGGCTTCTTTAAGCAGAGGAAAGAGAAAAACTACCTAACGAAGGCCAGGAACACAAATAACAAAATGGCAATAACTCTGCACCTATCAATCAATAATCACATTAAATGTAAATGGATTGAATGCTCCAATCAAAAGACATAGGGTGGCTAAATGGATAAGAAAGCAAGACCCTTGCATATGCTGTATAAAAGAGACTCACCTCAGATCAAAAGACACATACAGGCTGAAAGTAAAGGGTTGGAGTAAAATATTTCATGCAAATGTAACTGAGAAAAAAGCTGGAGTAATGATACTTATATCAGCTAAAATGGACTTTAAATTGAAGAACATAATAAAGGACAAAGAAGGGCACTTCATAATAATAAAGGCATAGATCCAACAAGAGGACATAACCCTAATAAACATCTATGCACCTAACATAGGAACCCCTAAATATATAAAAAAGATATTGACAGACATAAAGACAGAGACCAACAGTAACACTATCATAGTAGGGGGCTTCAACACCCTGCTCTCACCAATGAACAGATCCTCCAGACAGAAAATCAACACGGAAACAGTGGCCTTAAATGACATTCTAGACCAGCTGGATTTAATCAATATTTTTAGAGCATTTCACCCTAAAGCAACAGAATATACATTCTTCACAAGTGCACATGGAACATTTTCCAAGATAGACCACATGTTAGGCCACAAAACAAGTCTCAATACATTTTAAGAAGACTGAAATCATATCAAGTGACTTCTCTGACCACAATGCTATGAAATTAGAAGTCAATTTTCAGAAGAAATCCGGAAAGCACACAAATACATGGAGGCGGAATAACATGCTACTAAATAGCAAGTGGGTCAAAAATGAGATCAAGGAGGAAATGAAAAGATACCTTGAGGCAAACGAAAATGAAAACACCACAATCCAAAATCTCTGGAATGCAGCAAAAGCAGTCCTAAGAGGGAAGTTAATAGCAGTCAGGTCTACCTAAAGAAGCAAGAAAAATTTCAAATCAACAGGTTATCCTTACACCTCAAGGAACTGGAAAAAGAATAGCAAAATAAGCCCAAAGGGAGCACAAGGAAGGAGATAATAAAGACCAGAGCAGAAATAAACAAAATAGAGACCAGACGAACAATACAAAAGATCAATGAAACCAAGAACTGGTTTTTTGAGAAGATAAACAAAATTGACAAACCTGTAGCCAGACTCATCAAAAAAAAAAAAAAAGAGAGAGACAGAGAGGACTAAAATTAGTAAAATCAGGAATAAAAGAGGCTAAGTGACAACAGACTCCACAGATACAAAAAATCTTAAGAAATTACTATGAGCAATTATATGCCAACAAAGTTGACAATCTGCAAGAAGTGGATAATATCCTAGAAGCATACAAATTTCCTAGAACCTCCCAAAGCTAACTCAAAGAAACAGAAAACCTGAATATACTGATTACCATCAAGGAAATTGAATCACTAATCAACAAGCTCCCAACAAACAAAAGCCCTGGACCAGATGGCTTCACAAGTGAATTTTACCAAATATTCAATAAAGAATTATCACCTATTCTTCTTAAACTATTCCAAAAAATCCAGAAGGAGGGAAGGCTCCCAAACTCTTTCTATAAAACCACGATCACCCTGATTCCAAAACCAGAAAAAGACAGTACAAAAAAGGAAAACTACAGGCCGATATCTCTGATGAACATAGATGTAAAAATCCTCAACAAAATCTTAGCCAACAGAATTCAGCAATATATTAAGAAGATCATACCAAGTGGGTTTCATCCTAGTACGCAAGGTTGGTTCAACATCCGCAATTCAATTAATGTGATACACCACATCAACAAAAATAAAAATAAAAATTATATGGTCATATCAATAGATGCAGAAAAAGCAATTGACAAAATACAGCAGCCATTTATGATAAAAACTCTTAGCAAAGTGGGAAATAGAGGGATCATATCTCAACATAATAAAGGCCATATATGATAAACCCCCAGCTAACATCATACTCAATGGGGAAAAGCTAAAACCATCCCCCTTAAGATCAGGAACAAGACAAGGCTGCCCACTTTTTCCACTTTTATTCAACATAGTTTTGGAAGTTCTAGCTACAGCAATCAGACAAGAAAAACAAATAAAAGGCATCCAAATCAGTAAGTAGGAAGTAAAATTGTCATTATATGCAGATGACATGATACTATATATAGAGAACCCTCGAAAACTCCATCAAAAAACTACTGGGACTGACAGACAAATTCAGTAAGGTAGCAGGATACAAAATCAATATTCAGAAATCAGATGCATTTGTATATACCAATAATAAACTATAGGAAGAAGAAATTTAAAAAACAGTTCCATTTACAATTGCTTCAAGAACTATAAAATACTTAGGAATAAGTTTAACCGAAGAAGTAAAAGACCTGTGCTCAGAAAATTATAAGACCCTGAAGAAAGAAATAAAAAATAATACAAACAAATGGAAACACCT
>NW_017732090.1:616768-618388 GCF_001890085.2 Hipposideros armiger | reverse complement strand
ATGGGCAAGGGAAGTAAAAGAAAAAATGAACATATGGGACTACATCAAACTTAAAAGTTTTTTCACAACAAAGGAAACCATCAATAAAACAAAAAGAAAGCCTACTGAATGGGAGAAGATACTTGTCAGTGATATATCTGATAAGGGGTTAATATCCAAAATTTATAAAACACTCATGTAACTCAACACCAACAAAACAAACAACCCAATTAAAAAATTGGCAGAGGATATGTAGAGACATTTCTTTAAATAGGACATACAGATGGCCAACAGGCATATGAAAAAATGCTCAACCTCATTAATCATTAGAGAAATGCAAATAAAAACCACAATAAGATACCACTTCATTCCAGTCAGAAAGGCTATCATCAATAAATCAACAAACAACAAATGCTGGCAAGGTTGTGGGGAAAAGGGAATCCTGGTGTACTGCTAGTGGGATTGCAGATTAGTGCAGCCACTGTGGAAATCAGTATGGAGGTATCTCAAAAAACTGGAAATGAAACTACCTTATGACCTAGCAATTCCACTCTTGGGTATCTATCCAGAAAAACCCAAGACATTAATTCAAAAAAGTATATGCACCCCTATGTTCATTGCACGTTATTCACAATAGCCAAGACTTGGAAACAACAGAAATGCCCATCAGTAGATGACTGGATTAAGAAACTATGGTGCGGGCCGGCTGAGTGGCTCAGTTGGTTAAGAGTTTGCTCAAGAGTTTGAGCTCTGAACAACAGCGGTTCGAGTCCAGCCTGAGCTGAGCAGCCGCTGAGCTGCCAACAGGTAGCAGGATGACTCAGCTTAAAAAAAGAAAAAGAAAGAAAAAACTATGGTGCATTTACACAATGGAGTATTACTCTGCTATAAAGAAGAATGAAATTGTACCATTTGGGATGATATGGATGGACCTAGAGAACATTATGCTAAATGAAATAAGTCAGAGAAAGACAAATACCATATGATCTCACTTATATGTGGAATCTAAAAATACTGAATAAATGAGAAATGTAAACAGAAATAGTCTTAGAGACACAGGAAACACTGAGGGTTGCTAGTTGGGAGGGGGTGGGGATGAAGAGGAAGGGGAAGGGACACGAGATAATTCAAATTGGTAACTACAATATGGCCTCAGGGGTAGAAAAGACAGTCTGAGGAATATAATCAATAATGTGTAAATATTTTTTAGGTTGCCAGATGGACTTATGTCTTGTTAGGGAGACCACTTCATAGACCTGACCACTGCACTGTATTTCTGAAGCTGATGTTGAATAATATTGTATGTCAACTATTATTATATATACATATAGTCACGGGATGTGGAGTAGAGTGTGGGAATGGAGTCAATGGAATTGTAATAGGTAAGTATGATATCGGGGGTGGGAGGGCAGTGGATAGGGAGGGGGGGTTGCTAGTTTGTGAGGGGTGAAAAGGATAATTATTGCATTGTTCTGTATACCTGAAAATAATAATAATAATAATAATAATAATAATAATAATAATAATTAATAAAAGATTGGATTGAGTTTTACAGATGTTCCCTCAGTGATCCTCAAAAATGACACAATGACAATGCCTTATCTGTGAGGGCACCTGGGAAAATACAAAGATAATAAAAAT
>NW_017732090.1:600397-609676 GCF_001890085.2 Hipposideros armiger | reverse complement strand
TTAAGTTCCTGAAACATTCTTATCATCAGTGTTTAAACTGTATCTCTGAAAGGTTGGATACCTCTGTTTTATTTAGTTGCATTTCTTGAGGTTTCTTCTGATCTTTTACTTGGGACATGTTTTATTGTTTCTTCATTCTGGCTGTCGCTCTGATTGCTTTGATGTATTAGATCACCTAGATAGAAAAAAGAAAAAGAAAAAAAAAACGAAAAAGAGAGAGAGAGAAAAAAAAGAAGGGGCTCTCTGCCCACTGTAATCTGCACTGCAGACCACTTGCTCAACAATAGAGAGATTCTGGGCGACTCAGCACCAGCTGCTGGGGGGAAGGACTCAGTGTGTCATGCGCCGACCTCCCTCTAGACTTGAAGTAAGCTTCCCACAATTAGTTGCTGTGTGCTTTGGAACTGTGCTCACCACCAAAAATCCTCACAGGTTGTTGCGGGATGTCTGCTGCTGTAAAAAACCCTCTGTGGCCTGCAAAGGTAGGAGCTAGGGACCAGGGGCTCAGGGTGCCCCTGGCAACACAGCTCTAGGTGGTCGGGGCAGGCCCCCAAGGCATCACAGGGTGTGGTCAGTGGCCCCCACCAAGTCAGAGCAGCATGCACTCCTGCATCAGCAGCCAACCCACACAGACTCGCCTGGAAAGCCCCGGCTGAATCACGCAGGCGCACAGCTCACAGCCCTACATTCCCAGGAAAACTCCCAGTCTCAGCCTGTCCCAATCGGCTGCTCAAAGATCAGACCGAGCAGTCCAACAGCCAATTGCCACCAAGACAACTCTGCATGCGCACTGCGGAAATCAGGGACGTAAGGCGAGTCGCGCACTTACGGGTCTCAATAAGCAGTCTGTTGTAGTCGGAGCGCACTTGCCCGGCATTTCCCTGGCTACACAGCACAAACAGTATGGAGGGTGGGGATCCAAGGCCACATGTGCATGCACGCACACACGCACTCCTGCGCCAATTCCAGCAGACCAATGCAGTCCCAGACCTGAGCCTCTGTGGGAGGGCCCAGCCCTGAAAAAATGGCAGCCTCCTGTGCACTACTCGTGTGCAAGCTCCACACCAGGGGAACAATGGTTCCAAAAACCTCCAGTTCCCATGCCAAAGGCACTCAGCTCAGTCCTTCCTGGAGGCTCCTGGGTCCCGCTCACAAAGCTACTCCATCCACCAGGAACCGGGTGAGTGCTCATCAACAAGCGAGTCGGTTTGCCGGCTCCACTGTTTCTCCAGCTGCCCCCAGCCTCACCGAGCTGAGCAAAGTGAGTCCTCACCATTTTCTCCCTCCAGCCATCATAGAATTACTCTTCCCGGCAACATAACTCTGGGGTGGTGAGTGTGGTGTGGGGCCGAAGGGTCTCGCCCCCAACCGGAGAAGCCTCCCCACTGCTGAGGTGACCCTCACGGGGTTCTCCCTCTCTCGTCTCCGCCTCCCCACCGGACCTGACGCGGCCTCCTCTTCAAGTCTTTCACCTAGAGGCTCCATTCATCTATGGTCCAGGGAACTTCTGAGGTTGAATAGCTTATAAATTATTTATAATCTTGTTGTGATCCTGGGAGGGAGTTGGCACAGCATCTGCTCATTCTGCCATCTTACCGGAAGTCCATACCTACATCTTTTTATACCTTACCTATTATGGGACCCAACATAATAGAAAAATAATGTAAATGAGATCAACATGAATCATCGATCAGACCTAGTACCAAGTTTACTTCTGATTCAGTTTACAAGCAATAGCAAGACATAGCAATTAGCAAATACACTGCGTAGCTTACGGGACATTTTCCAGTGAGCTCTGTCCCATAAATGCATACATTTCAGGCTTATTTACAATAAGCAACTGACACAGAATAGGTATCTCCTGCTGAAAGTAGCTCACAGACAAGGATTCTCCCTTATCTTTCTGCTGGTAAATACCATTGATGTGTTTTCCAGGAAGTCTAGTTACTAGCGAGTTTGCAAGAGAATTTGGTTCATCACTTTCGTTTTTGGATATGCCAGGTAAAGGCTGAAAATGGCTGGCAGGCCTGCTGTTAACCTTTTCCTTTTTAGCACTTGTAAATCTTTTTTTTTTTTTTAAGATTTTTATTGGGTAATTGGGGGGATGGGAACAGTACTGGGGAATTAGGGGAAGGGGAACAGACAAGTTGCCGTCGTCCTGCTCTTCAGTCTAGTTGTGGAGGACACTGCTTCACTGGCCCAAGTTGGCACCATCATTGCGCTCTTCCCTGGTGAGGCAGATCAGTCGCCGGCTTCTGGACGGCCGCTCACTGCGGCTGCTGGCCGCTCACGCTGGCTGCTGGCCGCTCACGCTGGCTGCTGGCCGCTCACGCTGGCTGCTGGCTACACACGGTAGCCCATGGCAACCCACTGCCACAGGGACTGCAGCCTACGCCGTCGCCAGCGACTCACGGCAGCCCAGCTCCAGGTTGAGCTGTTGTTCAGCATCTTAGCTGTGGAGGGCAGTGTCACTGGCCCTCATATGTGGGATCTGAACCGGGGCCCTCCGGCATCCCAAGCGAGTTCTTAACCATCGCGCCACTCGGCCGGCCCTCTATTATTATTATTTTTTTAATGCTTCCATACCTAATGCCATCTTGATGTCACAAGGAACCTCTGGAACAGACAGGGGATGATACTTCCTCCCTGAGTAGAACGGGGGAAATTCAAACTCAGAAAAATTGAGTGTGTCATCCAAAACCTTAAAGCAAGTTGGGAATGAAACAACTTGAGAAATTCAGCCCTTGCTCCTTAATATTCTGTCTTATACTGTCCATCATGGGTCATGATTCTCATTCAAGAATAATACGAGTCACCCCTGTAACGCATATATATGCCAAAACATGGACACTTTGGTCAATGTTGCTCAAGCAGTAGCTTACCATAATCAGAAGAGTCTGGATACTGATGGTAAACACTTTGAGTACATAATTGCAGAAGTCAAATGTGACTTGTATTCATCTTGTGTTATCGGTATATATTGAGTATTACAATTTTAATTGTGTTTTCCTTTTTTTTAAATTAAAGTTTATTGGGGTGACAATTGTTAGTAAAGTTACATAGGTTTCAGGTGTACAATTCTGTAACATATCACCTATATATCACATTGTGTGTTCACCACCCAGAGTCTGTTCTCCTTCCATCACCATATATTTGACCCCTTTTTAAAAATGTGTATACATATATATGTTATATACACAGAGGGTGCCAAAAAATGTATACATATTTTAAGAAAGGTAAAAACTATTAAAATTGTAATACTCAATATATATCAATAACAAAAGATGAATATAACTCACGTTTGACTTCTGCAATTACAAGAGGTGCTAAAGTGGTTACAATCAGTGTCCAGACACTTCGGATTACTGCTAATTACTGCTTGAGAAACATTGACCAAATTGTCCACTTGTATACATTTTTGGGCATCCCCAGTACATATGCAGAAAAAAATTTCAGAAGCACTGTTTTCAGCAATGATCACTGGATAATGTACTATGCAAATACTGAAAGCAACAAATGTAGAGCTCTGAGCTGTGTGGATGATGGAGGCATTGACAGAGAGGTCTTTTTACCCACTGTTTCCAGGGAGAAGCGAGAAGCCCTCGAGGTGGTAATAATAATGATTTTTTTCTCTATTCAGATGTAATAGTTCATAATTTTGCATATGTAGCATGTTCTTGTTATATTCATCTTTGCATCTCTGATGTCTGATATAATTAGCTCTACACATAGAAGAGGTACAGTAAATGTTTTTGTTGAACTAAATCACTTATATTTGGAAACTCTCAATAAGCTTTTGAAGCAGGCAGTCCAGAAATAATCATCTTTACTTTGCAAAAGAAAGATATAATACTTAAGGAAATTTAATTGTATTTTCAAGTTTACAGCTGTTAAGTATCCAAATCAGGGCTTATCCCTAGATCTCAATGAACTCAAAGAAGGTTCTCCTCCCTTCCCCCTGGGTTATGTGAATACTGTGTAAGTGTCTTGCCTCTTTTCACAACCAAGGTCAGCATTGTTACTAAATAAGCTCTTCAATGATTAGGTAACATTTGCCTCTAATAATCTCCAGTTCAAAATGCAGACACTGAAAACATTCTGTACCCTTATGGTCAACACAGTTGTAGTGTGAGGAGTGAAAACTGGGCACTTAGTGCAAAGGTTGTTGGCACTAAATACCCGTGTGCCTTGAATAAGCCCCCTAACCTAATAAGCCTCCATTTCCTTAACTATAAAAGAAAAGAGTTAGTTAGAAAGATTTGTCACTATATTTGCTTTGAGTTCTAACCATGTCTGATAACTCTCTTGCTATTTTATTCCTGGGTTATGCACACATTTAAGTGGGTCTTAAGAAACTAGAATTATATTTTATTTCCTATTCTCATGGTAAAGCAGTCTAAATTCACTACCTTTAAGAACTCCAGGAGAGATGCATGACCATCATCTTCAACCACTTGCTAGATTAATCTGCAGGAGAGCAGAGAACCTTATCTGGACTCAGGGTATGAGTAACTCAGTTTGAAATCACTTTTGGGTCTTGTAGATATGTCTCCTTCAATACAGAAATTATGTGGGATCAGAAGACACATTTAATATAACTTTTACTTCAGGATAAGCCAGAAAACCCAGAGTTCCCATTGACTAACAGAAACTTGTTTAAAGTTGACTGAAAAGAAAAAAATAAATATCAAAACATCACAAAAGTAAGAGAAAAAATGATGAAGAGGAATGAGCAATGGGGCAAGAGAAAATGGAAAGAAAGGGGGGAAAAGGAAACAAAAAAAGAAAAGGAAACTAATTGAGTTGACGAAGGGCTAACCCTGTGCTGGGCATGTTATCCACATTGTTGCATTAGATTTTCACCAAAACCCTGTAAAACAGGCCTCATTCACATTTGGCCATTGAGGCGAGTGAGACTCAGGTGGTTGCAAGTTCATATCCCTCCAGGGACAATTAGATAACAGACATTAATGAAGCGGACAAGGGGAAGTTGAGGTGATAGTGAGGGTAGACGAATGTGGTAATCCAGACAGGGCCTGCTGCACCAAAAAGAAAAAATGCTCACATTCTTCCCAGCTAAATCTAATATATCTGCTGGCCAAATTCAGCCATGAACTGCTAGTTTTTGATCTCTGGTAAATGAAAGCTGGTATATAGAGGCACCATACTTCAAACATGATTTTGGCCACACTGTGCTGCATTTTTCATCAGCAAAGGCCAGGATCAATTTTATCAAGGTTTATTTTTTTTCTGTCCCTGTTCATAGTAGCCTAGCTGAGTCAGCATTTCCAAATCTTCCAAGTACTTCATCATGAACTTGCCCAGACACTCAGTAAAGTGGTGGGTAAGTATTAGTTTTAGGGCCTTTCAACACTGGGTCAAGCATGGCTGGAATAAAAAATCCAACATCCTTATGTGTCACTGGTCACAACTGTGCCATATGGTGACTCTGTAATCGCAAGGGAGATGGGAAGTCAAGTATTTGGTTTTTCCCACCTTTCTACTAGAGGATGGCACAGGAGAAGGAGGTGGGAGTGGGTGTTCATCGGCCAAACTCTAGTGCTGTCCCGGGTGGGAGACTGAAATGCATGTGGGCGCAGGTTGCAGAGGAAGTAAGAAGTTGGTTGGGAAGATGGACTAGCAGAAAGAACACAACCTTTTTATTCAGACATCATGCCATCAAGCTTGGCTAGCTATGAAGATAGACAGGCTATATACCTTCTCTAAGCTTTGGTTTCCATGTGCGTTTGTGTCTTCCTCGTGGGACACATGTACTGCTGTGTGTAAATGCCCAGCACAGGGTCTGGCACTTAGTAGGTGCCTAGCAAACAAGAGTTTTGGTATTTGTGTGAATAAGTATGGGGAGTGGTGGGCTCAACAAGGAGGGGAGGGATGTTCATAGTTGGCTCCCCTATCCTTGTCTTGATCAAAAACTTGATCTTGTATGAGCTTGTCCCTCTGTCTTTGTGTGTCAAGCAGGATCTCTCAAAAGAACTTGTGGGGTAGGAATGGTGTTTGGCCCATGTCAGGGAAGCCAGATATTCACCTCAGCATGGAAGCTGCAGCTGGAACAGGTGGGGGTGTGGGAGTGGGGAGCTGAATGCACCCTTCCTTAAGAACGAGTGGGTGTCAGGCAGGGTGTGAAAAAAAAAAGAAATCCAGCATCCTTTTAGGGATTCTCTCCCTGCCCGCTTAGCTCAACTCTTAGGGATGCAGGGCGTAGTTGTCCTAAGAACACCATGGCTTAAAGTTATGTTTGCCTCTCATAGCTACCATGACTCTACACCCTCAGACGACACAGCCCGAGTCCAGAACTTTACCCAGACACATTTCAATCAACCCACGACTTAGCCAAGGGCACCAGGCTCCCATGACATTCCCTCCACTGGTTCAGTTTTTCAGAAATGTATAAGACTCAAAAATTCATGTGACTCAGCGATGTGTATTTACAGGAATGCTTTGCTTAGCTAAAGGCAAACAAGAGCCACTTTCAGATAGTTCAAGTGACAAAATCCAACTCACAAAAACTTGCATAAGAAACCCTAGAGAGATCAAGAAATCATGATTTTATCCCAAAATTCTAGTCACACAAGAATCTAGGAGGTCCCCCCCAAATTTAGCCATAGTACTGACTATCTAGGTGTCATTTATGCATCATTAATTCATGATACATACATGTGTGTTTATTTTTATCTGTTTACTTATACTCATTGGCAAGTCTGGGAAGGGGAGAAGGACCTTTGGGTGTCCTTTGGGGGTGATCTCAGTCTCAATTGCACAGCTGATGCTCAGAGCATCAGTGTTAACACTGTGATCTCTTTGATGGTCTCTGCCTTTTGTCCTAGTTCTGGGTACAATGTGAAGTCTTATTTTCTTTATATAATAAGTAGGATTGTTGTTACACCCCTTCATGTCATTTCCCACAATAAAATTATACATCCACTCACTTTTTCATGTGACTTTTGAAAACCTCCCACTATACTAGACAGAGAATATTTCCTCACCTATGTGGTGTTGAGTTTCACCCAATGACTGCTTTAGTCAATGGAATATTAGCAGAGGTAAAACAGGCAGAGACGTTAAATGTGCTGGCATGGTTTGGCCTGTCACCATCACGAGCAGAGCATGCCCAGGGAGCTGCTTGCCCTTCAGCTTGGTCCCCAGAATAAAAACACATGAACAGACCTGAACCCAACATGGAAGCAGAGCCGTCTATCTGACCCGAAGTCACATAAGCAAAAAATTAACAAACCTCTGATGTATCTTATTGATGTTTTGATGTTTGTATCATTGATGTAATAGTGATTAATGCACATTTCCAGTAGACAAACCCTAAATCTAAATATTATGAGGCCTCTGTTAGAGACTACAACCAAAAGCAATTGCTACCTAGAAGACAAGGCCAACTGGACACATGTAGAAAATGAATTTGAGTGGCTCTCAAACCAGCAGCCAAGCAATTTCCACATAAATGTTAACTATTTGTCTGTAAGTCTGAAGGTTACAGAGCCTTACCCGAATATAAAAATTCACAATCATGGACCCCATATTCTGTGCTGTCATCCTTGAACAGGTTGTGGAAGGCATAACTCCTATGAGAAAATGGAGCTTTAATAATACAGCTCTTCCCTCCACCTCCTCCTGATCATAGGCACAAAACAAGAACTGTTTAGTAAGCAGGCAGTTTGCTAGAGTTCAAGCATTCACTGATATACACTGATATGTCAGCTATATTTTATAAAATCTCCTGACCATTCCATCCCCTCTTAACAAAAACAAAAACTATTTGTAAATAAGCTATTAATTAACACACAGTTATCATCATTGACTGCTTACTATGTGCCTAACCTTATATCAGGTCCTTTGCATACATTATTTCATTCAAAAATCACAGCAATTGTATAAACAAGGGAAAATCAGAATTCCCATTTTGCAGATGAGCACAGGAGGCTTAGATGGGTTAAGTAATTTGCCTGAAGTTGCCCATCTAGTTTATAAGCCAGAATTTCAATCCAGGTCTTTCTGCATCCAAAGCAATCCCAGGTGAGTGACCTAACCACCTTTCTGCCATCACTCTTCTCCTCTCTCCAATTCTAGGTAAGTTCTAAGGCACCTAAAAGGCAGTGCTTGCGCTCTGTCATGGCTCCCAAAGTTTGTCTCCCCTTAGGTCCAACCACTTGTTTTGCAAGCAGAAAACAACAGCAGGATCAGGACAGTGGTTGCCTGACCTCTAGCTTTCAAAGGAAAGGAACAAAAACCAGTGATGCCTCACTGTGATACATCACACCTGCCAGCGCCATGTTGGCATGGAAGATAATTTGGGCATAGAAGAAGCTACAAATCTACATACAAGGAAGTTGTCTTTCAGAGTAATGCCACTGAGGCAAATTCATTGGCCACCGGATTTGAATTTTACCCCCCCGCCAAAAAAAAAATACACCTACTGAGAAATCCTGGTAAGTCAATTGCATTCTTTCCAAGAGTTTCTACTAAAGGTGTCTTGACTTTGACCAACTCTTAGTCTCATGGGCAAGAAATATTCCTAAAAGGGAATAAAAATATGACAATAAGTATGAGCTTTCCTCCAAGTTTTCCATACACCAAAGCTTCCTCTTGGAAATGGGCTCTATGGGCAATATGAATAACACAGGCACTCACTGTAAATCCCAGCTCAGCCATTTATTTGTGTGACCTTAGGTAAGTGAGTGACTTCATCTCACTATAAGATTCAGTTTTCCAACTTACAAATCAGAGATAATGTCTTAAGTTAGGTTTCCCAGAAGCAGATCCCAGAATGAGGATTTGCATTAAGGAAGTGCTCCTGGGGAAACCGGAAATTCAGTGAGGGAAGCAGGAGAGAAAAATGGAGGAAGCCAAGCAGGGGTGTGATCTCAGGCAACAGTCCTGCAGCAGATAGCTTCAGCCTCATCCTGAAGCGGCATTCTGGGCTTAAATTACGCTTTGGGGTTGGCCCTAACCAAAGGAGCTAGGGCTTTCATATTTTGCCGATTAGTCATTGGTTAGGGGCTGTGGGCAGGAGGGTGGATGTAAATTCTGAGGCACTTCCAGCTCTGCAAGCAAGCTCCACTAGCTTGAGGGAAATCCTATGAAAAATAGCACAGGTTCTTACTGTTGGAAACAAGATCATACCCAAACCCGGGGGTGCACAAAATACAGAACAGGTGAAAAGGGACCCAAGGTGACCTGAGTGGGGCATCAACACTTTTCACCACAAATGATAATACTTCTCTTGTTGGATATATATATATATATATATAT
>NW_017732090.1:577013-600259 GCF_001890085.2 Hipposideros armiger | reverse complement strand
TATATATATATATATATATATATATATATATATATATATATATATAATCTCCTGACATAAGAAAGGCACTTGATAAATAATATGGTAGTGTTATTGTTATTATTGTTGTTGTTATTATTACTGCACTAATCTTGCCCATAAAATCTTCCCAAAGATGGTGCCTGGGTTCACAATCAGAGGCCCTGTCTATTCTACATTGTGATGCCCATGCGCTCTATTTGCCAGCCGGGTTGGTGCCTAAATGCTGATGTCACATCATTGGCGTTCTCTAGTTGGCACCATGTCTGTTGCCTAGTCGCACAATCCGTTTTGAGATCTCTTCCACTTGAGTAGGAAATCCCCCACTTTTTGTAAGTTGGGATGTTTGTGAGGGAGGCAGGTGGTGGAGGGCTTGGGTTTGAGTGTGGTGCTCTCTCTCAGTAATGCCATTGGGCCTCCAGCAAGACTTACCAACCCCAAATCCTCCTCTCTCATTACATAAACCCTTGGCCATTTTAGTTTGCGCATTCCTCTCCCCCCTCCCCCCACACCTCCACCCCAGGGCTAGGGGTTTCTTAGAATGACCCCAACTACAAAAGGGCTTCCTTTCCCTTTGTGCCTAAGTTGCTATCCTGAGAGACCTTGTGCAGCCCTCCATCCCTAGGGAGCCTAGGACACCCACAGGAACAATGCAGCCTGTGCTTTGTTTAATTAAATCTTCCTTAACAATCAGCCTTTTCCATGTGCCAGCCCTGCGAGCTCATCTATGAAAGAGCCTCCCCTCTGTGACTAATCCTCTGTGTTAAAAGACTGTGCTTGGCTCCAAAGCTACCCTTTCCGTACATCAGCACACAAGAGCTGTACCTCCTCCCACTGCCAGACATCCCCTTGGCCACACTACTCTGGGGCCTCATTATCTGGGCTGCCATCATTCCTGAAATTAACCTAAGAGGGGCCCCTTTCACAATTGTGGCAGCAAATATCCAATTCAATTTGCTTTCACCCAAGATTTCCCAGGAGTCATGCCGAATGAGATAATCAATGATGATTATAAGACTTGGCTTGCCTTGCTGAGCCAAAGTGTTAAAAGGAGGGAGAATTTCTGCTTCAGTGCTCACTCAAGGCAGGTGCTAATTCAGGCAGATCCATTACTTTTCTCAGTGGCTCTAAACATATGTGCTGCAATAATCATGCTGGGTAGGTAAAGGCGGTCTGTCCTCCTACCTAAGAAAAGACAATTCATTTTTGCTTCTCCTCCCACCCCAAACAATAATAAAAATGTATAGAGCATCTGGACCAAAAATAAGTAGGCTATTTGAACCAATAATGCTGAAGAGATTTAATTTAGACAGGCTAAACTTTCTTTCTCTCAGCTAGAGACTAGTCAAGGCCTTTGGTACTAACCCAGCCAAAAAAAAAAGTATTAAATTTCTTGTTGCTACCATCTTAACCCTGAGAGGACTGTTTAATGCCTGGCTGACAGTTCTTAAAGACCACAGCACCCAGAAAAGGAAAGTGAGGCAAATGGCTCAAGGGGGCCAAGGAAATCCTCCAGGTTCCCCCTCTCCCTCCCTCACTGTTCTATTTCTGGCCTCTGCTAGTCTTGTACAGGATGGCTGGGGGTGCGGGATCCTGGGCTGTAAACATTTTTACAAAGACTGTGGCCTAAAGTGGGGATATGACTGTATATTAGTTACCCATTGCTGCTGTGTAACAAATTACCCCAAAACGTAGCAGCTGGAAACAAACATATAATCTCACAGTTCCTGCAGGTCAGGAAACCAGAAGCATCTCAGCTACGTGGTTCTGCCTCAGGGCCTCTCACAAAGCTGCCCTCCAGTTGTCAACTGGGGCTGCTGTCCTCTCAAGGGCTGGCTTGGGGACCATCGGCCTATGAGCTCACATGGCTATTGGTAGGAGGCCTCAGATCATCAGATTTCAGGCTCAGCAATGTGGGCCTTTCCACAGGGCTGCCTCACAGCCTGGCAGCTGGCTTCTCCCAGAGGAAGTGACCTGAGGGACAGTGAGAGAGAACACCCAAGATGGAAGGCAACCGCTTCATAACCTGGTCTTGGAAGTGAGATCACATCACTTTACCATATTCTACTTTTGAGAAGTATGTCAGTTTGTCCAGTTCCCACTCAACTGAAGAGGATTACACAAAGGCATGAATACCAGCATGTAGAGTCATTAGAGACCGTTTTAGAGGTGACTATGACAGAAGAGATACCTGCTCTCTTGGAAAGATCCCCTGAGCATGAAAATGGGGGTGAGGGTTATGATCCTGTTGAGCAAACTCCAGAGGGGGCTTATTTCTGTGGTTTAGTGTTATCTCTGACTCCAAGGATGGAGGAAGCGGGTATCTGCATGTGCACAGAATTAGTCTGGATGCTCAAGGACACAATCAGAGCTGGAAGCACTAAAGATGTGCATGTGGCCTAAGTGCTAGCAGGGTCCATTGCCTAGCACCCACATTCAGCAGCATACACAGGGCCACAGGTAGGAACTGCAGAAAACTACAAAGTTAGAGGAGAGGAGACAGAGGACCTGGACTGAGGAGGTCTGGTTGGTAGTCTCTTCTCTCCTTGTCAAGATGGTTACAGTCATGCCCCAATGAATCACACTTCCCTGTATCACAGCCCAGTGTGTTGCTCCCCTTTCATCCTGACTCTGGGCTTTCCCATGGAACTTACTTGGGCCAGCAGGATGTAAGCACTTAATGAGTGCTGTACACTGGGGCTTGCCTTCTGGGAATGTTGCCTTAAGACTATCATGCCATTAAGACCCCTCCTCTGAAAAACCTGGGATGAAAGACCACATGACAGGAAGTTCCAGCTACCCTAGCTGAGCCCAGCTCCAGCCAACCTGCCTCTCCAGTTGATGCAGTCTCATGAGTGGTCCTAGACAAAACTGGTAGAGGATTTATCCAGACAACTCACAGAATTGTGAAAGTGATAAGTAGTTGTTTTAGGCTGCTAAGTGTGGGGTGATTTGTTACACAGAAATAGTTAACCACTATACTCTCATTACCACCAAAAGTGACAGACTTACCTGGGAAGGCAATGGTGGAATTTGGAACAATCCTGTGGTCTCAGAGGACCCCAAGCCAGAAAGTAGCTCCTGCCCAATGTCCTCTCTCTCTCTCTCTCTATCTATCTCTCTCTCATGTCATGGAAGTAGCTAATAAACATCAAATTATTGGTGGTCCTTTCATGCCCCAGGGGGCATCTGGACTCAGCCAAAACAGATGAATTCGATCGCAGACAATTTTTTATTTAAAAGGAGATTATCCTAACAAATCACAAACTAAAGGCCCTTTCCAAGTCATGGCTTCTTGAGAGTCCAGGGGAAACTAGGTATAGGACCACACTGTGTTCTTAAAAGGCTTTCTAGGAAAAGCAGGGCATCAGTACATCTCATTGTGTGATTCCCATGGACAGTGGTCAGCACAATGACTGTAGTGGCTAAAGGTCGCCTGCCCAGGTCGCTCCCAAGGGAAATTGTTGCTCATTTCTCCAGCAGGTAAGGATCACTTGGGTGACTCAAATGATCCAGGGATGCAATCCTGGGAATCAGCCAAGCCATCCCTCTGTTGAGAAGCTTGTGCTACCCAAGAAACGTGGCTATCACAAATAATTCCTTACCCATGTTTTTTGGGGGCCATGCCTGCCCCTTGAATCAGTATGCAGAGTGAAAACTCAGAGACATGAGGGGCAACTCTGCCACCCTGCTCTACTGCCTGCTGAAATCCCCCTCACTTGTCAAGGTCCAGCCCTGGCGTCACCCCTCTGGGGAAATGTTGTTGCTTTAATCACACTCCTTAACATGGCAGAACAAGAACCCCATGGCCTGCACCATTCCCACTGCTGTACATCATTACCACATTGCACTAGGGTTGGCTGTGCCTCCATTTCAAGTACTCAGGTCACTCTTAGAGGAAGGATTTTGCTGTGATCATTGTGATACTCTTAATATGCATCTAACACGTGTTAGACATTTGGTGAATAGCTGCTGAATCCATTCATTCAGCAAATCTTTATTGAATTCCTACTTTGTGCCAGGTACTTGCTATGAGGTCACGGCAGGGAACAAGACACAGTAAAAGCTTGTATTCCACTCAGAGGAGACAAACAATAAACAGAAAATAATAAGTAAAGCATGGACTATATTAGAAGCTAATAGATGCTATGCAGAAAAAGAAAACAAGGAGTAGCAGTTTTAATAGAAGCTGACATTTGAGCAAAGACATGGAGGCAGAAAGGGAGTTAGCCAAGTGGGTCTGCGGGCAGAGTGTTCTAGGCATAGGAAACAGCCAGTGCAAAGGCCCAGGGGCAGGAGCATGCCTGGTTCACCTGAGGAACAGCAAGGCGGCCTGAGTGGCCATACCTGTGTGAATGAAGGAACACTTTTTAGAAGATGAACTTCAACTGGCAATGCGAGTGGGTACAGCTTGTGGGGGGCAGAATAAAGATTTCAGCATCTACTCTGTGTGAGATGGAAAATTCCTATGAGATTTTTGAGTAGAAAAATGGCATGGTCTGACTTAAGCTTTGAAAGGACTGATTTGACTATACAATTCAGTGAAAAGGGGCTGAAGGAAGGTATGAGTGGAAGCAGTTAGGAGGCAATAATAATAACCCAGGTGAGAAACAACAGGGGCTTGGAAGAGGTGGTGAGAAATGGTCAGACTCTGGATGTATTCTGAATAGTATTTTCTAACAGATTCAACGTGATGTGTGAAACAAGGTGAAGATGTGAGGAGTCATGAGGGACTCCAAGACTTGGGATCTGAGTGGCTAAGAGGGAGGACTTGCGGTTGACTGGGGTGGGATGAATCAGGGGCCCTGCTTGGACATGTTGAGCTTCTGTTAGTGGAGATGCAGGAAGCAGTGGGGTATTTGAGTCTGGAACCCATGGAGGAGGTGAGGGCTAGAGACATGGATTTGAAGGAATTAATAGACATAAGTGCCTTCTTTTACTCTTTTGATTTTCCTCTCCTCCAGAGTCATTGGATTGAGGGAAAGGATAGTAGTGAGATATTAGACTAGATGATTATCTACAGTCCTTCCCAGTGCTAACACCAGCCATTTATCTAAAACACAATTCCACATCCCACATGTTCACTTCTTTGGCATCCTGCCTTGGCTGGCTTCTCCATTTCTGATTCCATTTTTCAGGATCCTGCAAGACATCACTTTTTCAAACAGAGAGCTCAGGTGCAGCAGGAGAACCAGCCTATGGCCTTGGATGAGCAGCCCAGCTCTTAGGGACCCCAGTTCTGGCTGGAGAGAGGGCACAGCCATAAAAGGAGGAGCAATGGTCCTATTACTGGACAGCAGTGGCTGCAAAGGATAGGTATGTGGCTGCCCACCTTGCAAAAGAAGCCAGTGCTACCCACCAGGCAGAGGCACAGATGATTTTACTCTTTCCAACACTGAGCAGGAGGCTCTTTGCAGGCTTGCCTTAGAAGCAGGGTGAGTATGTGTACTGCTTTGCCCAGGACCACCTGGGCTGGCATCTTCTATTCCAGCATAATTATTAATTGCATCCCCTTTCATCCTCAAAATTATCCCAGCTTGATTAATAAATTGCATGGTCACCCATCTTATAAACTTGCTTCTGGACATTCTTTACCAAAAAAGTCTTTCCCTGATGACCCAAAACTTACTGACTTTTGAGCAGTTGTGAATTACTTCAATCTCTGTGGGCAAACCCTGGAAACATATCAAAAGCCCTAAATTCTCTTCTCCTTGCTTGCTGGCCTTCCTTGGAGGGACAAGAACCCAGGCAACAACCTCACATATTATCTCCCCCTCAGGAACCACTGTGGTCAGTGTAGCTCTCAAGCACCCTGAACTTACAATTTTTGAGTCCAACCCTCCTAAGAGTTTTGTAGCTCACAGTGTAAATGGCTCAGTTTATCTATGCATTGGGGGTGCAGAACCCCACTCCCTGGTTCTATATCCCTTTATATCATTATTCATCAATAACCATTTTTCCCACTCATGCAACAAATACTTAGCAGATGCTTCCTATGTGCAAAGTGTATTAGGGGATACAGAAAAGATTCATAGAGTAATCTTACCCTTAGGTCTAGTGCAGAACATAAACACATGCAAAATTCACAAAACTTGATTGAGAAAGGGAAATGATGAAAAAGGTTCAGCTGATCATAAGGCAATCTGATGATAGATCCTCCATTGCTTCAGCCAACATTTTGTGCATTGATTATTCACTCTACAAACATTTGCTGAACTGTCACTTATCCAAAGCCAGACACTTGATATACTTTATCCCATTTAGCTTCATGTTCGTACTCGGAGGCTGATGTTATGGTTTCAGCTCAGGGAAGCCTGAGGCCAGGGAAGTTAGATGGACTGCTGCAGCTCACATGGTGGTGGGACAAGAACTGGAACCAAGGTCTGCATGCGTACTCTTTCCAAATGATGTCTCCACACAAGGCACTGCTGAATCCTGCCCCTCCAGCTCTGCCAAACGTGACAGCGATTTCCTCGGAACACACAACTGAGTCCTTGTGAAGGACCCACACCCACTTCCACTCTGGCTGAAGGCCAGAGCTGGAACTAGGGTGAGGAGAGTGAGGCACTGGCCTCAGGCTCAATATTTAAGGAGACACCCCAAACCTCAATAATTAAGATAAATAATACTTTAATGCAATATTTGAAATATATCAGATTGACATACTACAGCACTTGGGCTGGGTGCCTGTTTTTGTAAATAAGGTTTTATTACACTTCACATGTCAAGACAGGCCACATCCACTGGCCCAGCATGCATGCTTTCATCTGTGGCAAAGAGACTCTCTTTGCTTTTTAAGTCTGGAGGATAGAGCACTTCTCTGTTAATAATGGAGCACACAAATTGGGTCATGGACAATCACAAAGAGTGACACCAGAATGCAGATTTACTCTTTAATTCCTCCTGGGAGTGGCCCGTACGTAATTTTCAGACATGAACAGAAAATAAGTAGCCAGTGCTCGGACAGCTGGTAAAGAGTAACCAAGAGGCTGGAGGACTGCACAGATAGCTCAGGTCCCAATTTCCCGATGGATTAACTTGGCCATGTGGTATGTACATAGAGGGATTTGGTGCACATATTCACCCCACAAATGTGATGGGAGCTTTAGTTATTTTTAACACACATACCTGCAGCTGCCTAGGCTCCACCATACACATGCAGTGACTCCAGCGCCAGCACCAAGCAATTATTAATAGGAAAAGAGAGTGCTAGGACCTCCCACAGCCATTTTTAACTGTGGACATTATTGCTCAATCTTGAGCTGTACCCGGGGACTCGTAAGAGGAAGACATAATGCTTGTTTGTGGAACTTTTATAGCTAATTGACATTTTTTCAGTGCTCCCCTGACAGCTGTAGTTACTCCTGATTGGAAGGGTCGTGGAAAGCATCAAGTTGTGCACTGTCTCCAGATGGGGCTGTATTTGTGATTTAGCACTGGAAAAAAAAAGAATAAATAAAAAGCCATCAAAATAAACACATTTGAAAGTGATAAAGAGGAGCTAAAGTGATTGGCAAAAGCAATTATCTTTGTGCAGAAATAATGCATGCTATTTTCATACTAATCGAGGGTGTTTGACTATCTGGGTTGTCAGATTTCCTCCTTTCTTGGGAACGTTTTCCTCCCTACTCTATCTGCTCTTTGCTCAATAGAGAGAGGGAAACACAAAAGCAAGTTTCTTCTTTCCCGGTCAATAGGCATCTTCCAGCTTACAGGGTTCCAGACTCTGTCCCTGGTGCTAGCGGTAGAAGTCCATGCATCATATTCTTGCTGTTCTAAGTCAGGTTCATGAGAAAAACAATTAGAATCAAATTGAGAAATAAAACTAATGCTAGAAATCCCACTTTCCTCTCTGGACATACTCATGTAGAGATTACCCAGTATGATTAGTAGCTAGGATAGCACAAGATACACCAACAGAAGTGGGAAATCATTTGGCATAAATGCCAGTTAGGATTTGTAGAAACTAATGAATGTATGAATGGATCCATTTACTTGAGGCTTTGTTCTAATTTTCTTGATTAGAAAAAAATCACTGCATCATGTAGAATGAGTTCATTTGAGAACAGTATTTTCAGAATAGAACAAGATTCCAGATGGAGGCCCCCTACACCAACCAAGTTTTCTGGTTGCATGGATAAATATCATATCTTGCCTATATGGAGGTCCTCTAGCCCATACATTTTCTGATTGGAAATATATCTCAGGACAAGTATAAAAATCATAAAATGCAATTGAATGGCCATACTTAACATCCAGTGTTCACACACCAAAAACTTATATACACTTAAAGCATAGGGAAATCTGTCAGGCATTTGCTCAAAACTTATGTTCATTTACTTTACATACAACTCAAGTGAACTCAGAGATCAGATTTCTAAGTCAAAGCAGCAATTAAGGAGGAGGATAGGGGCTGCCAGAAGCAATCATAGTGACAGCAGAAAGAAATGGCAGAGAGTAACAGCCTGGCAACAATGGAAAAGATTTTTAATTCAAAGTAATTAGACATGAGAAGTTAGTGAGCCCAATATACCAAGTCTGCTTAATACAGATGCAAGAATCCAAGGTAGCCCTGTGGGCAACAGTGTAAAATGCCAACCAGTGTGCTAAAGATTGTCCTGGAGACATTCAGGAAAAAGTGGTCTGAAGCTCTGTTTAAGAAGCAGGAATGGAGGGCCGGTCGAGTGGCTGGTTGGGTAAGAGTTGGCTTGGGAGTGTGAGCTCTGAGCAGCAGGGCCCCAGTTCGGATCCCACATGAGGGCCAGTGACACTGTGCTCTCTACAGCTAAGATGGTGAACAACAGTTCAACCTGGAGTTGGGCTGCCGTGAGTTGCCGGCGATGGCATAGGCTGTAGTGGGGCTGCAGTAGGCTAATGTAAGCTACCGTGAGTGGCCGGCAGCCAGCATGAGCAGCCAGCAGCCTGCATGAGCTGCTTTGAGCTGCCGTGGGTGGCCACCCAATGGCGGGCGACCGATCTGCCTCAGCAGGGAAGAGCGCAATGATCACAATACCCACATGGGCCAGTGAAGCAATGTCCTCCACAACTAGACTAAAGAAAAAAAGGACAGCAATTTGTCTGTTCCCCTTCCACAATTCCCCAATAAAATGTTAAAAAATAAATGAAAGAAGCAGGAATGGGTACATTTTAGAAAATATTCCAATGCAAAGTGTTCATTATTATTGTTATTATTACTAAGTCAGGACAATTAAAAGGTAAACCCTCCATATCAGGAGAACTCTTTTGGTCTCACATAAGAGAAACCGAATTCAAATTTGTTTAAACAACAAGAGAATGCATTAACTCCCCAAGTGAAACTTCATAGTTAATCTAGGTTCAGAAACAGCAGGATTCAGGTGATCAAATGATGTCCTCAAGGATGTCCATCATTTTATCCTGCTTTCCTCTTTTTCTCAATGGTTGAAGCATACTTCCCAAGGAGGGCTCTTACTGGCCCAGCTTGGATCATGTGTCATCCCCCAACCAATCACTGTGGCCAGGGCAATGTACTGCTCTGATTGGCCAGGACTGTCATATACCCAGGGAGGTTGGAAAGGGGTGGGCTCAATTCTCTTGCAGAAAGTGATGAGAGAAGAGGTGGTAGAGATACACAGAGGACAATCTGGAGGCTGATACAAGAAGAGGATAAGGATGTTTTGCTGGTAAAAACAAATGATGTTTGTTGTACTATTAGCTAACAGTAAAGTAGTTTCCCAGAATGACTCAATGTCTGAGAGTTTTAGGGTCCTGGGTTCCCTAGGAAAGAGACACTAAAATGGAGAATTAGGTGTAGGTGTGTTGTTGCAGAGGACTCTAGGGACAGTTTCAGGGAGGGAATGAGGGAAGCTGCCTTGGGCAGAGGAAGGAGTTTGGCTGTCATGAATTGCAACAGCAGCACCCCATCCCACAAAAAGCCCTTAAGCTTAGACAGCCCTTCCAAGTTACTCTGAACTAATGCAAGGAGCCGGCCCTTTATATTTTTCACATTGACCAGTCATTGGATGTGCCCCTAGGGAAGAGTCCTAGACTTGGGGGAGGAGGCTCCCTTCTCAAATACATTACTTGGGGAAGGGGCTCAGCTGAGAGCCATCACCAGGCAACATTCCCAGCATCTAAGGAAATGGGACTCATGCTAATGGGGAGACCTGGAAGGAGCACCAGAATCAAGAGTGCCCAAGTGGGGGGCAGTGTAGTGAGGGGAATCAGAGTAACACTCCTTCATGTGAGGTCAGGAGCTTCAGATCCTCTTTACCCTGGTATCAGCCACGAGCCTGGCCAGAGTGCATGGTGGGCAGGCCATGCAGCAGTCTGGAGTACTTTGTGCTGAAATGAGGAGAAAGGAAAGACACTATCATTTATTGAACACCTTCTATGTGCTAATTTCATGATGATTTCTTTCTGTCACACATGGGATTCTATGAGTACTGGATGATGAGAATGAAATGTCTCTGTAATTAATACTCTATAATTTTAAAAAAGGTATGAGGATCTAAATGCTCATTCTTGGAGTTTTTGTTCTTTTTTAAAAAAACAAAAACAAAAACCCTTTCCAAAATTGGATTATGGAAACCATACTTATAGCAAAGGAAAGAAGGACACACAGCTTGTGCTAAATCAGTTCAAGGACAAGAAAAAGAGTTGTTCAAAAGTGAGCCCCAGGGATAAGCAAAAGTGTGTTTCTGAAAGTGTGTCAAGGGGAAACTGATTCCCAAGAAGAGGTAGGAAATTAAGGGAAAGACTTAAAAAGTGTAATCACAGAATTAGTCCAATTTTTCAAGGCTTCTTTTAAAAGGAGAATCACAAAGAAATCCAGAAAATTAGGTATAAACAAAGGTGGAGTGTTCTAAAACAAAGATCAACACGATAAATATGGTAGGACACAACTAATTATGTACAGTTTTTAAGAGGGAAAGATGTGAGAAACAAGGCCCTCTCATTTGTCCTCCACTGTTTATCTTTTTGTTTTTATAGGAGTTATTAACCTGGAGTTCATAACTGAGCTGAAGAAGTCTATGGATATCCTGAAATTGAATCTGAAACTATCTGTGTGTCTTCACATGTGCACAAGTTTACGTTCTTCAAAGGAGAAATTCTGTGGACTTTGGCAGATCTCTAAAAGCGACCATAATTCCCAAAATGTTTAAGAATGAATGTTCTAGCCAAAATAGCAACTATAGTGAGTAAATAGTTGTCACAGAAAGAGAAAAAGATTTAGGAAATATTTATTTTCCATTTTGAGTGGGTTCCTCACTTTCATGGTTCAAAATTAGAAATATAGAGTATTCAGTGAAGTTTCTCTCCTTTCCCTACCCACATCTACCTAATTTTCCTCCACACAGCAAATAATATTACAGCAGTCCCCCTTATCCATGGGCAATACATTCCAAGACCCCAATGGATGCCTCAAACCATAGATGGTACCAAATCCTATATATACTATTTTTCTATATACTTTTTCTATATACTACATACTTTTTCCTATTTATGCATACCTATGATTAAGTTTAATTTATAAATTAGGCACAGTAAGAAATTAACAACAGTAAGTAATAATAAAATAGAACAATTATAACAACATAGAGTAGTAAAAGTAATGTGAATGTGGTCTCTCTCTCTCTCTCTCTCTCTCTCTCTCTCTCTCTCTCTCTCTCTCTTTCTCTTTCCCTCCACCCCCCATTCTCTCCCTCTGATGACTGATCTGATACCCAAGACAGCTACTAAGTGACTAATGGTCCGGGAGTGTATGCAGTGTGGATCCGCTAGACAAAAGAATGATTCATGTCCCAAGTGGGATGAAACAGGATGGTGCGATATTTCATCATACTACTCAGAATGATGTGCAATTTAAAACTTAAGAATTGATTATTTCTGGAATTTTTCCATTTAATATTTTTGGATTTCAATTGATTGCAGGTAACTGAAACCACAGATAATGGGGGTACTACTGTACCAGTTATTGTGCAGTTTCCCAAAAGTATTCTCTATATATTTATGTGTGTATATTATATGGGCAAATATACACACATATACACAATTTTATATATATATATATATATATATACACACATATATATGTATATATATATGTAGTATATGGGCATGTATTTGTATAGAAAATATATATTATAATATATATTTATGTATTCATGAATGTATGTATGTATATATGTTTTTACCCAAAAAGTAAAGTACAATAGACACTATTCTCTACTTTCTTTCATCAAATATGTCCCTATTTGGTCATAAACATCTTACTCATTATTTCTTAAGGCTCTTAGCATTCGTATACATGGATGAACCATAATTTATTTAATCAGTCCCTTAATTATAAACATCTTGGTTATATTATATAAACATATTTTACTATTATGACAGCTGAAGTAAATAAGCTTGACCATGCATAAATTTGTACATGTAAAACTATCTGGAAAATTAGTTTCTACAAATTGAATTGCTGGGCAAAATGGTAAGTGCATTTGTAATTTTGATAAGATATTGCCAAATCACTCTTCATGCTTGTACTAATTTAAACTCCCTACAGCAATATATGAGGGTGCCCGTTTCCTCACACTCTTGCCAACAAAATTGTATTAACATACTCTTTTTCTTTTCCAGGATAGTAACTGAGAAAGATATTTCAATGAAATTTTATTCACATTTCTCTTATTTTGAAAAAATAGCACCTTCTCATATAAATACTGTTTGTATTTACTTTTCTCTGAACCACTGCTTTTTCCATGTTTCTATTGATTTGTAGAAAATCTTTATATTGGGTTGTCGGAAAAGTCATGACACATTTTTGCAATGAAAAACATGGAAAAAATATGTCATGACTTTTCCGACAACCCAATATATTAAAGTAATCCTCTTTTTGAGGTGTACATCAGAATGAAGTTTAAGTAACTCCGAATGTACAAAAAGAAAAAGAAACTCAATTATAAATATGTTACAAGAAGAATGGACACATGAGAAAACATACAAAAGGGGCAGAAAGAACTAGAAAGGATTAAGATAACTAGGCTAAAAGGGAGGGAAAGCATTGGATTCCTTTGAGTTAAAAACTGGAATTTGGAAGAAGGCTAAAGAGATAGTCTATAGAATAGGAACCAAGAGATGTGTATTAGTTGAGATACACTAAAACAGTTGCAACAAATATACCCCAAAATGCAACAAATCAAATGTAGTAGCAATTTATTTTTGCTCAGTAACTGTCTGGGGCAAGTGGTTCTTGTTAATATGGTGATTCTAGGATACACATCCATCCCCTAGCATCTTGCCCTGATCTGTACCCACTTATTGAAAAGAAAGAATACTTAAAAGCACTGTCCTTGCAATGGTCTACATCACTTCCACTTATATTCCATTGGTAGGAAGTAGTCACAAGCCCACATTCAGCTGGGATATAAAGAGACTCCTGAGTGGGTAGCCACTTCCCAGCTACAACTTTATTACTATGGAAGTGGGGTACAAATTTTCATGGGGAGCTAGCCAGCTATACACTACAACTGGTAAGAGACAAAAAGGGATAGATTTGGTACCCACAACTTACAGAAGTGGGGACAAAAGGCATTAATAGTGAGCACAAGATTTTACCTGGCTTAGAAGCCAAAAATCTAAGTGGGCAGGTGCTCACAACTTGCCTGCTATCTGCCGTGTCACTATTATTGCCTCCGTGTTTAGAACAGCACTTGGCACATAGCATGTACTCAGTAAAGATCGGTTGGATAAATGATTTTACACTGAAGGAACAGAAGCTGAGGCGAGAGGGTGAGGAGGTATACTGCCTGTCTAAGTGTATCTTGCAGGGGGTGTCATGAGGCAGATCATGGAAGCTCAAAACCCACTTTATTTTTCCAAGCCCCTCCTTAGTCTTGGCCCTTTGATCTTGTTTGACTTGGGGAATTCTTAGTATCTGAACCTGAGCTCCATATTTTCAAAGAAGCTCAAAGTAGTTTATTATCAAACCTCAAACTTCAAAGTTTCTCTCTAAAAGTCTTGAGTTTTAATATGAGTGAGAAATAATTTTGATTATTTTTTATTACTTTGCTTGCCTTCGACTCTTCCTCCCAAATTACTGCTCCTCGCCTTGTCCCTAAGAACACAAGATTCATGAGATTGGGAAGTTGTCATTCCTATTCCTCCCTCCAAATACTTTGTTCCCATTAAATAGCATTATAAGCTAGGGTGACTCTTTAAGCAGCAATCAGGTGAAATTCAATCCATTCATAACTATCTCGGCTTGAGGACAATTGCAGACTCAGATTCATAACATTTTTAAGACTCCACTCGCTGTAGGAGCAGACCCTAACATGACACTGTGTTCCAATGCTATGGCAGCACAGAGGGTGCCACTGTCTTGTCAGATCTGCTTCTGAAGTCTTAATTTTTAAAAATGTAAAATGGTATATTTTATACAGAGGAAGTCATTTAAAGCTGTATAAAGCAAAATAAGTTTATTGGCATAGTTTATTGTAGCTGACTTGATATATATATATATATATATATATATATATATATATATATATATATATATATATATATATAGTAATTATGTTAGGGTTTCTGCAGGGGGAGGAGAAAACAGAGATATAATCTTTGCTTCTGTTCACTGCTCTCCTGTTTTGGAACAGGTAAAGCTTAAGGACTACTAAGTATTGATGCTGACGAAGTGAGCCTTGTGGGGACAAGCCATCAGAAAATGGGAAGAGAGGGCCGGCCGAGTGGCGCATTGGTTAAGAACTCGCTTGGGATGCCAGAGGGCCCCGGTTCGGATCCCACATATGAGGGCCAGTGACACTGCCCTCCACAGCTAAGATGCTGAACAACAGCTCAAACTGGAGCTGGGCTGCTGTGAGTCACCGGCGACGGCATAGGCTGCAGCCCCTGTGGCAGTGGGTTGTCATGGGCTACCGTATGTAGCCAGCAGCCAGCGTGAGCGGCCAGCAGCCGCAGTGAGCGGCTATCCAGAAGCTGGCGACTGATGTGCCTCGCCCGGGGAAGAGCGCAATGATGGTGCCAACTTTGGCCAGTGAAGCAACGTCCTCCACAACTTGACTGAAGAACAGAATGACAGCAACTTGTCTTTTCCCCTTCCCCCAATTCCCCAGCACTGTTCCCATACCCCAATTCCCCAATAAAAATCTTTAAAAAAAAAAAAGAAAATGGGAAGAGAGAAATGGACATTTTGAAACACATACTGAATTCAGAAGTTTGTTAGGTTCCTGATGTGTATTTTCTTATTTAACTACCAAACCACACCTGGGAGGTCCTCTCCCAATTTCAGAGGCAAGGAAACAAATGTACCTGGTATGAACAGCTCTACAAAGCATGGATGCAAAACAGATATATCAATTCCTTTTTAAAATCCTTTCCAACCAGCTGAATTCAGAATGTTTCAGATTTGGAAAAGGTAACATGATGAATTGACTCTAGATTATAACTTTCCATCAAGGTCTGAGGTGGAATGTCATCATCTAACATGAATATTTTTGCAGGAAAACATAGGGATGTTCTTGCTGAGAGGGATCAATGAGGATTATCAATACGCTCATATTGAAGAAAACGGCAGTGTACAAATCGATTGAACACTTTTCTGAGGGGAGAGAACACGTCACAGGTGAAAAGAGGTCAGGGCAGCCAGTAATGAGCAGAACTGATAAAAACTTTGCAAAAATTCATTGACTTGTGCATCAAAATCATCGGCTGACTGTGAGAAGCACAGCAGAACAAGTAAACATCAATAGAGAAACAGTTAGAGAAATCTCAACTGAAAATCTTGGCGTGAGAAAGATGTGTGCAAAAATGGTCCCAAAGGAGTTCACCAATGAACAAAAGCAAAGGAGAGGTGAAGTTTGCCAAGGCCTTTTGGAGAGGCAAGATGATGTTTTGAGCCATATTGTCACTGGTGATGAAACGTGGGTGTACCAACACAACTCTGAAACAAGGCATCAAAGTGCACAATGAAAGTCAGCCAATTCTCCATGACCAAAAAGTCCCATCAGTCCAAATCAAGGGTCAAAACGATATTGCTAACCTTTTTTGATATCAGAGGAATTATTAATTATGAATTTACACCAACTGGACAAACAGTTAACCAAGTTTACTACTTGGGATTGCTAAAAAGGCTGTATGAAAAAGGTAGATGAAAATGACCTGAACTTTTCGTCAACAATTCACGGCTCTTGCATCATGACAATGCACCAGCTCATACAGCACTGTCTGACAGAGTTTTTAGCCAGTAAACAAATAACTGTATTGGAATACCCTCCCTACTCACCTGATCTGGCCCCCAATGACTTCTTTCTTTACCCTAAGATAAAGGAAATATTGAAATAAAGATATTTTGATGACATTCAGGACATCAAGGTTAATACGACAATAGCTTTGATGGCTATTCCACTAAAAGAGTTCCAAAATTGCTTTGAAGGGTGGACTAGGTGCTGGTATCCGTGCATAGCTTCCCAAGGGAAGTACTTCAAAGATCATTGTAGTGATATACACCAATGAGGTATGTAGTACTTTTTCTAGGATGAGTTCGTAAACCTCATTGTCAGACCTCATATATGGTAAGAAAAGAAGAGTTTGATTGTGTTTTGAAAGGTAATACCTAGGTATTCAAATATCCTTCAGCCATAAGTAATGGCCACACTAAATGGTCAAATGGGCTCTTGATAAAGGTACAATTAACTATGAAAGGTACAATTGATAAGGGACAATTAATTATGTTGGGAATTCAATTATGAAAAGCCCCAGGAGATTTTGAAGGTCAGTGACTGTGGCCTTGTCATTGCCCACCAAAGTAATGTAACTGCTGGAGACAGGGATGCCAAGGTGGATGTCTTTGCTGAGTCCCTGGAGGTGGCTGCTTTGGTACCAGAGATAAGTGGACAGAATGTGGTCCAAGTCATGATGAGACCTCTAAGGAGGAAGGGGTCTATCCTGAGGACCAGATAATAAGTACTGGAGTGGATGTGGAGAAATTGGAACACATACTTTGTTGATGGGAATGTGAAATGGTGCAGGTCTTATGGAAAACAGTATGGAGATTCCTCAAGAAATTAAAAATAGAATTACCATAAAAAAATACCCTCATGTTACTTCTGGTTAGGTTTTGTTACCTAATGAGACTGCATCAAACTTGGGGAAAAAAGACTTTCTGACTTCAGAGCATTCTTGGGTTTGGAATCATAAATTAGAAATTATGGACCTTATTTATGTCTTTCCTATGTCATTTCCTATCTTCCTTCCTTCCTTCCTTCCTTCCTTCCTTCCTTCCTTCCTTCCTTCCTTCCTTCCTTCCTTCCTCCCTCCCTCTCTTCTTTCCCTCTAGCCTTNCCTTCCTTCCTTCCTTCCTTCCTTCCTTCCTCCCTCCCTCTCTTCTTTCCCTCTAGCCTTTAGTCCATCCACTTCTGAATTTCTAGTGCGTTCTATGAGATAATAATGTTTTATTTCTATCAATAATCACCTCCCTTCCTATCCCAAACAAATCAACAAAAAAATTCCATGATCAAATAATTTGGAGGAATTTTTGGAAAAAAAATATTTCTTTACTGCATCAATTATTGGAAACCTCAACATTACAAAATGCCTTGTAAATTTCAAATAAAGGAGATGTGGTGTGTATTTGACCATGGACAACCATGGTGAGCTTTTAAAGACAGTGTCCCTATCCTAAAAGACCCATGATCTGAGTCCCCTGTACACATGGTCCTTCCTTAGCCCCCATCTCTAAAATTTCAGGCTAGTCTCATGTATTAGCTTGAGAAAAATTAGCTGTGACTTCTAAGGATCCCTGTTGTAATGCAGAAAACTAACCTTAATTGTGTCCAGAAAGATCCTATATTTTAGGGATCTTTTAGTAGTAATATTATAAATTTCTTGATAATACATTATAAAGTAGAAGTTCTTTATTAAAGCAAAAACTGATTTTGTCTACTTATTTTTTACATTTTATGTACCACAAGTGACTTAATGATTTTAAAATACAGTAGGTCACATTTCCATAAGCAAATTATAACCAGATTTAGGTGGAGATGAGATGCTCTAAAATGGAATCTAGTTGAAAGCACATTCAATGGTTTGGTAAGTCATATGTTTAAATCAACAACACTGGGGCTTATTATCAAATCCGGGGTCCCTATCTTTGGAACAGCAGCATTATATGTGAGGAACACAGATACACACATACTCACAAACACAGTCTAAGAAACTCTTCATGAGCATAACTAAAATAAATCATCATGAAGTTTGGAAAACGGGCCTGCCGAGTGGCGCATTGGTTAAGAGTTGGCTTGTGAGTGCCAGCTCAGAGCACCAGGGTCGCCGGTTTGGATCCCACATGGGGGCCAGTGACACTGCCCTCTACAGCTAAGATGGTGAACAACAGCTCAACCTGGAGCTGGGCTGCAATGAGTCACCAGCAAAGGCATAGGCTGCATTGGGGCTGCATTCGGGCTGCAGTGGGCTGCCCTAAGCTACCGTGAGCGGCCGACAGCTGGCGTGAGCTGCTGTGAGCGGCCGTCCCGAGGCTGGCGACTGATCTGCCTCACCCGGGAAGAGCGCAATGATCACAACACCAACATGGGCCAGTGAAGCAACGTCCTCCACAACTAGACTGAAGAACAAAAGGACAGCAACTTGTCTATTCCCCTTCCCTGATTCCCCAATGCTGTTCCCTCCCCCAATTCCCCAATAAAATCCTTAAAAAAAAAAAAAGAAGTGTGGAAAATAGAATGCTCTCTTGGTTTGCTTTTTAAAATTTACAAATGGCTACAAAAATAAAATATATAGCTCACCATGAAAATTCTGCAAATTGGAAAAAGAATAAAGAAGAAAATGGAATATCTGCTAATTCCACCATTTTGTATGTTTGTGCATATATATATGTTTATATATATATACACACATTTATACACATGTATATATATACATATGTTTATATGTATATATTATATATATTTTGTGTACATAAAAGTATATATTTTGTAATAAGTTTATTATATGTGGTTATTAAGTAATATTAGTATAATACATTATATAATAGGATATTACTTCATATAATAAACTAATATTAATAATTATATGTTTAATAATGGCATAATAATCATAATAGTAGCTACCACTAATCGGGCTCCAGGTATGAGTTAAATTTACACATATTATTAGTAAGCCATTTCTTTAATTACCTCATTTAATTCTTATAATTCTCAGACAGGTACTATGATGAATTTTCATTTTCTAGATGAGAAAACAGAGATCAGAAAGGTAAAGTGTCTTTCCCAAGGTCACACAGCAGGTTGATGGTAGACACTACTATTCAAACTCAGTCTAGCCCTAGAGCCTGCATGTTCCACCACGAGACTAGTTTCACTCTCCTGTTACCTGCAGTTTTCACTTAATTTATAATGTTATATTTTTATATCAATAAATATTTTTGTCAATAAGTATAAAATTTTTTTAAAGGCTGTATTGCATTTCACTGTACTAGAAGTGTGATAATTTATTAAGCTACTCCTCTATTTATAGGCATCATTTCAGTTTTGTCAGTGTTTTTATTACATTACTACAATAAGTGTTCCTGTATATTTTTGTGTATTTGTATGCTTATTTTTATAGAATTCTAAATTTGTATGTTGGATGTCTATTGCTATGTAACAAATCATCCTACAACATAATACCTTATAACAGCAACAATGTATTATTTCTCATAATCGTGTGAGTTGGCTGGGCTCAGCTGGACAGTACTTCTGCTCCATGAGGTGTTGACTGGAATGGCTCATACGGCTGCAGTCTTCTGAAGGGTTGGCTGGAGCTAGAACATCTAAGTTGGTATCCCTCACATGTCTCGTAGTTGGTACTGTCCTTCAGCAGAGCCTGTCTCCAAGTGGTCACTACAGTTACACATACAGATTTCTTTACATGGTAGCTCAGAGGTCCAGATGACAAAATGGAAGCTGTCATGTCTCTTAAGGCCTAGCCTCTGAAGTTGTACACTTCAGTTTTGCTGAATTCCACTGGTCAAAGCAAGTCTCTAGGTGAGCCCATATATCTGGTGTGAGGATGGCTCATCACATTGCAACAGGGCATGTGGGATGGTAGGAATTCTGACCATCTTTGCAAACATTCTATGGATTAGTCAAAGCACATGAAAATGATAAAGGCTTTTGACAAATACTGACCCCCAGAGAGATTACCCCAGGAACATCCCTACAGCAGAGAGTCAGAATCTGTTCCTCCATGTATTCACTAGTAGGTTAGCAGAAATCTCTTTAAACTTTATCACTCGGAGGTGTCTCAAATGATAACCCGTCACTGGTGATGACTTCATTTTAATTTTTAGTTACTTGTAAAGTTGAGCATCTGCTGGTATGTTCATTGACCACTTTAATTTCTTTTGTTGGTATTAATTGTATGTTTATATTCTTTGCCATTGTAAAAATCAGAGTTTCAAAAAGCCATTTAAAAATGTATTGTGTCGCTTTTACTAATTTGAAAGGGCTCTTTACATATGTTACTGATTCTTTTTCACATATATTGTAAACATCTTTTCCAGTCTGTGTTTTATATTCTTTCTGATGCAAACACCATCTGCATCCTTTCATGCCAACATCTCTGCCACGTTCAGGCCCAGCTAGTCTACATCTCTGTGCCCGATCTTCTCAGGCGCATCCTCCGGGCAAGTTCCTGCACTGACCATCCACTTTGTGGAGTATCTAAATACTGGTTTAGGAAGCTTGTTGAGGGGAATGTACTGGGTGACTTGGCTCACTGTGAGCTGTGTTTCTGGTGTCAAAAATTCCCAATAATGTTGGCTATTTTTACAGGTCAGATCTTAGAAAAGGAAGAGCCAGCTAAGAGCATCTCAGCAGAATTATCATAGCTAAGCAAGATTTCTCATCATCCAGTGGGGAACTGAGTTAAGCTTGCTGCTGAGTCCCTGGAATGACAGTGTTCCTGTTTTCCTCCCTGCATGAAGAACTGTACCTGGAGACCATCAGTTTCCCCTCTCCAGCATCGAGCCCAGCCTGAGGCACCTCAGAACATGGTTTGATGGCCTTCAGAGAAGGCAGGCCTGTTAACACTTATCCAGGTTTGGAGCAGACTGAGCAAGGGCGTAACAGGCTGGGAAGCTCTGAATTGCAATTTAAGCCTCTGTGATTGGTTTTTGATGGTGAGGCTACAATCCCCATTTATGCAATCTAATGCATACTAACCTAGCTGCTGCTGTGAAAGTATTTTGCTGATTTACTTAAAACCCCTAATCAGTTGACTTTAAGTAAGGGAGTTTATCTTGGATAATTTGGGTGGGCTTGACTAAATCCATTAGAAGGTATTAAAAGCAGGGCTGATATTTTTGAGAGAGAGAGAAAGAGAGGAGAAATTCCCCAGAGGGCAACAGCTTCTGTGTATACCTGTAAATTTCCATCCTACTCATGGTCTTCCCTTCATTAATGCTGCCCTATGGATCTCAGACTTGCTTAGCCCACAATCTTATGTGTCTTCTTTGGGAGATGATCTTACCTCACTGAAACCACTCCAGTGGCCAGGATGCCTTAGCTAGTCCTGTACTAGGGGATTCCATGAGCCTGGGTTTTAAATTTTGTCCCTGGGTGAAGCAGTGAAGTAGTGGAATGCAGATGAAAGAAACATGAGGAAGCAAGCTTCAGGATCTGAGCCAAGCTAACCTTGCCGAGGACTGAAGGGAAAGTGAAGAAAGACAGAGAGACTCACTTCCGTGTTTGACCGATGGTGGTAAATACAAGAAGGAATGATGAGTGTCAGGGTTGAACTGAGGCTGTGGGAAGATTTTGTACTGAGGCGCTCCAGCGCAGACCTTCTCTCACCCCACATCTGTTTGTTGTTTGTAAACCTAGACCATCTCTGCCTGAGACCCACACAAACCTCTGTCTGAGAATCCCCTCCCTGGGCCGCTGCCAAACCATGCCCTCCTCTCCCTTCAAATCTGATTTCATGCTCCGCTGCGCCACGACAGTCCCCCAGGTGGGTGCCATCTGGCTTCAGTTTGCCATTCCCAGACTTCCTAGAAACCCAGTTGTCTCCTTTCTTCCATGTCCCACAAACACACATGCTCATGTGTTACATCTGGAATGTCTATAAGCCTCTGGCTATACATCTTCCCTTTGCTATCTGCTCTGGCCCTTTATTAGAACAAGAAATAACAACTTAGGAGCCTAGAAGCATCTCTCCACCTTTGGAGATTGGGGGTAGCGCTTCCCATCTCTTCATGCTGGAGCAAAGAAGGGCAATCAACCCATACTTTTCCTTTCTTCCCAAATACTAAAAGGTCCAAGGATTAGGCCAGCACCCAATTTTAGAAGGCAGTGACCTTTTGCATCACCTTTATTTTGGCATCACATGTAACACCATCAATCTTATTGATCCCACCTCTGTGGACACCTAAACTTTCATTCTATCCCCACAGAGGCTGCCCCAGCTAAGGCTCCCATCACATGTGGTCCCCTAAACTTTCTCTTCTTCCACTTCTGTCCCTCCAGTCCATTTCCAAGCGGTAGCCTGAGGGATCTTTTCAGGACATCAGTTATTGCTATCTCTCAGCCTCCAGCCCAAAACACACACCAATTCAACTTATTAACCATTGACTATGCTGAGCACTGAACTAGGGAAAAAACAGTGAACCAAAGAATGTGGTACTGTCCTCTCAGAACTCACCCCATAAGAGAGGATCAGACAGGGAAACTGATGTTTACCAGACAGTCGTTATATATCCTCTATTTCCCATTGAGTTTGGGATGAAGTCTAACCCTTCACTGGGAGCTTCTCTAACTTGCCCTAGCAGCCTCAGTGTTCACCCCACCCTTCCATGCAGTCTCACCACGCTGGGCCCCCACTGGCCCCTCATATACTGAGTCTTCCCCTCCTGTGCACATGCTGCTCCACAAGCCTGGAGGGCCCCGCTCTCACTTTCCTGGTGAATTACTGGTATGTCCAGGTCAATTCAGATAGCTCACCTCTAGAGCCCCCTGGAGACTTGTAGGGCTGGAAGAAGAAAGGGCTGGATCCCTTTTCCTGTAAGAGCCGTGTTGACCAGATCTGGGCCAACCGTGGAGATGCTTCATCAGACACTCATAGGGATGCATCTAGGGAGGGGGCAGGAAGGGAGGAGAAGAGGGAGATGCAGAAGGACTGGAGGAAGAAGAGAGAGGGGGAGGGAGAGGGAGAGAGAGAGAGGGAGAGAGAGAGAGAGAGAG
>NW_017732090.1:572028-575368 GCF_001890085.2 Hipposideros armiger | reverse complement strand
TTCTAAGTTTTAATAAGTCCACCCTCCTCCTCATGTTCCCCCAGCCCTCAGGGGCAGCTGCTTCCTATTCTACCTCCTGATACCTTTGAGTTCTCTTGTTTTATCCTTTCAGTTAACTATACTTATTTTAATTACTTTATGAAAATAACTGGTGGGATCTCTGTCTCTTGACTCCCATAACTGATGCACTCATGGGAAGCAAAAGGGGCCAGAAGTGAACACAGGACATTGAGACTCAGGTCTCAATTCACTCTGCGAGTTGAATAAGCCCCAATTTCCTTCAGGCCGCTTTACTTTAATAAAATACGACATTGATTGAAGTCAGGGATTATAAACAGTAACCATGGGCAGCGTGCAGCCTGGAGATGTGCTAGGTTTGCCTGGCACCTGTGAGCATGCTTCGGCGGCATAATCCGAATGTCCTTCAGGGAGCGTGTCCTCTCCATGTCCATCTGTATCGCTGTCTGGCTTCTGAATGGATCCTGGATCCAGACTGTTTCCAAGGCTCCTTGCAGCTCTGACGTCCTTTGTCTCCAGCCAGGTACAATGCTGTCCTGCTCATGACCTGCGGTTTTGTTGGGAGACTGAAGAATGTCCCACCAGGAGGTTCAACTGATGTAATTTCTGCCTTACCACAAGCATGTGTGTGTGTGTGTGTGTGAGTATTTATATACAGTAAAATTTACCCTTTACAATGTATAGCTCTATGAGTTTTAACATATACAGTTGTGTAACCACCTCCACAATCAACATATAGAACAGTCCCCTCACCCCAAAACAGTCCTCCTTCATGGGCTATCCCTCCCCCATCTCACCCCCAGGCACTGAAAACTACTAGTATATTTCCTTTCCCTGTGGTTTTTGCCTTTACAAGGTCGTCATATAAATGAAACCATATAGTAGTAATATTAAAAAAATATTAAGTTACTGCTTGACCTAATTCTATAATATTTGTTCCCCACTTTCTCTTGGTGCATTTTCTTTTATCACCTTTGCATCAGACAATGATGTAACATCATCTTTAGAGAAAACAGAAGGCTAGGCTTTCTTTCCTTGGAGTCACAAGTTATTACTGGAAATGCCACATCTTGTGTGCAGTGCTCTTTGCCTAAGGGCAGGTCCTGGGAGAGCATTAGCTTTTTGATCTCTTCAGCACCAGCCCCTGAGGCCTTGGATTTGGCAGTGCTGGTCCAGCTCTGCTAGATCCTTCCCCTCCCCCACCCCCACCACTCTGCAGCTGCTGTGGGTGAAAGAGACAGCCTGGGGGCCCCACCAAATTATTGCCAGGACCAACAGGTTCAGGGGACGTTCCCCAAGCCCGGGCAGAGCTCTCCCTCCCCCACCCACCTCCCATGAATGGCTGAGCTGCTGTTTCCTTCCCAGGTCTGCACAGAAGGGCCCAGGGACCTTGGAAGGAGCCTATGCATGTTGAGAGGCTTAAGCTGAAACCTCTTCACAGGAAATGTCTCTGCTTTTGAACTTCCCTTAGGATAGCAGGGGGTTTTCAGGAAGCAGCAATACCCCCAAGCTTTAAAAGATGCATCCCTCTGTTCACAGCTCTTGGACAATGGAGTGCAAAGACAGCACAGCAGGCCACTGTGTGTGCTCTTTCAGTCCTTCTGAAACGTTGCTTCCAGCTCACAGGAAAAAAAAAAAAAAAAAAGAAGAAGAGCACAACTCAGATTAATAGATTCTGAAGTAGAAATTTTTGTTATAAGGGTGGGGGAGGACGAAAAGGAACCTAAATTCTGGAAGAAATTTTCNGAGAGAGAGAGAGGTGGAGAGAGAGGTGGAGAGCGGGAAGAGGGCTCGGCGCTGGCGTGGCTGTGAGCCATCACTCCTATCATTAATTCCACAACTTTTATTGAGCACCTGCTGTATGTTTAATGAGCCATAGAATGGTCCCTGCCACCTGCATGCTGACAGGCTAGTGGGAGGAGACAGACTTGCAAACAAACACAGGTTCCTATCTTAGTCAGACCCTCTGAAAAACAACTGGTTTTCAGAGACTTAAGTTTGTTTTTGTTTTTCTCCCACAGAACTATGTTCACTGTCCCTTTTACAAAGGAAAAGTAAATAGGTATGATATGGAATAGAGTTACTCAGCCAACACACTTAACTGAAAAAATGACTGAATATACCAGTGGTGTCAAAAAATGTATACACATGACTTCTATTCATCTTTTGTTATCAGTATATATTGAGTATTAAAATTTTAATAGTTTTTTTCTTTTTTAAAATGTGTATATATAGAAGGTGTCAAAAATGTATATACATTTTAAGAAAGGAAAAGAACTGTATTAAAATTGTAATACTCAATATATGAGGTCTGACAATTAAGTTTGCAAACTTACCACCACACGCTTACATTGACAGCACTGTACAAACAGCCTGGTAAGGTTTCATAACCTTGGTGTATCAATGTTTCACAGCTGTGTTCATGTCGACCTATGGCGGTGTCTTGCTGAGTGGAGTTCATTATCGTTGCGTGTTTTTGTGTGTTGTCGCAAGGACGTCTGAACTTGAATTAGAGCAATGAACAAATATTAAACTTGTTAAACTTGGCAAGAGTGGAAGTGAAATCAGGAACATGTCAGTCCAAGTTTATGGGGATAATGCCATGAATAAAACAGCAGTGTACAAATGGATTAAACGTTTTTCTGAGGGGAGAGAACACGTCACTGATGAAAAGAGGTCAGTAACGAGCAGAACTGATGAAAGCATTGCAAAAATTCATCGAATTGTGCGTCAAAATCGTCAGCTGACTGTGAGAAGCATAGTGAAACAAGTAAATATCAATAGAGAAACAGTTAGGAAAATCTCAAATGAAAATCTTGGCATGAGAAAGGTGTGTGCAAAACTGGTTCTGAAGGAGCTCACCGACGAACAAAAGCAAAGGAGAGTCAAAGTTTGCCAAGACCTTTTGGAGAGGCAAGACGATGTTTTGGGCCATGTTATCACTGGAGATGAAACATGGGTGTGCCAATATGACCCTAAAACAAAGGGTGAAAGTGCACAGTGGAAGTCAGCCAATTCTCCGAGACCAAAAAAGTTCCGTCAGTCCAAATCAAGAGTCAAAACGATGTTGCTGACCTTTTTTGATATCAGAGGGAATATTCATTGTGAATTTGTACCAACTGAACAAACAGTTAACCAAGTTTACTGTTTGGAAGTGCTGAAAAGTCTGCATGAAAAAGATGAAAACGACCTGAACTTTTTGCCAACAATTCATGGCTCTTGCATCATGATGATGCACCAGCTCACACGGCACTGTCTGACAGAGTTTTTAGCCTGTAAACAAATAACTGTATTGGAACGTCCTCCCTACTCACCTGATCTG
>NW_017732090.1:480060-570778 GCF_001890085.2 Hipposideros armiger | reverse complement strand
AAAAAAAAAAAAGGAAGGAGAGCACAACTCAGATTAATAGATTCTGAAGTAGAAATTTTTGTTATAAGGGTGGGGGAGGACGAAAAGGAACCTAAATTCTGGAAGAAATTTTCTGAATTACCTATATTTTGCCATACCCTCTTTACCAAGTGGATGATGCCTAATTATAGAGATTGCTTAAAATATGTTTTATCTAGTCAGACTTCCCCTTCTGAAAAAAACCTCACTTTTAATTGAGTTCCCTTGAATTCGTAGGCATGGTGTTGGCTTGTCTCCACTGATAAGCCCTGTGACACTGTATTTTTTAGATAGCAAACTGTTATTACTCATGCTCCTGGCACCTCCACAAGATGAAGCTTTCTTTGTGATCAGATGTACTCTGAACCACTTGTCATCCCCCAAAAGCGATGAGCCGATGGTCTGTCACTGATACCAGGAAATATAATGAAAATAAATGAAGTTCTTTGAGCTTCCTGGATAGCATGGTCCATATCAAGAGGAAGACAGACAAACACCAGCCCAGCCATTGTGGGCTGGCTAGAGGGGTGAGATATGAAAGCAAGCAAGTATTAAACGTTCATTTCACTTCTTGAAGATTTTATTATGGCATTTAGATACGTTTGAGCCCGAAAGCCAGAAGGCTTTTTTATGTCATCAGAGTTATTTCTCTTGATTCTGGAACCTTTGGCCAGTTCTCTTCCAGAAACCCTTTCCTACATGACTCCTCTACTCTCCAACCCTGCTCACTCCCCTTTGATCTACATCCTGGCAGAGGCGAGCAGAAGATGCTCAGATGGAAACATAACCCTTGGAATCCCTGGCTTGGCAGAACTGGCATCCGCATTAGATAAGCAGCCATGCAGAAGGGCCAACCAGAGTCTGGGAAAAACAAGACCAAGATGACACCTGCCCCGTCTTTGTGCATGGAATGTGAAATGTCTTCAGGAAATAGCTATTCCCAAGTCCTGAAGTTCAGAACTGCCAGGTAAACAGCTGTTTCAGGTCTCTCTGTAAAGGTCATTGTCATGGTCCAGTGCCAGAAATTATGCCTGACCATGCCTCACCTGGGGATAAACAAAGAAAAGTAATTTCTCAGATGAGTGGCACTTGAGATCACTTGGGCAGAAGGAATGAAGCTGCCTACCTTGAATGGAGAGTCCACAGGGAAGAGAGGCAATTCCAATACAGATAAGGGCTCTCCTGCCAGCTGCAAAAAGACCACAAGAAACCCCTGCATTTAATTTACAGCATATAAACTCTGGGTTCCTGAGCCCTTGACCATAAAGCTTTCTCTCCTGCCAGAAGCTCTAGAAACCTCATGCATTCCTGAAGGGCCTAGCCAGGCTGTAGCTCAGCCGTGCACGGCCATGGTGAAGTGGATCTTCCTCAATTCATTTTCTTAGTCACCAAAGCAACTTCCTTGGTCACATAAGGGAAGAACGAAAAACTTCGGTCCAGGGATGGGTGTCCTAGATGTTTTGGTTCCTTGCCTCTTAGCAGTCTTGCCTGAAGCTGGGGGACATAGATTCCAGATTGTTCTCCCCAAATTGATTGATAGCTGATGAGTATTAGGACCAGGCTTCAAATGGAGCAAAAGCTCAGTTTCTGAGTACTTATCTCCCAGCTCCACGCCCATCCTTCTCTACTCTGCTCTGGGATGCTGGGGCTGGGACTCGGTGAACTGATTTTTGCTTTGCCTATTGCTCCAGTTAGGCTCTGCCAAGACAGGGCACTAGAGGGAGACCCCAAGGAGGGAGGAGAGAGAGGGAACTGACTGTTTTGCTTTCTGTTCCTGTGAGCATCATCTCAGCAACATTTCCTGTGAGCATCATCAGCAACATTTCCTGTCTACTTCCTCTTGCTGATTGGATTACTTCCTGTTCTTGTTGGCATCACCTCAGCCTTACTTCTTCCCCCCAGCAGTGGCAACACCTCCTAGCAGCAGTAGCTGAATCCAGTTTGCAGTTTTCCCAATATTTGTCAAGTCCTCATTTGGCTGGACCCTCAGAGATGCTGGCACCCCACCTCAGAGGTCTCGGTCCCAGCCCCGTCCCCCACATTTCTGATGTAATTAGCTCCATGACCTTTCCTCCAGCTCAGAGACACCAGAACCGCTGCGAGGCTCCTCCTCTTTGGGGGTTGCAGTTCCAGCTCGGTGGGGGACCTTTCCCCTATGCTTCTAAGTTTTAATAAGTCCACCCTCCTCCTCATGTTCCCCCAGCCCTCAGGGGCAGCTGCTTCCTATTCTACCTCCTGATACCTTTGAGTTCTCTTGTTTTATCCTTTCAGTTAACTATACTTATTTTAATTCCTTTATGAAAATAACTGGTGGGATCTCTGTCTCTTGACTCCCATAACTGATGCACTCATGGGAAGCAAAAGGGGCCAGAAGTGAACACAGGACATTGAGACTCAGGTCTCAATTCACTCTGCGAGTTGAATAAGCCCCAATTTCCTTCAGGCCGCTTTACTTTAATAAAATACGACATTGATTGAAGTCAGGGATTATAAACAGTAACCATGGGCAGCGTGCAGCCTGGAGATGTGCTAGGTTTGCCTGGCACCTGTGAGCATGCTTCGGCGGCATAATCCGAATGTCCTTCAGGGAGCGTGTCCTCTCCATGTCCATCTGTATCGCTGTCTGGCTTCTGAATGGATCCTGGATCCAGACTGTTTCCAAGGCTCCTTGCAGCTCTGACGTCCTTTGTCTCCAGCCAGGTACAATGCTGTCCTGCTCATGACCTGCGGTTTTGTTGGGAGACTGAAGAATGTCCCACCAGGAGGTTCAACTGATGTAATTTCTGCCTTACCACAAGCAGAAAAAAAATGCAAGAACTGGCCCCTCTGTTCCAGCCACGAGGGACTCTCTGAAGATATCAAAAGTGTGTTTAAAGTTGTGCTCTTTGGGGTGCACGTGGATTGTAACGCATTCCTCATCGACAGTAGATGCTGCCTTAATGGTAGGTTTGCCAGAACAAATGGGGACTTTCCTTCCATGCTTTAAATGCATTGCCTGGCTCAAGGATGCGACAAAAGCCTTGGCCACTGGTGGTAGAATGTTTGTGGTTTTCTCGAAAACTAACAGGGCTCCTGACATCTCAGTCAGGCGCCCTGCACAGCTCACTGAGATCACAGCCCCTTGTTTAAGGTGATGGTACAGAGACATGGCATGGCACTAGGCAGACGCAGCAGGAAGCTGACTTACCTGATGCGGAAAAGTCATGCGCAGCTAGCAGGCCCAGGACAGCCGGCCTCCTCTTTCCTCTGCCTTTTACCTTCAATAGATTTGTCCCTGGACTAAAGCTACTTAGGGAGACTGCCTTTGAAGGGTAGTCAAACCTCCAACAAAATTAACTCTTGCTTCAGCACACAGTTACCCATTCTGACACTAAGAAAGGAAGCCTTTGAGTCAGAACAGCTGAGGGGCACCAACAGAGGCAAAGAGGTTCCTGGGCTTGGCTGTTGAGATCCACAGGGCCTGCCCTGCAGCCGGGACCCCGTCAGGCGGAGCACAGCCCGTCTCCCTCCACCGCTGCTGCACCTTCTCGTCCCCTGAGATGCGGCCCAGCCCCGGGGCCTCTTGCTTTTGTAAAAAGTTAGCATTGACAGCAGCCATAGCCAATGGCAGTCTGTCCCCTATTGGTGACGGTTTTGTTGGTGGAGACCAAAGATGACCCTTTTTCCTTTACCCAGCAGAGAAGCTAGTTCACTAAATAGCTTAGTGAATTAATGCATGAAAAGCAATAGACCTTTTGAATTGACAGAGTTGAGTTCATCCAAACGGGAGCAGGTCGAAATTTTCTGGAGGCCCATGAATCAGTTACCTGATCAACAGCAACTGACCAGCCTCCCTGAACCACATTCTCAGGGAGGCTCAGAGGCTTTTGCTGTCTTTTCCAGCGAAGGGGCTTCTCTGTACATCCAAGGAATGTGTTATAGGCTGTGTGTTTAATCTTAAAAGAAAAAAAAAGATCTTTTCTCTTATGGGGAGGCTGGGATTATTATGTTCGGGCCCAGAAGATAGGGAGGTGACCTGATGTCCAGGTGAGGCTGCAGGTCCTGGCATCCCCAGGCTTACGGAGGACACAGTGCCTCTGTGCAGCTGCTGGTCCAAGTCAAACACTGAGCCCAAGTAGCATGTGGCTTCATGACAGCTGTGCCTGTGTGGGGGGCTCGCTGTTCCTGTTTCCAAAGCAAGAATTAGGTAGGAGCCCAAAGAGGACATGAACTTTGGGCCTACTGGCTCCTACAGCACGGGGGTTTGGACACACTCCAGCTGGACAGCTGAGGATCTGGGGAGATCATGCTTCTTGATGGCAGGAGCCTCTGAAATCTCAGAACCCCAAACACAGTAAAGGTGAAACTTATGAGTAGAACAGTCGGACTCTAGGTGGCAAGGACAGTACTCCTGGCCCTCATCTCGTCCCTTGGTTGGTAATCAGGAAATTCGTTGACCCTTATTACAAGGGATTTTAAAGCATGAACCCTAGTTGCCACATGCTCTTATCTTCCTCTCCGGGAATATCCTTCCCAAAAGGTAGTAGCTGATGGGAAACCTGGTCCCATTCACAAAATTCTGGCCAGCAACCTTCCGTTGCCTTTCATCTGCCTCCATCTCCCTCTCCAAGCCATCACACTCCCTGCTGCTCTCTTTACTGGGAGCTGCATTTCCCCTCCTGCCTGTTCTTTCCTCAATCTGGGCACTCTCTCTGCCACCTCAGCCCTCACGTCTCACAGCCTGTTTGCTCTGATCCTCCCATTACCATCCACTGCAGGTGATGGCGGGGGCAGCGGTGGTGACACGACAGCAAGTGCTATCCACCTTAGAACTTTCTGAGGCTTCCCTTACTACATGCTCTTCCCTCCCTCGGCCCAGCCCAGCCCCCAAGCAGCGCAGAGCAAGAGAGGGGCCAGTAGGGTGCGCAAGGCCAGGAGGGGAAGGCTTACCCCCTGTGCTAATGCGGTGGGGAGGCCCTGTGTTGGGGGTGGGGGGATGTGCAGTGGGGGCCGGGCCGGCTGGCACTGACATTTTTATCACACTTGCACACTTGGGCAACACGTCCACCACACAGTGATCCCAGTGGACTGCAAGCTCTTCAGATGAGGAGTCACCCAAGAACATTGCACTCCAGACCCCGAGGGGAGCACTATACTCTTTGGCCATAAGTTCTTTACTAAAAAAACTACATGTGGGTGCTCTAAGGCTGCTGTCCCTGTATTAGAAGGCATGGAAAATCCTTTATAAATGTAAACATGACCTTCCCCATCCACTTATAAAGGATAAATTGCCAGTATTTTAATATTACTTTGCCCCCAAAGGCTTGCACTCTCTGTGAATCAACTTCTATTGTTAACATTCATTGAAATCAGGGCTTAAGACACTATACAAAAAAAGTCATTTAAGATAGCAAGCCACCCCCCTCCTTTTCCATGGCTTCTAGCTTGTTTTCAAGAGAAAAGCTGAGTTTAGATTCAACCAAAGTGCGAATATTTTAAAAAGTTGTTAATCACCATGAACTGGTATTGCTGCTCACTGTGATTCTTTTCTCTGAAGATTATTCCCTGGCAGCTTTAAAAAAGCAGCAGCAGTCTTCCTCCTCCACCCGCCATCCCCTCCTTCCTGTACAGCTGAGAAAGAAACAGGAGCCCCAGGAGTAGCAGGCTGTTCTTCAGTGAGAAGCTCTCAGGCACAACTTGAAGTGCTATTGAACAGACACGAACACTTCTGCAAACCTTAACTGTGCATAAGGATTTGTGACACTTTGAGGGAAATAACTGCTCTAAAGCAATGAGGATGTTTAATTATACAGAGGGTGCCAAAAAATGCATATACATATTAAGAAAGGAAAAAACTGTAATAGGAGGACTCAATACTGATGGCAAAAGATGAATACAAGTCACGTTTGACTTCTGCAATTACAAGAGGTGCTCAAAGTGGTTACCATCAGCATCCACACAGTTCTGATTACCGCGAACTGCTTGCTGCTTGAGCAACACTGACCAAAGTGTCCACTTGTGTATATTTTTTTGCCCCCCCCCACCCAGTATTTTCGCTTCTCCCACCACCCCACTCCACCCCCTGCCAACCTGCCCAGATTTAAATTGTGGAGGTTTCTCTCTTTCTGGTGACGCCTTAATGGCATCAAACAGCTTTGTCATGCTAACCTTATGGGCTTTGCACATTCTGCTGATGCGTTTTGCTCTGTCTGTTTCCAATTTTGTATCTAGTGCACTTTCCCACCTTCAAATTTAACAGAGATAGCTTGTACAACTTTTGCAAACACATCTACTTGTCTCTCTGAATGGGGAAGATTCTGCCTTCTGAATGGAGAAGCAAAACCAAATTGATGAATATCAAATTCCCACAGGAGACTCAGTCTTAGGAGTGATGACTCTTAGGGAAAAAAAAAAGTCTCATCATTAAAAGTCTCATTTTCAAGTAAAAGGTTACCAAATGAATACAGTCAAAGAAAAGATGTTTTGTATTCATTTTTCAAGATAGTTATAGAAGGGAGAACCTTCTAGAAAGGTATGGAGACATGCCAGAGCTTAATGTCTGTAATTTCATAGTGAGAAATGTATGTAAATGTTATTTGCAGGGAACAAGGATGAACGCATATCCTTGAACCCCTTCAGGTCAGTCAACTGCCTTTCTGCACTGTCCTTCCCATCATTTAAAAAATGTAACACGATTCTACTGGGTTCCCAAACAAAAAAAGACTTCTGAAGGTAACAGCTTGGCCAACACCAACATTGCCCCACTACCAGGTACCATCGATTGATGTAAAATATGATGCTTCAGAAATTATAAGAAATGGGTGGATTGACTTCAACTTGGAAATAATTCTGTGTGTGCAAAATTCAAAATCTGAGCATCACTTAAGCATTTTTCATCTAATGTATCATCTTCAAAAAAAGCATTCTAAACAGAAGAAAAAAAAGCCAAATCTGGAGCCTCTTGTTGCATGTGGAAACAGCCCTGTTGTTCACAGGAGGAATACATAGGCTTCATTTGTCAAGAATGAGTCTTCTTAGATGAATGATCTTTAGTTTTCCCAAAACATAAATCACCTGTCATCATTTAAATAAAGTTGAAGGAGTTGCCTTTACCATGAGGTTATTTTATCTAAATTTCCCTACTTCTCTTATTTAAACAAAACCACCAACCACAAAAACCAACCTTTCCAGGAAGAAGTCCAATCAGGACCACTCCTGCATGTTTGTGTACAGGAATATGAAAGGACAATATGTGACAAAAGGTTCAACTCTGGACTAAAGACACCTCAAGGCATGATTTTAGACATCTGTAAAAGAGTGTATTTAAAAACCTCTTGCCAACATGGCTGGAAAGCAGATGTCACTGAATATTCTGCTATGTCAGGCTGGAATTCTTACCTGGGTTCTCTCTGAGGAACGAGGCTTGACTTGTGGTAGGCTCAGAATGGGAGATAATCAGCCACCTCCCAGTACGACACTGCTCGCCATCCCTGAGAGCACATTTGAGGAAATGGTGGGGCATGCATAGGATTGTGTGCCAAGGAAGCTGTGTCCAGGGGGGAAGAGTTTTCATCTTTAAAAGTTGAACCCAGAACACCCAGGTGCCCTAGCTCTGAGGCTGGGGACTGCAGCTCCACAGCAGCTCCACTTCCGAGTTCACAGATGCTCTGGGCTATGAAAGCTTCTCGTTGCTTCTGCCCAGACTCTGAAGCATATGCTGTCTAGACCTCTGAGTGGGTAGACTGGGGCCAAATTGAGCAGAACTAGCTCTTTCTTCATACAAATGTAAATACAAGCGGCCCTGGGGGCTGGTATCCTGTTCATGAATCTTCAAAGCATCCCCACATTATGAGCCAGAGAATCTTCTAGATGTCCATCCTTAGAGAGCCAGGGGGACTTGGTCACTCCCTATTCACAGGCCCAAATTAATCACAGGGTTGAATCTGAATCTTTCTAATTCAGAACCAGCAAGGTCTGGGTGGGAGCCAGGCTGAAGGTTACTCTACTGCTTGTGATTATAAACAAGTTTGGTGCACATATTTTATTGTGTAAGCAAGACCCTGGAGGGCATGCTAAAATTACTTAAATAAAGAATTCTGTTTAAGTTCCTTAAAATTGTCCAACTGACTACAACAGTATTTATAAGTTGATGGCACCTCAATCTGAATTGCCTAAAGTGGGAAGCCTTACTTTTTACTTTGATGCACTTGAAATAAAATATACACTTGTTAATTTTCTTTCAGTCCTTTGAATTAGTCCAAATTAACGAAGCTTTAATTTTGTTCATCCTAACTCTGTCATCTGCCTTATCTGCATTCCAGAAAGGGATTCCATGCTTTGTTTAGATGAGACTTTTCATTAGCTTTTTGACATTCCCTGATGTTTTATTCGGATTAAGCTACCTTTGAGTCCAATTAGAAGTTTAATTTCACATCCACACACCAGTTACTCTCTGTAACTGAAGTACAATCCCAACTGAAGCAGTTACTTCCTCTGCTTGTAACCATAGACGAAAATGGAGCCTAGAGATCATCCTGTGCAAAAGCTTCATTTTCAGATAAGGAGACTGAGGCTCAGAAAGATGAAATGACTCGCTTATGTTAAAACCGGCTTTACTCAGTGCCAGCTAGCTCTTGAACTCTAACTCAACGCTAATTACTTAAGATGAGGATTGGAATCAAAGGATTTTCTGGTTCCTGCACTTCTCACGAACACATGTCTATTTATTCTTGCCAAGTTATTATTGTGCCTTGTATAATTTTAATGAAACGCTTGCTGTAAGCCTGGCCTTGGATACAGGTCCAAAAGGGCAGGAGATAGATTATCGGTCAGTTGAGAAAACAATTTAGTTTACTCAGCAAATGAAGGACAATCTTTAGCGCTTTGACTCCTTTTAAATAAATGACTTCTGGTTAATTATTATATCCCAGGTTTTATCCTTTAATCTCTAGGTTTAAACTCTCTGGTAGTAACTGTCCCTAAACCCATGCCAGTAATCATGGCTGCAGACAAAAGCTAGTCTTTCTGTAGCAATTTTTAAAAAGTCCTCATTTTTTCCCTGCTAAATTATGATATCCAATTAGTGCAATAATAGTTTACTCCCATATCAGGATAATTACAACTTTAAATATATTTTTCAGGTTGGAAAGCTCTGTTAGGCAGGTATATTCTAGAAGACTGAATGCAAACTTGTTTTGTTACCCATTCATTTGTGACTTCAGTCATTACTATAACTGCATCTTCTGCAATGCAAATGCTAAATTATATATTATGTAGTTTTCCAAGCACATTAGATAAAATCTTAAACAGACCTGTAGAAATGATCATGTCACAAAATTAAAATAAACTGAGCTACAGGGTAGATTCCATAACTTCATTTAATGTTGACAGCAGCTCAACTAAAATTTTGAAAAGCAAATACCTTTAATAAATCTGATGTGAATGATTATATATTTTGATAAAACTATTGTACAGTAATGCATACATATATAAATCTATAGGTAGAATTATATACATTTCAATAGATACCATATATATATATTTTCTACTCACATTTTTCTCTTTAGTAAAACAAAGCATATTTTTTATTTTTACTGTACATAGATGTGCAATGCTACATTAAGTCCTGAGTAATTTAAGGGACGATTAATAAACTATGTAAATTCTAGCCTTTCACCTAAAGATCCAGTAGATTATATAATAAAAATGTGAATAAAATTATATTTAAAAATATGCATTCAGCTATGTGCCCATTTTGTGCTTAGCAGAGAAAATTCAAGAATGCATAGTAGCCATTTACATTTGGGAAAATTGTCTTGAATATTCAAGATTAAACAAATATCCTATTTGTATGGATTTAGTATGGATTTATAGAAGTTTTAAGTGATGTCACCTACATCCAATTTGTCAAACAGGGAAGACTCCAGTCATGATTGGACCAAAAATCCCTTTTGCAGAATATGACATTCTGTGTAAACATCAGTGGTTAGGTATTATAAAAAATTTAGACTCAAACAAGAGGAAAGAGAAAAAATACAATGAAATAATTTAAAATGTTTTTCTTGGGATATAGGCAGCCATGTGGAAAGAGTATAAAAAAATAAGAGTATATTCTGGTGAAAGAGGAAATCAAATGAAAGTCATTTAAGGGAGGTCTGGTGAGCCACCCACTTTGGGAGGTTGGCTGGGCTCAGAGAACCCAAGATAATCAAGCCACATCCATCTTGTTACCAGGGACAGACTCTGCTGTGTAAGAAGAAGGAAGTACTATGGGGAAAAGGCCACATTCAACCACAATGGGACAGTAACAGTTGCCCATCAGAGTCACCATCAGCAAGCATAGTGTCCTAGCCCCAAGCTCAGGCACTCGGTATGAACTGGTGAGATGGTCGCAGGATGCTGCCGGCAGCAGCAGGAGGAGGCCTGGCCTCTTGCCTGGGAGGTTGCCCTGCACTGGGAGGCCTGCTTTGACGAGAAGGCACTGCATTGGTGGTTCCTCCATCACCTTCAGCTCTACCCTGTCCCATGGCTGCTGTAGTCAAAGACTCCTTTCTTGAAGAATGGCGAGAACTCACAAATGGTGTGTTTCGAAAGAGTCAGCCCCACTTTGTTGATGTGTAGGGGAGAGGTTGCAGATTGGAGCATCACGCTGAAAAAGTCCCTGAGGTATTTCTGAGGAAGAGACCAAAGTTAAAAACATGGTCAAGACATTGCTGGGTGGAATCGAGGAGAGGAGAAGAAATCTCTAGAAACAACCTCCCATCCAGTGCTGTCACCGTCATGAAAACAGCACTCAGGAAATCTCCTTGACTGCCTTCTCCATCATCAGACCAACTGAGGACATATAGCCATGATATCCATTACCAGGTGACATGTCTTTGGCTCAGAGCTCTGATTCATAACAACGCAGCCTCAGGTCTGTCTGCAGACAATGCCCAGTGGTGCCCAGTACAGGGGTCTGCTGTTTAGCAACAGTGTCACTCGTTAATATATTGGGTTGTCAGAAAAGTCATGACGTATTTTGTCTGTGTTTTTCGAAGGTCATTTATTTATATAAAGAACAAAGATCAATCAATGATATATTGCCCGTTTTGTTCAATAACCTTTTGCCATCTTTCAGTGAGGTTCATAATCCCTCGTTCATAGAAGGAGCTGTTTTTATTTGCAAAAAACTGAACAAGGTGCTGATTTACAGCCTCATCTGAATCGAGGATTATGCCATGCAAGGAGTTTTGAAGAGAGCGAAACAAGTACAAGTCTGATGGCGCAAGGTCAGGTGAGTATGGTGGGTGTGGCAACACATCTCATCCAAGCTCCAATCATTTATGACCGGTGATCAAACTTGTGTGTGATCTCGCGTTGTCGTGATAGAACACAACTCCTTTACAATAAACAAGCTCTGGACATTTCTGGATGATGGATTTGTTCAAACTGTCCAAATGCTGACAGAACACATTCAAACTGATTGTTTGGTTCCTTGGTAGGAGCTCGAAAAACACAACACCTTTAAAATCCCACCACACGAAGAGCATAACCTTCCTCTGATGAATGTCTGCTTTCGGTGTTGTTTGAGGCGAATCATCACGTCGGGACCAAGACTGTTTGTGCACCACATTGTTGTAAACAATTCACTTCTCATCACGAGTTATCAGTCGTTTCAAAAAACTATCATTTTCTTCACGTTTAATGAGCATATTGCAGATGTTTATACGCGCCGTCAAATGAACTTCCTTAAGTTCATGTGGAACCCAAATATCGATCTTGCTTACATTTCCCAGCTTCTTCAGGTGGTTATGAATGCTTGAATGATGGATGTTCAATGTTTCTGCAATCTCTCGTGTCGTGTAATGAGGGTTTGACTTAGTCAATGCCTTTATTTTGTTGTCATCAACCTTGGTGGGCCTCCCTGACCGAGGAGCGTCGTTAAAATCACCAGCATGGAATTTCGTGAACCAGCATTGGCACTGAAGTTCTTATAGAGCATTGTCACTGTAAACTTTATGCAACTTTTCACAAGCTTGATGCGTGTTCTTCCCTTTGTGGAAGTAAAACAGTAAAATATGGCAAAAATGCACAATTTGATCTTCCATCTTCAACTTGTTGTAAAATCTCCAAAACTCAACCAAAATACTCAATTTTTTTTAGAATGAAGCTAGAACTGTCAGCTGTCAAATGACATAGCAATAACATGGATGTGAATGACTCTAGTACTTCCAAGAATGAACTAGTGCGATCTGTTGCAAACATGCGTCATGACTTTCCGACAACCCAATACTATTTTTTAAAGTCTTTTTCCCCAACTTACTCATTAAAATGAAAGATGATTAAAAGGTAGGGGAAAAAGCTAGCCATCTGTACAATGCCAAACACGCTGCTGACTATTTTTAAATGGGACAATTACTATCTGCTTTGTATCCTTCTTATAAATAAAGAAAACCAAATACTGGGGACAAGAGGGTCAGTTTCAAGTACTAATATTTACAGATTATTTTGCAAATCCTGTAATCATCAATGAAAATACATTTCTGACTACGATTAACTACTCTGAACCCTTGCTCTCCCCTCTCCCACCCCTCGCACGTATTTGACACAGCATCCTCCGCCTTTTCTGGCACTGAATAGTAAAGCATGTCTGAAACTAGGATCCGAGATGCTGGGGATGAAATTACATGTGGGTACTGGCAGGATGTATTAAAGGAAAAGACAACACACAAAAACAGTTAACATATTTCAGGTCAGGCAAATCTTATCCATAACAGAAATTGGGGCAAGCCGGGAAAGGGGTGGTTAAGACTAAACCTTTATTACTGTCTCAGCTTGTTAAAAAAATTAATCAGTCCTGTCACAAACTTAGAATTAAAGATAATTACAGACATTGAGTATGTGTCTAAGAAACACAGCCTAGGCCTAGAGCAGTGGTTTGTAACCAGTGGTGATTTGCCCCACAGGAGACATGCAGCAGTGTCTGGAGACATTTTTGATGGCCACTCTTGGTGGGGGGAGGGTGCATCCAGTGGGTGGAGGCCAGGGATGTGGCCAACACCCTACAGTGCACAGGAAGCCCTTGTGCAAAGAATCACTTGGCTCCAAATGTCCATAGTGCCCCAGTTAAGAAACCTTGGTCAGGGGAAGTCAAATGCAGCTACTTGTATGAAATGCCAACCTGAAATTTACTTCTGAAAGAAAACATATTGTTCAAAGGAAATCTGTTAGCTACTTTCTTAAAAATAACGAAGTTTACTAATATCTAGTATTTGTATACTAATTTAAAGTTCCCAAAAATCTTCTAACATGTAATTTTTTATGCTTTTTGGAAGTAATTGATGCACAAGAACTTCACATTGTTAGTCTTGACCACGTGTACACCTGTGAAACCATCACTAAAGAGGGATAACAAACATTTGCATCAACCCCAAAAGTTTCCCAAGTCACCTGATTTTGTTATCATCATACTCTACCTACAGTTACCTCTTTTTATTATTATAATACCCATTTTTGGGTGAGGACTCTGTTGACAGAGAGGTGAGCAAGGCTAGTAATCAAGAAAGAAGACTTTTGGGGCCGGCCGAGTGGCGCGATGGTTAAGAACTCGCTTGGGATGCCAGAGGGCCCCGGTTCGGATCCCACATATGAGGGCCAGTGACACTGCCCTCCACAGCTAAGATGCTGAACAACAGCTCAACCTGGAGCTGGGCTGCCATGAGTCGCTGGCGACGGCGTAGGCTGCAGTCCCTGTGGCAGTGGGTTGCCATGGGCTACCATATGTAGCCAGCAGCCAGCGTGAGCGGCCAGCAGCCGCAGTGAGCGGCCGTCCAGAAGCCGGCGACTGATCTGCCTCACCAGGGAAGAGCGCAATGATGGTGCCAATTTGGGCCAGTGAAGCAACATCCTCCACAACTAGAATGAAGAACAAAACGACAGCAACTTGTCTGTTCCCCTTCCCCCAATTCCCCAGCACTGTTCCTATTCCCCTAATTCCCCAATAAAAATCTTTAAAAAAAAAAAAAAAAAAAAAAAAAAAAAAGAAAGAAGACTTTTGAAAACAAGTGTTTTCATCTCAGACTCTGTTTTTCCTTTTCAATATTTTTAACTTACTGGTCTCATGGCAATCTCTCATGAAAGGTTTTTGAAATAGCAATCAGGTTAAGGTAAGAAGGTGGCAAAATCAACTGCTAAAAAAGTGAAGATCTTACTCCAGTAGTTATTTGCATCAGAGAGGCAAAAAGGAACCTGACTTCAGCTTTTCACAGGTGTGTGGGGGGTGGGGGGGGTGGGAGGGAGGGAAGCTGAGAATACCGACGTCAGAGGGACTCAGATTCCATCAAACATGGTTACTAGCAACTATAGTGAACCACCTGACCAGATAATGCTTGCGATGAAATGCGTGTGCGCAACTGACTGTTTTTGAAAGGTCAAAAGTGAAATGATTTAGAATGAGGAAGGTGAGGAGCTAGTCCACAGGTGCATGGAGCTGCAACTCCTACACAGTTTAAAGGCACTTTCAAGCGTGAGCAGGGCTGGGCTATTGCACAGGTGACCTCTCAGTGGCTCCTACACAGTTCCTGCTTCAGGTCTCCCACAGGCTGCATTACAGAGGCAAAAGCCTTCCAGATGAATTCTGACAGAATGGAAGGTATGTAAATCTGGGAACAATGTTGTATCAACATTTGTCATAATTAGTTCACAATTAATTAGTTCACAATTAAGAGCAGGGGCCACTTAACCGGCCAATAAAGCCTGAAGGGTATAATGGAAAGAGAAGTGAAAGAATATAAATAAAAGAAAAAACAAAAAAGGACTAGAGACAGTTCCCTGCCAGGACCCCAGCATAAAGAGAATAGAAAACTAGCTTCAGGTAATGCCTTTGTCTTTAAATGAACTCATTAGCATGCCTCGATGAAAACTTCCAATAGAAGGATCTGATTCAACGAATTCTAAACATTACAGGAGAGTTTTTTCATTGCAAAACAAATCCCTGCTTTGCAGAACTGGGTAGCCTTGGCTCCCTTTACAGAAAGTGCTTCCTTGCTCAAAGAAATGCTCTGACTAGGACATGTTCTTTGCCATAACCTCAAAGTGCTCTAAAGTCTATGATGTGAGGCACGAGGTTAGCTGAATGTGTCCAGAGCCACATGCTTAAAATGGGCTGGGCAAATTCTTTCTGGTGGATGACAAAACCAAATGACTAGGTTTATAGCTAGGGACACAAGACAGAACTAAAATTTCAGAAGGTTCTCGAGGTCACAGGCAGCATCTTATTCTTTGCAAGCCCCTATCATCCCTGGCACACTGCCAAGATTGGGGAAAGGGCTTAGAAGAAAACTGGTTGATTGATTTTGGTTGATTTAGAAATGGAAGTGTACACAGAGAACACAGCACATGTAGTCAGTGTACAGCCTAATGAATTTACAAAAAGTGAACACACCTGTGTGATCAGCGTCTAGGTAAAAATAATACATTTCTAGCACCCAGGCAGCCCTCCTCACACTCTCACAATTCCTTCCTCAAGTGTCACTGCTATCCTAACTTCTCACACCATCCATCAGTTCTGCCAGGTTTTGAACTTGATATTAATGGAATTACACAGGATACACTCTTTTGTGTCTGGCTTCCACTGCTTAGCATGAGGTTTGTGAGATTCAATACACACTGCTGGGTGTAGTGGTAGTTTGCTCATTATCACTGCTGTATAGTATTCCATGTGCGAACACACCCACTGATTGACTTTAGCAGAGGGGCATGCAACCGTGATTTGGTTCTTTTGTCTGAGCTCTTCTTCAACAACAAAATCTACTTCCATATAATGGTGTCTGGTGAGTCAAGTTTATTACTATTCTTCCAATAAAGAAAACCCTTTAATCCAAGGTCAGCCAATGTACTAGAACTCTATTATATATATTTAATATACAGTACAATTACATGTAAAATACATACTTAAATATACACATATTTACATTAGTAATTTTTGTTGTCACAGTGTTTTCCACAGCATCTATAGCTGAAGGAAGAAAATTAAAGTCCTTCCTGTCAAAGCCCTCCCTTTATCTTTGAATGAAAGACATCCATCCAAGCTCTCCCTGGTATGTAGAAAATAAGTCCTTGCACTGTGCTGCACCCCCAGAGCAGTGCGCTGCATACAAGTTAAAAAAAAAAAAAAAGAAGAACATTTGGAGTTTATATGACTTACCAGGGTTGTAAGGGCAAAGTAGGAAAATAATTTTTGAAATCCAATATCCAATTTCTGTTTTTTTCACATGGTGTTTTCTCCATTAAAAAAAAAAAGTAACAGCAGGCATATTTAAATGTCTGTAGCTGTCAGGGGCCACAGAAAGCTCACCCTGGTGTGGGTGTCCCACCGGAGTCTTAGCTTTGTTAAACACCCCAGATATGGGCCACTGAGAGCAGCAGTCATACCTCCTGGGGTTGTGCAATGTTTCAGCTCTGCTTCAGATACTTGGAGGATGAAAGTCAGATTAAAACAAATCCTCTTTCAAATAAGACTGCAAACCCAGAAACAGAGTGGTAAAGCAAGAAGGCGTCTGGGAGAAGGTCTGAGTGTGAGAGAGGGAGGGAAAGGGAAGGGGCCAAGAGGAAAAGGGGCCACCTAGAGATGGGGGGAGCTGTTGGCTGCAGGAGGCCAACAGGGGAAGGGCTGGGATATAGGGGAGAACAGGAGACACAGGGGAGGGAAGGAAATAGCACAACAATGTTGGAGATGAATGCCCGTGAGTTACTTGTTTATCAAGTTGGCAAAAAAGATTTAAAATTAACAAACTATATTAGACATTTATCTAAGTTACTTTTTGCTACTTAGACCAACACTAAAGTATAAGGTGTTTTCTTATCAATACTTTCAGAAAATCAAATTTAAATAACTAATGTTTACAGCATATTTCAATACTGATGTCACGTACCTTGATGTCATAAAGTACCTTTCTTCTATAGGCTGTGGGCATATTTTATTGTATTTTAAAGTCAATCTATGCAGGTGCAGTGAGCAGGGGGTAGACGTAACTGGGAAAGATGGGCCCCACTAGTCTGTTCCAAAGTGTTAAACTGAAATGTGCCTTTAAAAATCCCCTCAAAACAAAGGCAAAATCCTATAGGGACCATACGTTTTTAAAGGGGATGCCAAGAGAGACCAATGGAAGAATGAGGGATGTACAGATTGTCAGAGACACCCCACACCAGGCTCCTGACCCCTTCTTTCCAAAGTGGCCCTTTTTTTCCTTTAGCTCGTACCTGCCAAGACCCCTCTATTTCCTTAGGACTGTGTGCCGTGCGTATACACCAGGCTGACTAGCTACCGGCTCATTACTCTTATGGAGAGAATATTCATTAAAGGGTTTGCAGTATTCTTGGCACAGTGAGATGTTTTAATGGTGTATCTCCTTTAATGACCACAACAACTTTTATGAGGTAGACACTATGATTATCTCCATCTTCTACTGGGTTATCAAAAAAGTCATGACACATTTTTGCAATAAAAAACATAGAAAAAATACATCATGACTTTTCCGACAACCCAATAGATGAAGAAACTGAGGTCCCGGAGGCTTAAGTAATGTCCCAAAGGTCACAGAGTACAGAAATGGCTGTTCCAGGCCTGGCATCTGATCTTCCAACTTGAAGCTGCATCTCAATCACCAGGCTGCTGCCCACAGCATCCATCATCCCCCCTTTTTCATTGGGCCCCACTCTTCTGAGCAGTGTTGTCTCTCACTGGGGAAGGCCATCAACACTGGGCATCTCAGCTGCTTGGGCCAGATATGCTGCCTTTCCCAGGCCTGATGGTGCTCTCATGGAGGGTGACGAGGGGCATTGGGTCCTCTAGAGTTAACGTCCATACACATATGGGGAAAATACACCTTCCTGTGAGTCCTAGGCAGCTGTGCTCATGCTCTAACAAGTCACTCACAGTGAGATGGGCACTGGCCAGCTTTCAACTGCCCTGCCTCTGTTTTCCTTCCCAAATAACACTCAGATGCCATTCTGAGAAAACACCCTTCCCTTCTTTGGGGATTGGTTATCTGGCTGACTTAGGGCACAGGGCTGGTACATTTCTCCCATTCATATTCTGGATGGGCACTTCACAGCTAAAGCCCTAATCGAGACACTGGAACCCAGGCTCCTCTCGGGGGAGCCTCTTCCACGCTGGGTGACTGCTGCCACTGAGCATTCTCAAGAATGTAAGAAGCTCAGTGACTTCCGATGGGGGAAGGCTTCAGGAGAGCCTTTGGTCCACTCAGTCCCAAGCCTGGGAGTTGATAAACCCATTTGCTGACAATGGCCACAGGCATTTTCTACTGTTTGCAATAATGTGAATTCACAACGCCCGGGGCTCTGGCAGGTGGCAAGTATCAGTCAGGAATAAGAAGAAACCTTCCATTTATATCACTCCAGATCCCCTCGGGGGCTAGTCTGTGGTCAGGTCAAGGCATCTGTCCAGGGCTCTCTTCTCCTAGGAAGAGCTTTCCTGAATGATGCTTCTGATGGGTCAGTGTATCGCAGTGGTACATCCCCTGCCCAGTGTGCAGCTGGAAGGCTCCTGCATCAAACCCTGATATATTCACAGGCCAATCTTTAAAATTCCAGCCCCATTTCAAAACATAACTAAACATTATTAATCTTTTGAACCAAAACACAGGCTAATATGGTCTATTGGCTATGTTAATGAGTTCTGAAAGGAGAAACATGCTCCCTACAGCAATACAGTGTAATTCAGCCAGAATTTAGTCATTTTAGAGCTTTAGCCTGGTGTACCTCAATCAATAAACTGCATTTTTTTTTTTAGGAAAAAAATTTGAAATATAATGCGTGGCTACATGCTATTTCATTCTAGACAGTCTTGATGAGGGTCATTATGTTAACATGATTCACGTGTAACCTATAATCAATTTCAGTTTCAGCTCTCGCTGAAAGGAAAAGGTATGTAAGTTAATGGAACAACCCAGGTAAACACTGGCCTTTAGATAGCCTCTGCTGGGTTGCTCTTTTCAACTCCGGAGCTTCCGGCTGAAATGCTAGTCTGGTCATATGGACTGACCACGTGTTGTATAGTCTATCCAGGCAAAACCCTGTGAGATCAGCAAGGTGTTAAATGGCATGGCCCGTCTTGCAGTCATTTCCTTTCAGGTTTGAGATTTGGAAAGAAAGAATGAGGAGTAGTATATAAGCTCAGCAAACAGTGTGAACAAGACAGCAAGGCCAGAACGTGCAGAGCTCTGCATGGGGAACAGCGGGATTTGAAGGCTAACACAGAGGACCTTGAATCTGGATTTGGGTCTGTGGGCACTTTGTACAAAGCACTTCCCAGGTTGTGAGCATATGATCCCTAAGCCACACTGAGGAGGAGGAGGACAAAGGCGTATCCTTTCTTTATAGATGAGTAAACTGATATCTCAAGAAGCAGTGACTTAGCCAAGGTCCACAGACCATGAAAGGCTGACAAATGACTGGCTCCTCATTCAGGGGTAAGTCAGAACGGCGCAATATAATTCTCAGAGTGCTACCCTGGAAGCATGAAATGTAACGTGTAAATGCAGAAATGTAACGTGTAAATGCAGACCCTCTCTTTGGAGCTCAGAATTTTAATCAGAGAAAAAGAGAGAGGGAGAGGGAGAGGGGGGGGGGAGAGAGAGAGAGAGAGAGAGAGAGAGAGAGAGAGAGAGAGAGAGAGAGAGAGTAGAAGATGTAGAAATGAGAATAGGGCCTCAGAAGCATTTGAGAGATCTTAACTTCTTATCTTTTGGCTCCCTTCCCTCTATTTTAATTAGCAGGGGGATAAAATCATGACCATTTTCTGTTATTAAAAACTTTCTGCTTTAATAGGGTTCGTGACTATAAATGCAGCCTACTGCTTATTTCATGTGCAGTATATCACCCTAGCTGTGTCATTCTAATGATTTTCCCAGTCATTTCATTGTTGTGGCGCCCTCTTTATTTTTCAAAATTTTAACATAAATTCTTAATTTAATTTAAAGTTACTGAAATTATTAAAATTGAAATGTTCTTTAAAAATGTAATATGGCTTTATCCACCTTTTCATTGTGACACAGTAACAGGGAAGACAATTCAATGGCATTCCTCATTTCCAGAAGTCATTAGCCACAGTGGCAGCTTAAAGACAACTATCCGTCTAATAAGACTTAGAGGTTTCATTTACCTTGCAGCACTTGAGAAATTCATCAGCTACTGATGGGCTCTGAAGACAGATCAGGCCCGGATGGGGACACGCCAGGATATTTCTAGACCCAAGAGAGGTCTAATCACCAGTGGGGTCACTATTATTCACTCGTCAAGTCTTCCTCATTCTAAACTTTCATAAATTCTAGTCTGAACACCTCTGTCTCACTATTTAGGAATCCCAAACTATGTCTTCACTGGATCAGATATGCTGGGTTCCTTTCCCAACCTGCCCCAAATGTCCTCCACACTTGGACAAAATTAGTACAGTTTGATGCAAGCACCTCTTTCATCCAGCACACAGTTACTACATACCTGCTCCACACAAAACAGTGTGCCAGGCACTGGGTGCCTACTGTTGACTTAACCAGATACAGTGCCCACCATGATGGGGCGTCTGGATGCCTGTGACCACCCACTCCTTGTTCAGAGTCATTCTTCTTGGTGTTTTGCTCCCAGCATCTAAATCCTACTTATCTTTTAAGGACTAGGTGAAGGTTTGTTCTCTGTTGACTCCTCTCTTTTTATTTCATTCATACACCCAAAAAATATTTATTGAGAGCTTTCTACATGCCAGTGTTGCTGGGGATTCAGTAGTGACTAACACTCAGTTCCTGTCCTGAGTAGTTTACAGGCCTTTCAGGGAGATGCCGTAATTAAAATATGGCTACAAGAAAACAGGAATGAGATGCTTTTGGAACACAAAGGAAAAAGGCAACCCGCCTAGTCCTGCGAGTTAGTGCCATGTATGCCCAGACCTGAGGGGTAAGAATTAAGCAGGTGAAGATACAGGAGGAAGATGCTAGACGAAGCCTGTTGCAGGCAGCGGGGAAAGCATGGACAGAGCCTCGCAGTGGGGAAGCACAGCTTGGCGCACCACCGAGCGTCGGGCATGACTGGACTGCAGACCACGCACAGCCCATTCAGTGTGGGGTACGCGTTTCTGGAATGCACAGCTCACTGGATCAGCTCTCTGCTAGTCCTTACACTGGGGGTCCTGCACTGTGCACTGGTGATCCCCCCTCTTGGACCAGTAGAATCCTGCCAGGCCTTCTGGATGGAGCCTTCTACTTGTTTTAACCACAAAAATGCACTGGAGGTAATGCTGAGAGTGCAGAAGTCACCCCGCAGGTTCCAGTGCCCCAGGTGAACTCAGTCCTGAGTGAAGGCATGGCCAGAACGCAGCATATAAGTGGCCTCACCTGATGCGACTCGGAAAAGATGAAACACCCAGTTGAGCTCTGCCCAAACTCCAGAACCACAGAATCCATAAGCAATAAAATGGTGGTTGCTTTGAAGGCACTAAATTTTGGGGTAGTTTATTACACAGCAATAGATAACCAAAATACATGTGTTTGGGAATAAGGTAAGAGATGAGGGAATAAATGAAATCAAAGCAGAATGAAAAAAGTTTCTTTGGTTTCTATTTATAATTTATGACTAGCCATACATTACAGTCCTATTCTACTTCATGCCAATCTCCTTCCAACCTTTTTAGTATTTTTAATGATTAATTATGTCTTAGCAGGTACTTCCTTTCTATCTATCCTACGTTTTAAAGTAAATACTTGAAATAAGTAGTCATCATTTGAAATATGGCATTTATTCTTGATGTTACAGAGAATTCTGAGAGCTCTCAGTTAAAATTCATCAGGATGAAATGTTAGTCTGTGATTACAAAATCAGAACTATTCATTACAGCTGTTCAGAGAAACTTCTTTATGAGTTTAATGACATAAGCATATTGTATTGAATTATTATGGTACTACATCAACTGGACACATACATTTAATATACTCAGTCTGGCTCAAATATTCTAATAAAATCCAGCAAGCTTTAAAAATTTTATAAGGGGGCCAGCCGAGTGGCACACTGGTTAAGAGTTGGCTTGGGATGCCAGCTCTGAGCAGCAGGGCCCCGGTTCAGATCCCACATGAGGGCCAGTGACGCTGTGCCCTCTACAGCTAAGATGGTGAACAACAGCTCCACCTGGAGCTGGGCTGCCGTGAGTCGCCAGCAACAGCATAGGTTGCTGTGGGGCTGGCCGGGAGCTGGCATGCGCTTTCGTGAGCCACCATGGGCAGCCATCCAATGGCCGGTGAGCAACTGCCTCAACTGGGAAGAGCGCAATGATAATACCAACATGGGCCAGTGAAGCGACTCCTCCACAACTAGACTGAAGAACAAAAGGACAGCAACTTGTCTTTTCCCCTTCCCTGATTCCCCAATGCTGTTTCTCTCCCCCAATTCCCCAATAAAATCTTAAAAAAAAAATTATAAGGGATGTGCACTTAAAGTCCATGTGATACTTAATTTTCACAAGTTGATGTTTTGGTTCTGGGTATTAAGCAGCTTCAATGATCATGCTGTGTCAGCCTGGCCTACCAGCAAGCTTAGGTGAAACCTCACAGACAAGCCACATGACAAAGTCCCAAATCTGCTTGGGCTGTGAAGTTGATTGAGCTTTTCTCCAGAGCACAAGTTAATACCAGTCTCATCTTTTCGGTTCATGGAGGGAAAGAGATAAATTGAGTTTATGCTACACCTGCAAGCCAGAAGTGAAAACATACATAACTACAATCAAAAAGACAAACAGCTTCCAGACAGTCTGACAGGCCCAGGTTGCAACTTCAACTGTTTGAAGCAAAATATGGGAGGACACCGGGGAGAAGCCTAGTTTCCAGGACTCACCTGGGTTCTTTGACTTTTGTTTATTGGATCTAGGTAAGAGATTGGTAACAAGCTAAATACAGATGAATAGCAACTCAACTTCCTCAGCATGGAAGGGAGGAGGTCAGAGGAGAGCCCTGGAGGCACACGTCTACCATTTCAACCACAAGGTTGTAGTCTAACTCTACACCATGAGCCAGCTCCTAGGGAAGTTAGTCACTCTGTAGCCACCACGCTGGGGACAAGGGACATTACAGCAGAGAGGCTTAGAGTAAGTCCCTGAACTCCTCTGCAACCTCAGTTTCCTCATTTTATTATATTTCTTTTTAGAATTAGAAGATTAAATGAGCTACTATTTGTAAAGTGCTTAGGGCAGATCCCAATTCACGGTATGCATTGAGTCTTCAGAAAAGTCATGACGTATTTTGTCTATGTTTTTCGAAGGTCATTTATTTATATAAAGAACAAAGATCAATCAATGATATATTGCCCATTTTGTTCAAAAACCTTTTGCCATCTTTCAGTGAGCTTCATAATTCCTCGTTCATAGGAGGACCTGTCTTTATTAGTGAAAAACTACACAAGGTGCTGATTTACAGCCTCATCTGAATTGAGCATTATGCCATGCAAAGAGTTTTGAAGAGAGCGAAACCAGTATAAGTCTGATGGCACAAGGTCAGGTGAGTATGGTGGGTGTGGCAACACATCCCATCCAAGCTCCAATCATTTTGGACGGGTGATTAAACTTGTGTGTGATCTCACATTGTCACGATGGAACACAACTCCTTTACAATTAACAAGCTCTGGACATTTCTGGATGATGGATTTGTTCAAACTGTCCAACTGCTGACAGTACACATTCAAATTGATTGTTTGGTTCCTTGGTAGGAGCTCGAAAAACACGACACCTTTAAAATCCCACCACACTGAGAGCATAACCTTCCTCTGATGAATGTCTGCTTTTGATGTCGTTTGAGGCAAATCATCACATTGAGACCAAGACCATTTGTGCACCACATTGTTGTAAACAATCCACTTCTCATCACCAGTTATCAGTCGTTTCAAAAAAGGACCGTTTTCCTCATGTTTAATGAGCATATTGCAGATGTTTATACACACCATCAAATGAACTTGAGTTCACGTGGTACCCAAATATCGATCTTGCTTATGTATCCCAGCTTCTTCAGGTGGTCGTGAATGCTTGAATGACAGATGTTCAATGTTTCTGCAATCTCTTTGTCGTGTAACGTGGGTTTGACTCGATCAATGCCTTCACTTTGTCGTCATCAACCTCAGTGGGCCTCCTTGACCGAGGAGCATCATTGAGATCAAAATCACCAGTATGGAATTTCATGAACCACGTTGGCACTGATGTTCTTGTACAGCTTTGTCACCATAAACTGTATGCAACTTTTCACAAGCGTGATGCGCGTTCTTCCCTTTATGGAAGTAAAACAGTAAAATATGGCAAAAATGCAGTTTGACCTTCCATCTTCAACTTGTTGTAAAATCTCCAAAACTCAACCAAATCACTGAAATTTTTTTTTAGAATGAAGCTAGAATTGTCAGCTGTCAAATAATATAGCAATAACATAGATGCGAATGACTCTAGTACTTCCAAAAATGAACGAGTGCCATCTGTCGCAAACACGTGTCTTGACTTTTCTGAAGACTCAATATTTATTAAGTAGTCAACATTATTATTTACATAGCTTTCTGCTCAGTGTTAATTGGCAAATGTTAATTTTTTCTTTTAGTTGTTTAGAAACACATGGGCCTTTAAAATGTAGAAGTATTTAACTTGAATGTTTTCCCCTTCAAAGGAAAGTAGAAGATAACAAGAACCTGGAATGTTTTTTTTTTCCCCCAAAGTCAACTGATACCAGATATTGGCAGACCCTTTATTTTAAGAGTTGCTTTAAAGTAAGAAAGAGTTAACCTGTTTTTCAAAATGGGGAATCATATTAAAAATAAGTCTAAGGCTTTAACTCAACTCTAACGCTAACACTCACCCTCACCCTACCCCTAACCCAAACCCTGTACCTAACTCTAACCCAAATTCTAACACTGTTTTAACCATAACCCTAACCCAGTTCCAAACGTAACCCTACTCCTGTCCTAACCGTGTCCTTTATACCAACCGTAACCATGTCCCTATCATTAACCCAAACCCTAACCCTGTTTCGCACTCTAAACTTAACACTGTCCCTAACCCTAAACCTGCCTCAACCCTATTTCTAAACCTGGCCTTAAACATAACTGGTTTCCTAACCCTAACCCTAATCCAAACTCTGTCCCTAAACCTAACCCTAACAGTATCCCTAACCCTAACCCTAACACTGTTTGTAACCCTGTCTTGAACCCTAACCCTACCCTAACCCTAACCCTGTCACTAACCCTAACCCTAACAGTGTCCCTAACCCTAAATCTAACACTGTCCCTACTCTCACTCTAAGCCTGTCCCTAAACCTAAACCTAATCCTGTCCCTTACCCAAATCGTGTCACTAACTAAACCTTAACCCTGTCCTTGAATCTTAACCCTAATATAATCTTAATACTATTGCTGATTCAACCCCTAACCTGATTTCTAATTCTAATCCTAACAGTGTTTTTAATAACTTGAATACTGTTCCTAACCCTAACCCTAATCCAAACTGTCCCTAAACCTAACACTAACCCTAACTCTGTCACTAACCCAAACCGTGTCCCTAACCCTAAGCTAAACCCTGTCCGTGAATCTTAACCCTAATATAATCTTAATACTGTCGTTAACTATAACCCTAACCCTAATTCTAACATTATCAGTGTTTTTAAACCTAACTCGAACATTGTTCCTAACTCTAACCATAACCCTAACATGAACCCAATAGCCAACCTTTACTCTTACCTTGTTTCAAATTCTAACTCTAATTCTAACCACAAAACGAACCTTGATTGAAATTCTAAGCTTAACCATAACCCTGACACTAACCGTAACCCTAACACTGTCCCTAAACCTAAACCTAATCCTGTCCCTAACCCAAATCGTGTCACTAACCCTAACCTTAATCCTGTCCTTGAATTTTAACCCTAATATAATCTTAATATTATCGCTGATTCAAACCCTAACCCTGTTTCTAATTCTAACCCTAACAGTGTTTTTAAACCTAATTTGAACACTGTTCCAAACCCTAACCCTAATCCAAACTCTGTCCCTAAGACCAAAAAAAAAAAAAAGTCTAAGAAAATCTAACCTATACGAGGTAAATTATCCCTCAAAAGCTCATTTTAAGATACATTTTGGATACTGAGATTCTAAGAAGTGCCTTCTGGAGAGAAAAATTTTGTTTGGTTGTTTCTAAGTTCATGATTCCTTCCTGCACTGTATAAACCTTCAAAGTGTTTCCTGACATTTTGAGACAGAATCACTGCTCCCAATGACCAATTTGATTGGCAGACTTTCAAATGAGAATCTTGCTGTGTGGTACTGCTTGGCTGTAATGCACTTAAACTCAAATTCAAAGAACAAGTCCTAAAAATCTTGAGAATCAAGTAGTAGTTGCATATTAATTACCAGCATCCCCAAAGTCTCCCTGTTAGTAGAACCCAGAAATGAACGCAGAGCGATGCTGCTGGGACCCCAAATGCCCATCTTGCTCCTTTCACCAGCCATGCCTGTGGTTGAGCAGAACAATTCTTCCCTTTACTAACCAACCCAAGGTCATTTGTACATCAATGGCAAGTTTTCTTTGGCTGGCTTTGGACTGGGCCATCAGACTAATACTGTCTCTGAATTCTAGGGCAAGAGGGTAAGCTCTTGAGACTCTAGGAGCAAAGACCCAGTGGCCCTTTTTGTTGTCTAGATTAGGGGCTCTTAATGATCACTGTGTGACTGTTTGCCTTGCAGATTATCCTTCTGCCTAGGGAGTTACTCCTCACTGTCCACACACTGCCCTACGTCCCAGGGAGCCCTGGGTATGATGAGGACTGTGGCCCCAAGTCGTGGGCCTGTGACCCCACCCCACAGAGAGGATTAGCTAGGGATTTGAATTATCTGCACCAATGATCCCCTTCACTGGGGACAATGACTGAGGTTGACTCTGTCAAGGAAGATGGAGGCAAGGAGAAATGCCAGATGAAAATTTCTCTAACATAACATCTCTAATTCTAAAAAAAAAAAGGATGAGGTAGGTGTAGATTTCATACAGGGAAAGGTTTCCTTCACCAAACAGATATTATCTATGGAATTAAGCATCTAAGCTAAAAAAATATATACACTGAAAACATGCACTTCCTGCACAGTACTTTGCTCATAAAGGAAACGATATATTAGATGACTGATGCAATGAATGGCTATTAGGTAGTGTTAATAAATCGTGATAAACAATGAGAAGTATGAGTTTCCTCTCCTTAGGACCTTACCTAAGGTAAAGTAGCAAAACTTGGATAGCAAAATTCCACAGGCTTATATTATCTCCCTTCTGAACAAGGGAAGTTTACCAAATTACTGGAGAGAAGACAGTCTATCAAATCTTAATATATGCTTCAAAGCCAAACTTTAGAAACTCTTAAAACTGTCTTCACCATCCCTTAAAATCTGAAGCATCTGCAGACGGGAAGTGAAGAATGTTGCCCATTAGGCAGCTGATTAAACATGTGCTTCCTAGGACACTCGTGTCTGGCTGTGTTAAACACCAAATGAACCCAAAACCAGGTAAGCATCAGTCTTTCAGTTGTCAAAACTTTTAGCAACCGTGAATGTTTTGAGCCGAAAGGCTGTGACAGCAGTGCACTAAAAGTTAAAAAGAAGTTTTTGCAAAATGTGGACAGAAAGAAGATCTTACAGATCAAAGGGAAATCTGACTAGCTAGGGGATCTTGGAAAATGCTATGAGGCACGTAAGCTAAGAAATAATAGACTAATTTGGGCTAATTTGACATTCACAGTTTCTGCCACAAGGAAACTGCCTTTCAAAGTAAGAAGTGTCAGTTTATATTGGCTGGGCTATTACTTAGATATGTCCAGGTTCTTTCAAATAAGAAACTCCAAATAAATGCAATTTTGTGAAGTGGAAGATACGCATTATAAATGGAAAAGAAAAGGTGAGGCAGCAGCGACATATCCCAAGAAGCATAAATACCCCGAACTATGGAAACAGTAAGAGCAGACAGACCTCTTACTGTTCACAGCACTTATCTGCAGAGCTCTGAAATAAAAGCCCTATGACACACCAGACTCTGTTTCCAGTTGGCTACACAAAAATCTGTTGAGAAAAGGTGATAGCTTCACTTACTACCATTTTCAACTTTGCTTAGCAAATGCATTCTTGATTTCAATATCAGTTTCTTAATTTTACTTATATAGAATATGAAACAGGTGATCTCAATTAGAAAACAGATTAGAGAAAGTCCTAATTCTTTTTGGTTGCCTGGAATGAATATCATATATGTAAATGTAACTGCATTGCAGTGAATTCCTGGGAATAAAAATAAGTCTACCTAAAAATAGACGGGAGCTTTACACAGGCAAACAAGAAAGATAAAAAGTTGTACAGAATCGAAACAAACTGGTTTCTATTCATTTCCCACCAGATATTGTCTCAAAGGGCTGTAACATATGCTATGATTCATTACCATTATGAAATATAAGTGATAAATACAGAAGAAAAAAGGGTTGCCAAGGGAAAAAAATAACGAGCTGAATTCTAAAATGAAGATGCGCTTACAAAGGCAACAAAGGGCAGGACGGAGGTTCACTGGCAGAGGCCACTGGGAGCACCTTTTATCTAAGAAAAGCACAATTTATTTTGGAAACAAATCTAAATAAATGGAGTTAAAGGGAACTGAAGCATTTTCAAGAAAGCCTAACTCAAATTTCTAAGAGAGAAAAGATAATTCCCAAGTGTTGATATAAACAGCAGAGAACCTACTGGAACTAGGACAGAGGCCATGGCTCTTAAAAGACACGAACGAACAAGGAGAATTTTGAATACGTCTTTTCGGGCTGTTGCAACAAAGAAAGTGCATGAAGGTGAACTATACCAACATCAATGGAAATAAATGATTATTTCAGGAAGCATGAAGCTAGGCCTTCAGGTGTGAAACAGCCACTAGAACTTGCAAAAGTAATAAGTGCAGTGTTAAAACGGGGGAGGAAAAGTGAGGGGGCCACATGGTGCAGTGCTTCTCAAACAATCTGTGGGGAAGGACCAACTGAGGAATGAAAGACGGGAGTGAGAGGAGCCTATCTATCTATCTATCTATCTATCTATCTATCTATCTATCTATCTATCTATCATCTACCTATCTATCGAAAATGGAAAATAGATGAGATAGGAAAATGAGAGGAGGACCAGACCAGGAGGTTCAACACACACCAAAAAACGTGATTCCAGAAAGAAACAAAAACAAACAAACAAAAAAAAGCTTAAGAGAGGAAATTATCATGAAAATCTCCCAGAAATGAACGCCATTAGAGAAATAATGTGCATAAAATAGAATTGATGTTGGTGGACTGATCACCAAAGTAGAATTGTGAAAGCTCAGAACAATGGGGACAGAAGGAAGGCCCTAAAAGCTTTTGATGGGTGACAGAAGTATCATGTCACATACAAAGGATCAAATATCAAAATGGCTTTGAACTGCTTACCACCACTGGTGTTAGAAGACAAGGGAACAATCCCTTTGAAATTCTGAAAGAAAATGGTTCCTAACCACTATATTCCATCCAGCCAGAGTGCATGTGAAGACATTTTCAGACACGTGTCTAGAAATTTACCTCAGAAAGCTACTAAAGATGTGCCCCACCAAAATGAGGAAGTAAATCAAAAAAGGAGAAAACATGGGCCACACGAAGCAGAGGGAACAATTCACGAGAAAGCAAAGGATGATGGGGAAGGGAGGTCAGAGTAGATGTGACTCAGTCTGACCACGAGGAGGCAAGAAGTTTTCAGGAGAGAGTTCTTCAAGGAGGCTGTATTCATGAAACATCTGATGGTCTGAATGTTTTCAGAAGAGAGTCCTACAACTGACCAAGCATTTGAAGTTGAGTTAGCAATCAGTACGTGATAAACTAGGCAAATAGACAAGCTGCTCTCACACAGACCTGACACGCTGCATGGGAGGGTTGAACAAGGGTTCCTGCATGTTTTAGGAGGGTGGTGGGCTTGGGGTGCATGTTGGGGAACCACTGTTCACAGTGAGTGGTATGGTACTAGATATGACCTCACATTCAAACAAAAATAAAAAAGCAATATACAAATGCAATTTCGGTTTGGAGGAAAATGCCGAAAGGTATTGAAAAGGTTGCTGTTGGGGAAAGAGAAATGGAGGATATAAACAGACGGCAGAAACTGCTTTTCAGAAAAGCCCAATAGAACTATTTGAGCATAGCTATAACTGACATTTAAAAAAAAGTTCAAAAACACACATACATATACAATACAGCATTAGGCATGTGCTTGCTTGCTCGCCCTCCCTCCCTCCTCCCCCTCTTTCCCCAAACCCCCCTCAGAAAAATGGTCAGAAGGATGTATGTCCAACCCATGAGAGCAGCTACTTCTGGACAAGTGAGTCCATCTGAGACCCTCTAAAAGCAGAGAATGAGATAGTTTATATGGGGGTGATCCTGGACATAGAAGCAAAGGGTGGAAAGGCAAAGAGGGAAAGGAGACACATCAGCAGTGGGTTACCACTGTGGGTGACCGGACTCAGCTCTGCTGGGGACGCTTTGAGAAACATGTAGAATGTGCTTCCATATCACCCCAGTAAAGTATGGGAGGCAGGCTCATTTATCATAGGCGTCCTCTCTCACTGAGAGTTACCTGCAGGACCTCACCTTCCTCCAACCTCTGGACTAGCCCAGTCAGGGCTTGAGAGAGCTGCCTGTGCTGTGGAGAAGGTTGAGGGGGGAAAGCTGAGAGACCAGGTGGGACACTGCCAACACACAATGCAAGGATCTACCGTGGCCACAGCCAATATCGTGGTAGGTCAAGGGGACATGGAACAGCACATGGCATGTGTCAGCTATTGGACAGGACTGGGGTTGGTGGTGATTAAGGGGGATCCTGCCTTTGCTGTAAAGAGGGGGCCCTTCGCTTAGTGGTGCCTCCTAAACACCCTTGGGGAGCTAGTCTAATGGGAGGAGTTAGTCTTTGCTCTGGGCTCTAGCTGCTTTGTTTCCACCCCGATGTTCTTCCTCTGCCTTTAGCATCCAGTTTTCTGATGCGGACTTTCTGATTCACAAGCTTACTCGTTATTTTCCTAAGGACAAATAAGCATTTTAAAAGTACTTAAAATGCAAGTTTTATTGCAACCCTAGACAATAAGAACTCAGGCTAATGTGGCTCATGCACTGGGTCTAAGAGAATCCATCATCAAAAGATTGCAGGGCATTCAAAAGATAAATAGCCACCCATAAGCTCCCAACTTGCCCTAAGTCTTAGCTAATATCCAAGAGGCAGCACTGTGGTATCTCCATGGGAGAACAAGCCAGAATAGCTGCCGGTCCTGAAGTCGCTGGGCTGAACTACACTGCAATCATCTCAAGGAACTCCTGTGTTTTATGTTTTTACAAGGATTCTTACTTTATTTTATTCTGTTATATAATAAATAACTCTAGGGCCGGCCGAGTGGCGCGATGGTTAAGAACTGGCTTGGGACGCCAGAGGGCCCCGGTTCGGATCCCACATATGAGGGCCAGTGACACTGCCCTCTACAGCTAAGATGCTGAACAACAGCTCAACCTGGAGCTGGGCTGCCGTGAGTCGCCGGCGACGGCATAGGCTGCAGCGCCTGTGGCAGTGGGTTGCCATGGGCTACCGTGTGTAGCCAGCAGCCAGCGTGAGTGGCCAGCAGCCGCAGTGAGCGGCTGTCCAGAAGCTGGCGACTGATCTGCCTTGCCCGGGGAAGAGCGCAATGATGGTGCCAACTTGGGCCAGTGAAGCAACGTCCTCCACAACTAGACTGAAGAACAAAACGACAGCAACTTGTCTGTTCCCATCCCCACAATTCCCCAATAAAAATCTTTAAAAAATAAATAAATAAATAACTCTATATCTATGTATTATACCTATATATAATATTGAATTGTATCTAGAATTGACATCTCTATACACATCTATAACCTATACAGCTATAATCTACATCTATATTACACCTATATAACTATATTTGTACCTACAATTTTATCTATATAATCTATAATGAAATCTGTATTAATATCTTATTATAGCATGCTTTATCTTATTTTATCATTAATAAAATATCACTGTATATCTTCTCCAATGAGTATTTTACAAGATTATGACTGTATTTAGAACAATGCAATCAGGGGGCTCTAAATGACAATCTGGCCACCTGACAGTGCCAGGAAGGGACTAAGAACCTTACTGGTGTGTCATCCCTTTATCTTCACCCAGGATGATGTGTGTGCACACTGGAGGAAAAGAAAAAATAGCAGGCTCTGGCAGAAATGAGCAACTATAATTGAATAAATAGGAATTCTAGTAGATATTAATGACATAAACATGGCACTATTGTATACATGATTCTAAAACAATTTTAATAGCTCGGGCATCATTGGAACTTGGTCAATCATCGCATCTTAGGTACCGCTATTTTTTTTCCCTTTTAGCTGTATTTCTATCAGACACTTCCCTTGGGGCCCAGCAGCTAATTAAGTGCTTCAGTTTAAAAGACCTTTCTTTCTCACCCCTGTAGTGCCACAGCATGAATGTGAAATGTAAGGGGCAGCAGAATGAGAAAATACTAAAATGGTATTTAATTAAGCAGAGTAAACAATAAGGTCAATGGCAACTTGAAGCTAACATCTGTCTCTGAACAAGGCAGGCAAGCAACCTTCAGGTACAGGCAACGGAGAAGTGAGCTCATGCTGCATGTGCCTTTTGTCTACGCCACTTGTGATATCTATTGTATTTCTGTTTCAGAGACAATGAGACATTTAATAAAACAAAACAAATAGTGGTGCCTTGCTGTATCTAGAGGAGGAGAAACAACCATCCAGCTGTTTAACACTGCAATGTTCAGGCTCCAATTGCATTTTGCTTTTAAAAGTAACCAAGGAAATAAAAAATGTTCTATACCAACTCGATAAACAGAGCACTCAAAGCTCGGAAGTCTCCCATCTTGAGCTATGACACTATTTCCATAAATAGGAAAGAGCCAGAGAGTCTCAGTTATGTATCAGTCAAGCCCCAAACACTAAATGATTGTGGGAGCTGGGGAGATGACAGATGTTACAGTGTGAATAGTAGGAATGCACATGAGGTGGCACTCAGGATTGATATTAGAATATCAAAAGCCCAACAAATAGAAAAATTACCACTGCAGCTGTACCTGGGATGAACAGAAATGGCATCTGTTGTGGTTAATTTTATATGTCAACTTGACTGGGCCACAGAATGCCCATACATTTGTCAAACATTATTTCAGTGTGTCTGTGAGGGTGTTTTTTGGGTGAGATTAACATTTGACTCAATAAATTGAGTAAAACAGATTGCTCTTCCTAATGTGGGTGGGCCTCATCCAATCCGTTGAAGGCCTGAATAGAAAAAAAGGCTGACTATCCTTTGAGTAAAAGGGAACTCCTCCTGCCTGACTGCTTTGAGCTGGGACATCAGTCTTTTCCTAACTTGGGACTTGAATGGAAACATTGGTTTTCCTCGGGTCCCAAGACTGTTGGTTTTCGGACTGGAACTTACACTATCAGCTCTCCTGGTTCTTGCGCCTTTGTACTTGGACTAGAACTACACATCTGCTCTCCTTGGTCTCCAGCTTGTCGACTGCAGATCTTGGGATTTCTAAACATCCATCACCATGTGAACCAATTCTTTATAATAGATCTCTTTATAGACATACAAACACATATCCTATTGGCTGTTTCTCTGGAGAACTCTAATACAGTTTACAAATCCAAAATAAGTGGTATTAAAACAAACAAACAAACAAACAAACAAACAAACAAAAAACACTATATCAGTACCATGGGTTATATGTAGAAATGCAAAATATATTAAATATATTTATACCAGATTTCACTGTCTTAAGATCACTGTCCAGGGTCTTGAGCATCTATACTAATTTCATCACCACTCCCATCTCTCATTCAATTGAGTGACAAAGCCATGCTGATCCTACTTCCTGTGTCTCTCTAATCCACCCATTTTTCTCCATCCCAACCACCATCACATCCTCCTTCAGGCCACAGTCACGTCTTAATTGAAGACAGCAACAGCCTGGTCACTGCCCTTCCTGTCGCCTGTCTCCCCTGCTCCCACCCATTCTCTCCACACTAGTAAAATCTCATCCCTCCACTCCTCTGCTTAAAACACTCCACTGGCTCCTGACTGTCCTCTGAATCAGCTCCAAAGTCATGGAAATGACTCCAGGATCTGGATTTTCCTTCCCTGTCTACCGCCTCATCAGTCTCATCTTTCCACAGTAGGTTCATATATGTGAGTCCCATCCTAGCCCTGCTGATCTAAATATACTGGAAGAGCATTTGAGAATCTGTATTTTTCAAAAAGCTTTTCAAGATAATTTCAAATATCAGCCATACAGGTTTGGGAACTACTGCTTTGGGGATCGTGTGCTCTGATTTGTTTCTGCACCAACAGGATTCTGAGCTCTTTGAAGATAGGAACCATATGACTGATGCATGTAAGACAGGCTCAGTTCAAGCTGGAAAGCAGTCCTGAGCATGAACAATGACTGTCACAGTCACTGGATTGCTTGAATAAAGACAGCAAAGACTGCAAGAGAGACTACCAGACAGCACACGCTTCCTCTGAAATGCAATGGGAAGGACAGCACAGCGTACACCTACACACTATCCTTGCCAAAAACAACAGAAAAATGTCAAACCTGAACTCCATGGAGCATCTCAAGCTACTGGTTTTCAGAAAATGGAGGATTAGAGGAGCATGGTGAATGACACCATGGGGATGCAATTAGTAAAACCCAAAATGTGAGAATTCAACAGATAAATTACATGGTTTCATCAACAAACAGATGGTGAAAAAAAAAGAGGGAAGATAAACCTTTAGATTATGACTCTTTAGATACATATCAACCAATGCTTTGTGTGGATATAATTTGGGTCTTGATTCAAGAATATCTACTGAAAAAAATGAGAAAATTGATGTGGACAGAACACTGATCGAATATTTGTTTCTATTGAGAGATTAGTTAATTTGGGGGATGTGTGTATAGGCATGTGATAATACTGGCATTGTGGTTATGTTTAAAAAAATAAACTCTTGCTTTTTAAGAGATACATCCCAAAAAATTTATGGATAAAATAATATGATGTCTGGTATTTGTTTTAGAATAATGTATGTGTATGTGTGTGTGTGTGTGTGTGTGTGTGTGTAGTAGCTAGGGATACGTGAAACAAAGCTGGTCACATGCTGATTAAATGTTAAAGCTAGGTGATGTGGGATGGTACATCGGGGTTTATTCCATCATTCTTTCTGCTTTTGTATATAGTGTCATAAGAAATAAAGTGAAAAAGAAGGAATAGGTCATTGATTTCTGTATCACAATATCTCAAAATTCCTTTAATGTACTGAAGTATGGAAAGCGGAAGATGGCTGTGTAACCCTTTGTATAGTAGAAATCTGCTAATATAAGATTGCACTCTTTCACTCTAAGAATTGTTTTGACACCAGATAGTAACCAATCCAGCAGACTTAGGTAAAGACAATTTCTCTTCTGAGCCAGAATGGGCTGCAAAGGACTGCCAAAGATGTCACTGTCTACGAAGCAGAACCAGGGCCATGCCCTTAAGTAAAGGTGTTCTCTTTTCCATGGGACATTCTAACCACATTTTGATCCTAAAATTAATGTGTTCAAGTCCTTTTGGCTCTTCATACTAACTTAACAGAAGGTCATTTCAACTTTTCTGTCTGACAAACAACTAAAGGGAATTTGGTTTCAGTACAGTAGAAAGTTAAGAGGCAGAGGAAGGGACAACCTATAATAAGATTTCTTAAGTGATCCTTGAAAAAATGTTTACGAATTATACTGACAGTGTAATTAAATGTAGTAATAGGTCACTTAGAATATCCTAGGTGATATATAAGCTAGAAGTATATGAAAGTCCTCTGAACTGAATATCAATGTGGAGAAGTCTTTGTAGTAATATATGAAAATAACAGGGGAAAGGATCTTTACAACTGTTTGTCAATTATATCAGTATTCCACTTAATTTCTAACCTATTGTATCATTATATGTAATTAAAAGAGACTTCTCTCTTGGTTTTTCTGTTCAAATGTTTTGATTTGTAAAGGTAGTCTACAGGGTGGACACCCCATTAACTTGCTGATTCTGAAAAGCACTGACTCATGTAGACAGACATCTGTCTTGAGTTTGGAATGAACAACTGAATAAAAATGGTGGTTGGTAAAGATAAGTAAAATAGTGATTTCTGAAGTTCAGGGTAATGAGTGAGTCGCTCCCAGTGAAATATAAATTATCATATGCTTAGCAATTGAGAAAAGTTGTATGGAAAGTAAAATTTGTTTAGAGGATGATTACCTTCCTTTTAATAAGTTTAACCTCAAACTCTCAAATCATACTGTCAAATCCACTCACCCACCCAATCCATCCATCCATTCTTCTTCCCTCCTTTTGTTAAGCAAAGCAATAAAGGGGAAATGGAAAAATAAAGAGAATGTAGGGAGGACAGAAACAAAGAGGAATAAAGAGAAATGAGGAAAGAAAGGAGATTATAAATGCATAATGATTGTATGATTTAAATTCAAATGATTGCTATAGACTATTTTTAAGACAAGTTACAGGTTCATAGAAAAATTGAGAGGACGGTACAGAGATTTTCCATATACACCCCTACCCCCACATACACAGAGCCACTATTAAAATCCCACACTAGGGTGTTATATTTGTTATAATCAATGAACTGACACTGACACATTATCACCTGAAGTCCACAGTTTATATTGGGGATCACTCTTGGTGTTGCACATTCTATGGTCTTTGACAAATGTACGACATGTATCCACCATGATAGTATCACAGAGTAGTTTCTAAAGATCCTCTGTGCTCCACCTATTCACCCAACCCTCCCCCTTAACCCTGATAACCACTGACTCTTTAACTGTCTCCACAGATTTACTTGTTCCAGAATGTCACATAGTTGGAATCATACAGTATATAGTCTTTTCAGTGCTAAGATAATATTTCACTGTCTGGATGTACCACAGTTTATACATTCACCTACTAAAGAATATCTTGGTTCCTTCCAAGTTTGGGCAATTATGAATAAAGCTGTTATTCATGTGTAGGTTTTTGTGTGGCTCTAAGTTTTCAACTCACTGGGGTAAATAACAAAGAATGCAATTGCTGAACCATATGGTAAAAATGTGTTTAGTCTGTAAGAAACTTCCAAACTGTCTTCCAAAGTAGCTGTATCATTTTGCATTCCCATCAGAAATGAACGAGAGTTCCTGTTGTTCCACATCCTCAGCAGCATTTGATATCCTTAGTATTTTGGATTTTGGCCATTCCACTAGGTGTGTTTAATTTGTAATTCCCTAATGACATACGATGTTGATGAATATCCTTTTATACATTTATTTTCCATCTGTATATCTTTTTTGGTGAGGTACCTGTTTAGGTCTTTTGCCTATTTTTAAATTGGATTTTGCATTTTTGCATTTTCTTGTTGAGGTTTTAAAGTTCACTATATATTTTGGATAAGAGTCCTTTTTCAGATGTGTCTTTTGCAAATTATTTCCCCCCCCCCCAGACTGTGGCTTTCTTATTCTCTTGGCATTGTTTTTGTGGAGCAGGAACTTTTCAATTTTAATGAAGTCTTGCTTATCAACTATTTCTTTCACAGATCGTGCCTTTGGTGTTATTTCTAAAGGTCATCTAGGTTTTCTCTTTTGTCATCTTCTAGGAGTTTGATAGTTTTGTATTTTACATTTAGGTCTATGATCCATTTTGAGTTACTTTTTGTGAAGGTGTAAGACCTATGTCTAGATTCTTTATAGTTTTATTTTCTTGGCATGTTGTTCCAGCACCGTTTGTTGAAAAAATTATTTTTGTTCCATTGTATTGCCTTTGTTCTTTTGTCAAAAGTCAGTTGATTATATTCATGTGGGTCTGTTTCTGGGTTCCCTATTCTGCTTCATTGAATTGTCAACTCCTTTGCCAATAACACACTGTCTAGACTGCTGTTAGTGTAGTTTATAGTAAGTCTTGAAGTTGGGTAGTGTCAGTCTTCCAACTTTGCTCTTTTCCTTTAATATTATATTGGCTATTCTGAGTCTTTCACCTTTACACACTTTAGAATCAGTCTCTCTGTATCCACAAAATAAATTGCTGGGATTTTGATTGGGATTGCACTGAATCTATAGATTAAGTTGGGAAGAACTAACATATTGACAATACTGAGTCTTCCTATACATGAATATGGAATAGCTCTTCATTTCTCTTTCTCTCTCTTTTTTTTATTAGAGTTTTGTAGTTTTCCTCATATAGATCTTACACATATTTTGTTAGATTTTATTTAAGTATTTAATTTGGGGGGGGGATGCTGCTATAAGTGGTAGTGTGTTTTTAATTTCAAATCCCACTTGTTCATTACTGACATATTGGAAAATGACAAACAGCTGCATATTAACCATGTATCTTGCAATCTTGCCATAATTGCTTATGAGTTTCAGTAAGTTGTTTTGTCACTTATTTTGGATTTTTTACATAGACAATCATGTCATCTGAAAACAAGACAGTTTTATTTCTTCCTTCTCAATCAGTATACCTTTTATTTCCTTTTCTTGTCTTACTGCATTAATTTGGACTTTAAATGTTTAATTTTAAAAGTATACTCTAAATCATGATATGCCAATTGTCATATCATTTCTAGTGTTTGCTTATGTACCTGGCACCTATCTAAGTATTTTGTATGAATTATCTCATTTAACCCTCACAACAACTCTGTGAAGTGTGTACTATTATTATCCCCATTATTTAGATGAGGAAACTGATTCACAGAGAGGTTAAGTAACTTGTTCAAGGTCACCCAGTCACTAAGCAGCAAAGCATGGATTCACGACCAACGAGGATTGCTGGGCTCTATAGTGTATGTTTTTAACTATTATCCTGTATCGATTGAGGATATATTGCAAGCTCTTATCTTCTATTACGTGTTTTTACATGCCATTCTCATTTGACCCTTTCAACAACTCTAAAAGTTAGTTCTTCTTATCCCTGTTTCACGTTGAGAATAATGAAGTTCAGAGTGGGTACTTGCCCAATGGCATACTGCAAAGTGACAGAGCTACCATCCAAACCCAAGTTTAAGCACATGCTCTCATTAACAAAAAACATTTTCAGAACAATTATTTGCTATTTGCTATTCAATACAGCTTTAACTGGTCTTCAACAAACATTTATTAAGGATCTATTAAGGGCAGAATACTGTTCTGGGAACGGAGGAGAGAGGTAAACAAGATAGCTGGAACACCTTTCCTTAAAGGACTTACCTTTTAGTACAATATAAAACACTTAAAACCAAAACAAACCAATCAACAAATAAAATTCTTCCACCACTGCTAAGTGCTGAGACCTAGAAACAATAGGGACATCCTGAGGGGAAACTGGGGGAGGCCCGCTTCCACTTGGGGGTCTCTGAGAAGATATCTGAGCTGAGGAAGGTGTTGTAAGCTTGGAGGTGTTTCAGCCGCCATATATTCCAATCGAGAAAGAAACAAAGATCCTGATTGCCAGTTTAGTGTTTAGGTTGGGAGCACAATGATGGGGAACAGTTTTTCTACTTTTTGTGTGTGTTGAGTCCCTGAGTTGTTAGCCATCATCCCATAGAGGATGCCATTTTGGAAAGGGGAAGAAGAAGAAGGAGAAAAATGGCAGAGAGTAAAACTGTTTGAGGACAATATGGGAGGTGTTTCCTTTCTCCTTCCAAGCGTCCATCTGGGTTGGGAAGTTGTTACTCTTTTTGGAAACATCTGTTTTAACTTTGGTTTCTTCTTAAACTAGTAATTGCTCATGGAAACCAAAGTGGGATTTTCCTTCCAGTTGGACACTCACATTCTTTGATATGATCATAAAGCACCAACTTACATTGATACTGTCAAGAATTCTGTTGTATAAAAATGATTTCTTTTCTGGCAGTTTACCTCTAGAGCTCACTCTTTCTCATACTTCCTTCTCCCCCTTTATGGCATTCCTTGCTTCCAGTATGCAATATATGCTTTCTCATATAATTCCAACAATTCTATGGAGTAGGTTATTATTTCTGCCATTTAATAAGTAAGAAACTGAAGTTTGGGGTAGGAGAGCAACTTTCTAAGATCACACGAAACTGGTATATCATAGTGCTGGGTTTCAAACTGAGGTCTGACTCTAGAACCTTCTGCATTGCTCCAGTCAACACCAAATTTTCTATCTTCTTCCCAAATTTAGCCCCAGGATCACAGCCTTTTCAGCTCCTCTGACTCCACAAAGCACCAAGATCGAACAACCAAACTCCAGCTGAATCTTCTCTAACACATCCACAGTCACTAAACTCCCCTGAAAATGCTTTGCTACTGACAATGGTGATAATGGACTAATCCCTGCTAATATGAATAACCAGATAACCATAAGAAAAAGAGCATAGATGAGGGAGAAAATGATTCTTTCTGTAAGGTATTTCTTAAAATCTGTGCCTATGTTTGATAATGGTTCTATCATTGTCAATTTTGTAAGATCAGCAGAGAGTAGATAGAATGTTAAACTAAGCATAGAATTGCTAGATACCTTTTAGACAGCCAAGTGAATGAGAAAAAACTCAAGGATTTTTACCTCCTGAAATTCACTTTTAAACTGAAAGGGCTCAACCTATAAAATGCCTAAATCAAATCATTCTATTGTTGGAAATTTAAGGTTTGAAAGTAACATAAAACTAAGGTAGAATGAGACGCTGTTGTTAGTCAGAAAAGCTAAGCTGTATGTCTTGCAGGTACCATAAGCCAGAAAAATGACTCCTGGCAGTGGGGATAGTGGTGGTAGAGATATATCAATACTGACAGCCACTACTGGCAGATGAGGCATTTGAACGATCAAGACTTTATTTTGAAAACAACTCTTCATTTATTTCATTGTTCCCTTTATAAAGGATGATACCCATAAACTCTAGGTATCCCTTTATTGTAAGAAAAAGAAAATAAAAACAGCTGGGGGCTGTCCTGGTACTCACAGCCAAGCTGCAGTGTTTTCCTGTCAATCTTAGACAATTTCAAAGAATACCAACACCAGGCAAAGCTACTCTGTGATGATGATGAAGAAAACAAACAAACAAACAAACACTCCATAATCATGTCTGAACACAGACAAAAACATGAATATTGCACACACCATGAATATGATCAAATATCTTACTATTCTGGCTAATATGGGTGACTGCTATTTTTTTATCAATCACAGTTTTAACCTCACTCTGTTCTTCTTTCCTTCTAGATAAGAATTATTAAAACACACAATCACAGAATTAGCCCAGCATCTAGTCCAGTGCAAAGCCCCACTTCCTTGCATTCTCCCTAAAATCACCTAAAACAAGCTCAAATCCTGTCATAAAATCTTTGTAACAGCTTCTTGTTGAGATGCACCCATGCTTCCCATGGTATATGTTCTCTCTTGGCGCAGTGAGTCAATAAATCTAACATTGTTTTAAAAAAAAGGTGTACTATTTCTGGGGGGTCTTTGCTGAAAGGCATTGACACTTCTATTTTTTCACCGACGAAGCTCAGGGGATACATCAGATGAGATGGGGATGCCGTAGTGGGCAGTCTTGCAGTCAGTGACCTGAGAGACATGCAAAGAGAACTAATCAGCTGTGAATAACATCTGTGTACATGTGCAGGAATTGTGCTCGTCACACAATGATCCTAGGCCTTTAATCATTTTCACACTGGACGATAGCTTGACCTTGATTAAATCATCAGAAAGCATTTCTACTTTTCTGATTATAATTTTACAGGTTGAAAAAAAAAAAGGCTGGTGTTAAAGCAAGTGATGCCTGGTATTTTCCAGTAATCACCATGAATAAGAACAGTCACATAATGCTAGTGTCTTTGGCCTCAGAAATTGATTTGCAATTAGTTGTGACCAACTGAGAAACGCACATTACACTTCATGCCCGCTGGTGGTGCAGCTCTTTGTCCTTCCTTGGCTCTTAAAGCAGATGCATCAAAAGGCTCCGTCACTGTTGTCCTCACCGCCGCCATCTTCACTATCATCATCATACCACTTAACACTTTTGAGTGATGTATATGATCTCATTTAATCCTCAGGTCAACTCCAGGAAGGTGGTGGTATAATTTATCCTCATTTTACAGATAAGGAAACTGAAGCAGTGACAATAAATAACTGCAAAGGAGCTGAGCCGGGATTCAAGACCAGGATGATCTGCTCCAAGGTCCACATTCTTGGCTATCACATTACCTTTTATCCTTCTTGATAATGTTTTAGCTCATGAGATGAAAACGGGGAAGAAAGAAGTGGCCTTGGGTTGCTGCATGCTCTAGTATTTTCAAGAAAATTTCCTAGAATTTCTCAGGTTCTTACTCATAAAGGTGGTTGTATTATTCTTGAAAGCTTTACAGCTTTAGACAATTTTACTTGTTTTCATTAGTTACTCCTTGAAATGATAGACTATTCAGGTGATTAGCAGAAATGTTTCCAAGTAGATGATGATGTTCTCGGAAATTAGTAACCAAAAATGCACCTCTCATCAATCAACAAAAACTAAACAAAAAACTCATTAATTTGGGGCTATTGTGGGCAGATTTTCTGATAATTCAGTGAATAACTCAATGAATGTGAAGCACGTGGGAGATTAAGAACTGAATTAGATGTCAATTCTGCTGTCTTCAAGTAGTTTAATACAATACGGAAGATTTGAGACACAAACATATCTTATGATACAAGCAAGAAAGTGACAATATTTTTAAAGGAAGTGAAAGTGTGGCTTCATGGACATTCTAGAACAATGCTACTCAAGATGTGGTACGTGGTTTATACACTTTTGTTACAATTTAACACAGTACTTTTATGTCTGTTAGTCTACCTATATATAGATCGACATATGTATTTTGTATGACCTTATTTCATTTTCTCATTTCATGTTTCTAGTAGTTAATTCTCATTCATCTTGCAAAAATACTGATAAATGATGAAGTGTAAATAACTGGTCCTTTACCACTGCAGTTTGAGAAGCAGTATATTCTAGAGATATACAGTTCCACTCAGGATGTTTAAGGCCTATTATTAATAAATACCATAGCACATTTTACTTACTGGAACTCAATTTGAAATCCATTTGGATATACATATACAATACTATATGTATTTTTATATATAATATTTAAAGTCACAAAAGTCTCTTTAAGATATTCTGGTGGAGTCATTAGGGTTTTTTATGTAAAGAATCATGTCTCCTGTAAAAAGTGACAATTTGACTTCTTCATTCCCAATTTGGATGCCTTTTATTTCTTTCTCTCACCTGATTGCTCTGGCTAGGACTTCCAATACTATGTTGAATAACAGTGGTAATGGGGGGATCCCTGTCTTTTTCCTGATCTTAAAGGGAAAACTTTCAGTTTTTCACCATTAAATGTGATATTAGCTGAGGGTTTGTCATATATGGCCCTTATTAGGTTGAGGTGCTTTCCTTCTATATCCATTTTATTAAGTGTTTTAATTATAAATGTATATTATATCTTGTCAAGTGCTTTTTCTGCATCTATTGATATGATCATATGATTTTTATTCTTTATTTTATATGGTGTATCACATTAATCGATTTGCATATGTTGAACCATGCTTGCACCCCTGGAATGAACCCCACTTGATCATGCTGTATAATCTTTTTAATACATTGTTGTATTTGATTTGCTAGTATTTTGTTTTGGATTTTTACATCTGTATTCATCAAGGGATTCTGGTCTGTAGTTTTCTTTTTGGTGTGTTTCCTTATCAGGTTTTGGTATCAGGGTAATGTTGGCCTCATAAAATGAGTTAGGATGTATTGACTTTTCTTCAATTTTTTGGAAGGGTTTGAGAAGGTTAGGTATTAAATCATCTTTGAATGTTTTGTAGAATTCACTAGTTAAGCAAATTGGTTCTGGGCTCTTGCTTTTTGGGAGGTTTTTGATGACTGTTTTAATTTCCTTGCCGTTGATCAGTCTATTTAAATTTTCCAGTTCTACATAATTCAGTCTAGGAAGCTTATATATTTTTAAGAACTTGTCCATTTTTTCTAGGTTATTGAATTTGGTGGCATATAGTCTTTCACAGTATTCTTGTATGATCCTTTGTATTTTGTGGTATCCACGTAATTTCTCCTCTTTTGACAATAAATAAATACAATTTGCAAAATATAATTGCAAGATACAAAACCAATGTACAAAAATCCATTGCATTCCTACATACTAACAGTGAAATTTCAGAGAAATGAAAAAAAAACAAAACCAATTCCTTTTGCAATTGCAACAAAAAGAATAAAATACCAATGAATAAACTTAACAAAGGATGTGAAAGACATATACACGGAAAACTACAAGATGTTATTAAAATAAATTAAAGAAGACACAAAGAAATGGAAAGATATTCCACGTTCATGGATTGGAAGAACCATCATAGTTAAAATGACCATATTACCTAAAGGGATATACAGATTTAACGCAATCCCCAACAAAATCACAATGGCATGATAGGGCAGATGTTTGAATGGGTTGTTGCTGCCATGGGGGTGTGCGATTGGCCCAAGGTTATCATGCTAAGCAAAATAAGTCAGACAGAAAAAATTGAGAACTATATGACGCCACTCATATGTGGGATATAAAACTGAAAGCAACAAATGAACAAGACAGAAACTCATAGACATTGACAACAGTTTAGAGGTTACCAGAGGGTAAGTGGGGAGGGACAGTGGTAGAAGAGGGAAAAGGGATCAAATATGGTGGTGGAAGGAGAACTGACTCTGGGTGGTGAACACACAATACAATATATAGACGATGTATTATAGAAATGTACAGTTGAAACATATATTATTAACAATGTCACTCCAATAAATTTAATAAAAAGTAAGATATTCTGAGCTTATATTCTTCAGTAATTCAGATAGGAAATAATTTACATAGGAATAATGTGACATCAAGTATAAATAAATGCTTCAAACATAAACAAAGCCATAAGCAGTTTAGACTCAGAACTTCTGATGAGTCATGAAGTAAATACAAAAAAATCAACAATTACAATAAATATCTTTATTTAAAAAAAATCTATTGGCCAGCTGAGTGGCTCATTGGTTAAGAGTTGGCTTGGGAGCACCAGCTCTGAGCAGCAGGGCCGCCAAGTCGGATCCCACATGGGCCAGCGACACTGCACCCTCTGCAGCTAAGATGGTGAACAACAGATCAACCTGGAGCTGGGCTGCCGTGAGTCACAGGTGACAGCGTAGGCTGCAGTGGGGCTGCAGTGGGGCTGCAGTGGGCTGCCATAAGCTACCGTGAGTGGCCGGCAGCCAGCGTGAGCTGTCATGAGCCACCATGAATGGCTGTCCAATGGCTGGCGACCGATCTGCCTCAGCCGGGAAGATTGCAATGATCACCATACCAACATGGGTCAGTGAAGCGACATCCTCCACAACTAGACTGAAGAAAAAGGACAGCAACTTGTCTGTTCCCCTTCCCTGATTCCCCAACTCTGTTCCCTCCCCCAATTTCCCAATAAAATCTTAATATATATATATGGTTATAATGTAAGGTCATCTCTATAGTTATGGTCAGTTAATGGATGAGGAAAACGGATTTTGTGTTGCTCTACAGTCTCTTCAGTTCTAAAATACTGCTTGGCACAGAATAGGTGCTCAATGAATGCCGAATGAATAAAATGATATTTAAGAATAAATAATCAGGCAAAGCATCCTGGTTAACAATGTAGCGATAATGCTGGAAGATGATGTTTCTTCAAAAGAAATGACATTTCTTTATAAGAAGACCCAACTCCATTTCAAACTTAGAGTGTACTGATTACTAAGAGAAGGGACTTGCTCTGCAAGAAACCCTACTATGAACTGAGGCTTTGCCACTTACTAGCTATACGACCTTCTTTATCCTCCCTAAGACTTAATTTCCACACCTGTAAACTGGAGATAAAGAGCTCACCTCACAAGCTAGTTAGGAGAAGCAAATGACATGATATACAAAGCATTCTGCTCATGCCTGGCACTGAGTATAACAATTAGGAAATGAGATAGCAGTAGTATTAAGCGGATGCATATGAAATTGTTAATGTGCCACCATTTTGACCTACAACAATGACGGTTTCTTATGATTCAGCCTAATTAATAGTAATGGTATCTGGCTTCAAATATAGTAAGACGTACCTTTCTACTCAAAGTAACTGTCAGAAAGAGACTAATATATTCTTTTCCTGCTACCCCCACAGCCTCACCTGCCAACCTTTGGCTCCTGGGTGAAGTCTGGGTTACAAGAAGGGATATGCGAGCCTGGGAAGCTAGTCACACGTGGGGAGTAGTGCTGCCATAATCCTCTGACTTCCTGATGGCAGGGTCTGCCCACAACATGCAGTTACACTGCCCTGGTTTCAGCCACGGCAGCAGCAACAGGAAGGTCAGCCCATGTTAGAAATCTTCAAAGGTTCCACGGCATGACTTTTTTGTTTCAGCATGAGATGCAAATCAATAACAAGCCAGATTGCAGAAAAACTGGCTCCAGGCATAAACTGAAGTTGGCCCAATAACTGTGTCGGTGCAGCTGATACATGTTTATCAATAAGAGCGCTGGCAGCCAAGTTTATACTCCTCCATTTACCGTCATCACGTTCTTGCTCACTCCTGCCTTTTATGGGTGTAGTATGTCCAAGGCTACATACAGTTCCTGGGCTACCACTCCACGACCACCACCACTGCCACACATACAGCTAATAGTCCTCTCTCTAATAGAAGAAAATTAATCTCCAAGATATCCCATGACAGTTGGAAAGTTCTGCTATTGCCCATCATTTTTACAAACAATTATTTTAAAAGATTTAACTTATATAACTTGGAAAGTGCCAACATGGTGTCTGTGTCTTTAATGTGAAAACATTTTATACTGTTTGGTGATAAACTCAAACACAAGGTCCAGATCTTGGAAATATTTTAATAGCAGGGAAGGTCAAAACATAACTGAATGCTTGCTTAAAACACTGCTTTATACAGCTGACTCAAGGTGAGGAGGTTTATAATGCTTCATTTCTGAATTTTAAAAATTGTCACACACTTCTGAGAACACGCTATGTATACTAGTGTGTACCAGTGCAAATGTGTTCTAATGAAACTGTCTTTCTGTATTTATGTGTATTTTTGTGTTTATGTAGTAAGTTTTACCTCTGGGTAGTTTCACATAGGAATTTAAACATATGTTCTTAGAGGGAAAGAAATGTCTCATTTATATTCCATATAATGCCTAGCACCATCTCCGGCATGTATTAAGAATTCAATAAATGTACATGGAATTGAATTGAATAGGAAGTTCAAGAAAAGTAATTTTGTTAATTTTCACATGAAAATGCACTAAATGAAACAATGATTTCTGATGTTAGTTTTTAAAAAAAGAAAAGTCATAATAGTTGCAGGAAATTAACTCAATAATTTCAGATTAATTTTCCATTAAAGTGAAACTGAATTATGCGTCCTCCTTGAAAAGTATATTCTAAGATTTAACAGTCAACATTAGATGAAATACATTTAATTTAAAATGTAAGTGCCTATTTCCATGAGGTGTGGAATCCATTCCATATAGGCTAATGCCGCAGGTAAGTAAGAGTCACAGGCAACAGACGGGATCCTTGGACAAGTAGACATTAACATAGAATTCTGTTCATCAACAGCTGATGGCTTAGTGGGGCTAAGCGATTAAGTAGGAGATACAGAAAGAACAAATGTGGGTTTATCTGAAGGTACCAAGAATGAGAGAATGCCCTGAACTTTGCTCTGACTCTGGAAGCTGGAATGGAAAGACAAGAGTCACCGAGAGCTGTGCTCACAGATGCACAGCACACAGAATGCCCAGACTGTTGTAGCACAGCCAGGCATCATGGGAATTTCATTAGAGCCCTGAGTAGATAGGAATGACAACAGTCTATCTTTTGTTGTTGTTTATAAACTTGCTTTTTGTATACTATCATTCTCCATGTTTCCATTAAAGATAAGTCTAGATCACTAGTTCTATCATTAATTTTAATTTCTTGTAAGATACAATCAAACCTTTAAGAGAACCTGACCAAGCCGACTCGCCATGATAATCTTTCCCTTGAACACAAATTCTTCAGTTGGATAATAGGGTCATGCCATCTCATAGGGTGATTTTTAGAAGCCTGCAATGACCCATCCGAAGTTCAGTCTTAACAGTCCAGGACCTCTTTGAACATGTAACGGGTTTAACTCAAATGCCTGTAAGCGTGGCCACGCCCTAAAACTTGTCCTTCCTCGGAGCAGCTCCACCTTGAGGATCGCAAAACTCAGAAATGCCCCTCGTGGACCACAGTCTCCTAGTCTTCAATTTCTCTGTGTCCCTCACTTCACCCCCCTTTTGTGTTATTTCACTTGAATCTCTAGCCTCTGGAACATTCCCTAATTCTTGGTTCACTGGCATTAAGTGGTTACCTTGGGCAACCATTTCAAACTGGCTGTCATGGGGACTGAGAATAATACCTAACTTTTATGGAGCGCTTCACGATTCAGAAAGGACTCTCCTGGGCTTCCTCTTATTTGATTTCATCTATAATTGGTCTTATTATTCCTCTTAAAGTCACAAAGGGACTTTAAGAGGCCCGCCGAAAACTTGCTGACTCAAGATTGTCGTGAGCCATCTGTAACCGTATACTGTCTGCCTCAGTGACTCATCATGTCAAAAGAGTAGCAACAACCTAGGACAGCCTGTGAACATGCCTCAGCACACAGACCTGCCACATTAGCATCAGACCCCAACCAAGTAGGCAACTCTATCCTGAAAAGAAATACAAACAAGATAAAGCAGTCTACCAGGTGTATTGGCAGTGAGGCGGTCAGAAAAAAACCAGTTGTCCTAAACCAAAATTCTACATGTAGCTGGCTCAGAAGACTAAGTTAAAATAAATCAAACAAAACCTAACCGTGACTAAAATAGGTATGTGTCTTTTTTTCTTCCAACTATCTTGAAGAAGTAACACTGATGCAATACTATAAATCTTCAGTTAATTAATTCAAGTTTTTATGCAGCAAGCTCCACACCCTCATCCTGTATTACATACCATCTGTCTATGGGGAATATTTAGTTCTCACCCACAACCTGCTTCCTAACCCTTAGAATAAAAGTATACCCTTCAAAATCAGAAAAACATTCTGTTAGACCATAGGGGGATAAGAACTTCTATTTTAAATAAACTGGTGTCATTACTTTCTAATCTACTGCTGCCATCTTCTGTATTAATAAAGCAGCACCTTCACATGCATGAACAAGAGTAATAGTGTTTAATAGGAGTAATTCTCACTGGTCAATCAGATGGCAAATTTTCTACACACAGAGAAAGAAAAGCTTCATTCTGTTACCTCTAAGTGGCTCCGCCTCTCAGCAATCACACGTTCATCCTTATTTCCAAATAGTTTCTTTGGAGGGAATTCAAGGGTAGCCAGCTGAAATACATATTTTATAGGAAATATGTTAATATTACATCTGTGATCATTGAGCTATTATTAACCTATTATCTGGACTCTGTATTATGGGGTGAAAAAGAAAGGGGTTGAAATTTTAAAGATAGTAGAGGTCCTGCCTTTCTTTGTCACCAACTGTGTGACCTTGAACAGATTAGGCAAGGTTCCACAATGGTCAAATGAGAAGGTGGTACAATGGGATCTCAAAGGAAGGACAGGCTGAATTTTCAATACTTTGTCTCAGACACCATTAGACTCTGGGCCAGATAGCGTTTTGCAATTTTTATTTTTAAAACACAAGTTTGTTCTTCTTTTATACCTCCTTACACTAGAATTCAATTATTTGTGTGTCAAGAATTTGGAAACTCAACTTGCAAACTACCTGAATATTTTGCAAAATAGTTCTCAGACCATTGCTATGGTTCTTTAAACATTCCATATTGCCTTTTTTTCCAACTGCTACTGCAAATGAAAACTGCCCAGGTGAAAAGAGGACTTCTCTTTGAATCTTTTCACCTCGTTTCCTAGAGAAAAAAGGTTCAGAATTTGTTTTAGCGAGGTCTTGTAATTTCATAGTTATTTTCCTTATGCTTTTCTTTTTGGAGGTATAAAATCATAATAAAAAGATAAGTTTTATTATAGGCTCTGGGGCAAGAAAAATTCTGTAATCTGGTAAAAAAAACCAAAAAAAACCTGACCAGCTAGTGTTGCTTTGGTTGAATGAATGCTCGCAGCAATAATTGCTGGTGTATACGGAATTCACTATTTCCTTCCTTCTCACCTTGTGGGGTTCAGACAAATTGAGAGGCCAATGAAGCATTATCAAGAAAAAATTAACAACATTTCTCCCACGATATAGGTCAGAATATTTCACAAAATTCCCATTTTATACATATGCAAATCCCCTAGTTGATTTAAATTTATATTGCCATAGCAGGAGTCAAAATGTAAGCATCTGTATATATAGTACTTTAAAAGCTTAGTATTAAAGTAGAATATTGTCAGTGCACATATTGTCAGTGAACAACCTGGTGAATTTTCAACATCTCAAAACACTGTAACCATCACCCAGATGGAGAAACAGAACATACTCAGCACCCCAGGAATCCCCAGATGCTTCCTTCCAATTGTTCCCTCCCATCCCATACAAAGGTTGACTGATTTCTAACAGCTTAGTTTTTCCTGTTTTTGAACTTCATGTAAATGGTATCATACAGCATTAACTCTCATGTGTCTACCTTCATTGCTCTACCTCATGTTTGTAAGATCCATCTATGTTGTTATGTGTAATAACAGTTTGCTCATTCTGTGGCTGTATAGTATTTCATCACATGAGCATTCCACCGTATTTGGTCAGTCTCTTATTATTGGGCTTTTGGTTAGTTTCCAGTTTTCAGCCATTAGGAATTGTGTTGCTATAAACATTTTCCTATGGGTCTTCTGATGAACATATGTAGTGATTTCTGTTGGTCATACTCCTAAGAATAAAAATGCTGGATCATATGGTATGCAGGTGTTCGGTTGTATTTGAAGTTATCAAAAGTTGTCCATAGTGGTTTTACTAATTGACACTCCCACCAGCAGTGACTGAGATCCAGTTGCTCCTGATCCTCACCAGCACTTAGCACTGTGGTCTTTCTGACCTTAGTGATTCTGGTGGGTATGCAGTGATTGCTATTGTGGTTCTAATTTGCTTTACTCTAATGACTAATGAGGTTGAACATCTTGATCCATGCTCACTGACTATCTGGTTAGTCATTCTAGGGAAGTGTCTGTTCAACTCTTGCCCATTTTTTATTAGGTATCTGCCTTTTTCTTATTAAGAGTAACTCTCCCTTTGATCTCTGTTCAAGGTGTTTTTGACGACTTTGTAGTCCTTTATTACAGGTAACTGAAGTCGGGCAGATTTTGCTTCTTTCATACTCGAGTGCTCTTTCTACCAAAGCAGAGAAACTTTGGGTAATGGGGAGTAGCACCTCTTTTCCTCCTTTTCTCACCAGTGTTCCACTTTTGTTGCTGACATTCAACTTTAAAATCAGTTCAAGGTAAAGTGAAAGACCACGGGCACTGAGGTTAAGACAGACCCAGTATGAATGGGATTGACTGCTAACTAGCTAACTAGCTGTGTTTCTCTGAGTCTGAGTAACCAGTGCTGGGAAAAAAGGCAGACAATCATAGTAAACTTTACCAGGCTTCTGTGAAGATTTAGTGAAGCATCGCCAAATGGACCTTAGCTACTATTATTTGTTAGAGATCTAGTAATTACTAAGAAAGTAGCATGCCTCATTCCCTTGTACCCTTTCCCCATCCCTGGATGGTGATGTGGCTTCAAGAAGCAAAGAGTTTTCTGGAACTCTGGCCTCACTGGCACAAACACACCTCCCATATGTTGCAGCTTAGAGAATACAGGTACACCAGAGCTTATCTTTTGGGCTTTATCCAGCTTCAATTTCATCTTGTACAAATGTTTTCTCCCCCTCAAGGCAGTGTTGCTGAAAGCTTGGCAAGCATGCTTTGACAGTTGGTTGTTTTGTCATTTTCGTATGTCGTTGATGAGGTGATGTGGTTTCTGTCAGGGGAAATTTATAGTCACACTTGTACGCTCAATCCGAAATGGGTCACTAAAATGACTTCAGGCTGCTGAACCGGGTGGGGACTAAGCATTTAAATGTCCTCGTAGTCAACTGATGGAGGCTAATATTTTATGCTATTAATATCCTCCCTGTGAAATAACTATGTATAAATTATGTGTAAAACTGTTGTTCAGATTTTAAGAAGAAAAGGGCAACTTTAAATGACATTTAGGCACATAATTATAGGACTCCAATTGTCACCCATCTAACTTTAGAGATAAAGAAACTTAGGCCCAGAGTTAAGTGACTTAGAGAAGTTCAGAGTCATGGGTGGGGTGGCAGAGTCAGGATGAGGAATCAGGACTGACTCTAGGTTTTTTTGTAATAACGCTGGAAACGGTGTCTGCAGTGTACCAAAGAACCCCTTCCGAAGCCCTTGAAATCTAGGATTCAGATGAAAGAAAGTAGCTCTTCCTTAAGTGTATCAAACCAGAAAAATGATGTATAGCTGCTAGGTGGGGATCAACAGTTCCAACAAGGGCTGTTAAAGGGAACGTCACCTGTAGCCAACAATGGAACAGGAAAGTGACAGGGGTCAGTAGCAGCAGTGGGAACACCAGGAAAGAAGACGGGTCTGGGGGCAGGCTCCCCAGAAGTCTGCCCTCAAACATATGGGATTAATTCCTATTATCTTATACCTCTCACAATAAAACAAGTAGCCTTAGACATAGTTGGAGGGTTGGGGGAGAGAGAAAAAAATGGGAGCAAAAGTTCCAATGTGATTCATGATAGAAATGCATGCTACTGGTAGAGCTGGGGACATGAACAAACCGAAGGAGAAAGGCAAGACCATGAGGCAAAGTATAAAAAGAAATATGGCCTCCATTAAAGTAATTATATTTACATCAGAAACAGCTTTCCAACTCTATTCTTTCTGGCAAAATGAAAACTACCTCCATTTCTCCTTTTTAGAGAATCTTAACAGTGCTCTTTAGGACTTGCTATCTATAAGCTCTTAGGCTGAAAGAGATGAAATTGCTAATTTTGTAAGTTAAAAACGGTTGACTATCAGTAACTTCATCTGGTTAAGCCTTGTATAAAACTGACATTTTTAAGTGACCGCTAGAGAAAAGGTATATTTCTACCTGTTCTACATGTCAAGTGTAAATATTCTCATTTGATTATTAGTTGGCTATATATCAACCAATATTCCTTCATAAAAACATTTCCTAGAATGCACTCAAAAATGTAAAACTAGAAATATATTAAAAATACATAGGACACTGAAATAGCTGAGGAGCTGGGAATGCTGGGGAGATGGCGCAGGAAGCAGCAAGGGACTAAAAGCTGCTGACGTGGAACAGAGTCACACTCAGCTATCTGAATCAGCGCATCTTCCACAAAGTAAAAAACCACCGTCATCATCACTACTTGGATGAGGGGAAAGAAGGCAGGAACTGCTGCTTCATTCTTAAAATAGTAATATTATAAAAATCCTTAGAAGAGCTTAGAAACCTGGGGTAGAAAACAGACCTGAACTTTTCCTCTCCACAAGTGCAAAGAAACCGCTTCATTTATTTTAAAACAGACAGTAAAAGCAATCATCTGCAGGTTTCATTTCTGGATTGTGAATTATTTAAATTGTCCAAATATTTTTAAAAATGGACAATTTACCAAAATCGGGAGAACCACTAGTCAGGACAAATAATGTGCCTAGAGAGTGTAAAAAAAAAACCAAAAAACCCACAAAAAAACCTCTTCCATTTTGCTGAAAGTATTCCTGTCTGAAAAGTAATATTTCCAACAAATTAAGAATACAAGAGACAGGCTCAGAGAGAGGGTGATTCAGAATTGTCCCTGACTTCCCCACTCATGTCCAACATATATCTTTTATGTATCTTTTGTTTATTTGCTTGGTTGGTTTTTTCATGTTAAACAGAAAATCTGAAACTAAACCAATTATATTATGTGGGCATTTTCATTTCTTCTCAGGTTCTTTATATTTACAAATTTTCATTTTTATGGCCTCAGGTTTTAATCTAGCAGATAGTCTAGATTTGATTTCCATGAGAAGTATTGTCAGGGACAGTAAATGGCAAGCTGTAGGTGGAAGAGAGACTCCTCTTTGATTTCCTTTGTGGCTTCTGACAAAGGAAATACAGTGGCCTACATTTCTAAAAATTAAAGTTCCTTAAGTTCGATATTCCTCACAATAACTAAATTCTAAAGTGGCTCAGGTAAATATTTCTGGTTCATATAAAAATTATCAAGAAACTTGAGATTCAGTAATGAGGGAAAAATAATTTTCTTTCTTTGTATAAGATTTTATTTTCATAAAGAGTCAGCACCACATTTCTCCTTATAGCTTTCACAGAATCAAATGTTCAAAAGTGTGATTATAACAAAAAATAATCTTTCTACAAACTATAAAGTTTGATGGAATCATTCTGGTTAAAGATGGTAGAGTTTTCATTGCTCCGCCCATCTCCTTCAAAAGCACCAAAAACAACAAAAGAGGTAAAAGTTAAAGCAAACACGCTATCTGCAAACTGGGAAACCACCACAGCTCCCCATCAGAGGCTAGACAGCACCCAGGGAAAGCACTGTGGGGAGGGGATGAGATGGGGGGCTTCCAAGAGCCACCCTTACCTCATCTCCAGACTGTGGCACGGTGAGCTGTCCACCAAAGTAAGTCTGCAAAATTTCAGACATTCCACTCTGAATAAATCTGGGGACAAGGAAAAGGGTGGGGACACCTGTAGCCAAAAGGAAGGCACGAGGAGGCTCCGGGAGGAAGACCCTGGAGAAGCTCATAGTGTTAGAGCGAGAAAAGGCCAGGGCGCAAGTAAGTATTAGGCTTTCCGGCCATAGCCAGGGATCCCACAGCCCTTCTGAGCACCGGAAAGTGAGAGAGTGTGTCTCAAACTGAAGGGAAAACAGTGGTAGGAAAAAAATTCATAAACATTCCAGGCGCAAGTTTAGGCGTGTCGCAGCCTGCTGACTGTCTCCTCCACAGTGGCTTTCCCTCCTCGGTCCCATGGCACACTGGTATGTTCCCCTCAACAATTAGTCCACTTCACTTTAGGATGAGAATTAATTAGGAGGAACCAAAACTGGAACTTGAATAAAAGGGTGGGGTGAGGAGATGTTGAATCAAACATAAGTAAAGGCAGATAAAGAACATTACCACAAGAAGGACTGGCCAAAGACAGCCGGGCAGAATTCAGACAAGAAATTATTCATAGGACCACAAAAATCATCTCTAAAAAAGAGGTGAAAGAAATAAGTGGTACACAGGTTGAAAGAAGAGACTACAAGTGGAAAGGGGTACAAACGAGAGCCAGCCCTTAGAGAAATGCCTGATTCTAGGACTGTGACCTGTAATACAGAAAATAAGCCTGAAGCATCTTGTGGTGCCAGGAAGCGGGGAAGGACTCAAAAACAAAAGCACCCTGATAGGAGTGTTATGTAGGAACACAGGAGTCAACTGAAAGAGCTCCCAATGGCCAAGCTGTAACAATTTGAAAAACAAAATTAAAAAAAGAAATGATATTGGCATATAACCCAAAACATAATGAATGGATAAACAATTGAGTAAATAAAGAAATGAGGATGAACAGACAAGCCTCTCATGCAGAAAAATTCCAAATAATTTATGTAGATACTTCATCCTCAAGGAAGTAGAACATATCTCCCCATTACTAAAATGTGTGCTGCACAGTGACTTCCTTCCAAAGAGCACAGTATAGAAAGGGGGGAAACTGAATAAATATCCAGTGGAGAAACCTGTAGAAACCTGAGCCAGGTGACGAAGGTCAGTATCGACATTGGTAAGTCATACTGATAGTGCACATATCCTTTCCATGATGTGATAAGAATAGCATGTTATTTACTTCTGTCGTTTTCCTCCTTGAAACCCATAGCTCTACTCTAATCATGAGAAAAACATCACATAAATCACTATTGGGGATATTTTATAAAATACCTGACCAACATTCCTCAAAACTGTCAAGATCATCAAAAACAAGGAAAGCATGAGAGGTCACAGCCAAGAGGAACCTAAGGAGACATAATAACTAAATGTAACATGGTGTTCTGGATGAGATCCTGGAACACAGGACATTAGGGGGAAACTAAGGGAATCTCAAAAATATACTTTAGTTACTAACAGTGTGTCAATATTAATTCACAGTGTTGCAATCATTGCAACAAATGTGCTATACTAATATAAGTCATTAATAACAGAGAAAACTGGGTATGGGGTATATGAAAACTCTCTTAGCTAACTTCACATTTTTTTCTGTAAAAATAAAACTATTCAAATAGAACTCCTGGTTTCTGATCTGATTCTTAAGGAGCTCAGAAGGCATCATTCCTGTCTTCACGACAAACAAGCAAACACACAAACAAAAATTTTTTGAACAAACTGAAATTCAACAACTCTTCTTAGATCCATCAAAGACTTGAGGTCACAGGGCAAATTACTGTCCCCAAACCAGAGACAGACAGGCACAGAGAGAGAGAATCACAGCTTAGCTGGCACGGAAGCCCAAAGCTGGAACCAGTATCGTAGGAAGGCGAGGCCGACTTTAAATCATACTTGATGAACTGCTGGAGGCTTAGTGTAGACTGACTGTTAAAAGCTTGGGGGCTGGGGGTAATCTGGCGGGAGTGGGGGGTGGTGGGGGCAGAGAGAGGGTGGTCGCCACACGTTCCTGAGTTTTACCTCCAGGAGTCCCACCAGTTTTTCACTGTGAAGAAGGAGAAAAATCCCCTCATTTCTGGCAGGGGGAGAAAGTAACCATTCTGAAATACACCCAGAGCTCTCTGCTCCCCTTAACAAGATCTGCCCTCAAGGGAAACTCTTTTACCAAACTCTAACCACCTTGGGTTTTACCAAAGTCTGAGCTCCCTGGGGGAAGTAAAATGTCCCACTCAGGCTCACGAATAGACCTAATCAATCACTGCTCTACTTCTTGCCCCCACATCTCACTACCACATCGCTAGGGCGCCTGTATAACAATGGGGTTACAATTAAAAGAACAGCAAGCCTCAGGCTCTACTTAAGAAGTCTCTAGGAAAACCCAAAAACTACAAGGGAGACCAAACAAAAGCACTTGAGGAAATTCTAGCCTCTGACACCATGCCACCAGCAAACAGCAAACGCAGCCTGTATTCCAGCCAGGTAAACACAATAACTCATACTAAAGACCTATATAACTCAATTCCTTCCACCCAATACATCATGTCCAGCTTTCAACAATAAATTACAAGGCACGCTGAAAGGCAAAATATACAGTCTAAAACTATTCTAAAATGAGCAAACTTGATTGAAAAAAGAAAAATCAATACCACCACACCGTCCCCCATCCCTCCCCTCAACATACTAAAAAAAATTTAGCCAAAAGAACACAGGAAAAAAAAAAAAAGGAAGAAACAAAAACAGTATTGGAATGAAAATCCTAGAAAGAACACAAGCAGAATGAACACAATAAAAAACACAGATTAGCATATAGTATACAGTGTATAGAAAATAACAATGCAAAATGAAATATGCTAAGAAAAAGAAAATGTGACCCAAGATGTTTATAACTAACCAAAGTGTTTTTCAAGTGTGCAGGCAACAGAAAGAAACTCTCAAGCAGGTAAGAACACAGATAAAACACATCAAGACGCATCTTTCAAAAGCATCCTGGAAGACCAAAAAACCCAACAAAGAGACAACATAATATAATGATCTCAGGAATGAAGAAGCCATGGTGAAGTACACACGACCGCTATTCAAATTTACAACTAAGATGGAATTATGTATAATTTATGCATATAAAAATGTGAATGTCATGTATCTTGACAATGTAAACATAAAATAGTATTTAATAATTTGGGAAATGGGAGTAAACAAAGTGTGCTAATATTACTTCGTGAGAAGAGTCAATTTATCATTTATAAAAGGGAAACACAATTGATAATTTATAAAATGAAACTATATTGGAAAACGAGCAACTAACGTTTTTAAGGTTTTTTTATAATCTTTTTTCTTAAAGTCTTCTTAAAGTCATGTTATTTTAAAAACTTAACATAGCTTGTGGTAAAGAAACATTTAATTTAAAGTTCAACACTTTCTTCAGTTTTACTGTTTTCTTTCACTTCTGTTACATTCAAGTAAAATTAAATTTACTTTTTTTGTAATTAAAAATAGCATATCTAGAATGAACACAATGTTATAAAGTTAGTTCATTCTTTCTTCCTATTCTTTTTCTCATTTATCAATCTACATATCCATGCTTTTATCTGTGCCTATTCACTTAAGAACTTAAAATAATGTCCATTAAATGGTAACATTAATTATATTTAGAGAATGATTTTGGGTAATCTGTTGCTTTCTTCTTGTATTATGTGTAATTTTTATAAATGAGTATGCATCACTTTTGAAACAATAAAAAGTGACTATTCTTTTTTACAAACTTAATGGAACAGTTAAATTAACACCATATGTCTTTTTCTTTTAATAACGGGATTTGGAGCAATCAGATTTCAAGTCTCAACTCAGCAAAGAGCTAGTTGTATAATCTTGAACAATGAATACAACCTCTCTAGTTTCTAGTTTTGTCATCTGTTAAAATGAAGGAGTTGAACCAAAGTGCTTAAGTTTCCTTTCATCTCTGATATTCTATAACTGGGGTACTGATGATTAAAATTTCTCTATGCTGAGTTAGAAGGAGCACTTCAGAAATCATGAAGAGATTTTACCTATTATGTTGGCTATATTGCTTTTGAGGAGTGTACCTTACTTCCTGTAAAATCGTTATAGCATCCTTATTTGAAGTAAGGCAAAAATGTGTCGAGGGAAAATAGAGACCAATGTAATAATGAAACATTAACTTTCAAGAGGCTGTAGAACAGAAAAAGGACAGACACAAATGGGAATGCAGTATACATGAGAAAACCCTTAAAATGATATCTTTTCCTGCTATAGCCATTATCTTTACAGCAGGAGTGGGAAATGATGCAAAGATATTCAAGCTCTTATGGGAAAACTGTACATTAAAATTAAAAAAGATGACTGAGGTCAAATAAATTGGATATTTGTGGGAGACTAGATAGGCCCAGAGAACACTGGAAGAAAATTTAACAAAAGCCCCATGGTCTACTTTCTATAATTATGAAATTTGACTTTGCAGACTAAAACATAGAAAATAAACAAATGAGGATTAAAATAGCACATTTTTTTGGCCTAAGAGAAACATAATGACAAGCTTGTTCTGTAAATCAGTAAATAAAACATATTCTAAAGACAAAAGAACAGAAATAAAAGCCATTAGAAAAAAGAAATCAATAATTTTGAGGCTACTGATTTCCAATGAAATTTGTCTTTCTCTTTTTCAGTGCCTGTGAAGTCTACAAACCCAAATTTTTAACTTAATTTTGAGTATTCAACCAACAAGCCTCTAATTTTTAGGTTAAACAATAGATCTATATGAAGGATTATTAACAGATAAGACAATCAGTAGTTGGTTCTAACTAGCAGTCATTTTACGGAATAATGTGTGAATCTCAATTTTGGGAAAATGAAAGCACTGCGCATCTATCCATTCATCTACCATATTAGCTAGCCATATGTATTTTAGAAATACAGTCAGCATTCTCTGTTGCTTTGTAATATTTCTTAATGATCCTAATGATCTCAGAGTGAAATTGTCATCTACAATTGGTTTTTCCCTTCCTGATTCTCAGTGAACTGAGAGCCCAATTATCTTCAAAGAACCACCATGCTCAAATACCGACTTCAGTGTTTATTACATTATAATAAGATAGGTCAGCCAGTCTGCTGCCATCAAAAAATATAAATTGTAGTGGAAATGTTTGCTTTTATTAGAAGCCTTTCTCTCTTGGCCAAGTTCACTTTTTAGCTTAGGCCCCATGTTAAGTCCAGGTGGTAACAGAGGCAACAGTAGGCACAGGTTTTGATAAATGGCATCATTATTCCTTTGGATATAAATTATGACAGCACTAACATAGAAAAGAAATAAAAACAAGCAATAAAAAGTCTTGCCTATCTTTTATGTTTTTATTATATAACAATTAAGCAGCTAAAACTGGATTATAAATCACTGAAAGAAAACTGAGAACAACTAATAAAGTATAGAATCTTTACTAATGAAAACATTTGACTTGTGTTACCACCTAATAAAAGTGTACTTTATTATCATTCCTTATTTACAAGGCATTTTCTTTACTCATGTAGTACTTGGCTACCTAACTGGTAGCCAATTTTTAAAGATCAAAGGGAAAAATTCTACATGAAACTACAATTGGTCAAATCTGCCATAACCCATCTTTTGCAATTTAGAAGCACCCACATGATAATCGGCAGTGTTTGAAACATCCACACCCCACAGGTTTGTGGCTGTAAATTTCAGCCACTCTAGCATTCGAGAAATGCAAATAATGAAAACTCATCAAAGGGCTGCCATAATTCTCACAGCTGACTAGATGAAAGCATTTCTGACTACTCAAAATTAATAGCAGCTCCCAAGGCCTTATAAGAACAGCTGTCACTGAGAAATATACTCACAAACAAATAAGCAATTCTCCAAATTTGATTTGTTAGAGGCATGAAGCAGCAACTCTTCAGGACAACTTAGGTGGGTTATTAAAGGAGTAATGAGCTACTTTCATACCTCTGGTATGATCATTTGAGCGTACCACACACAATACTTATGAACACCTACTGGATGCCTAACCCGGAGCTTGGCACATACTAGACTCTCATTAAATACCTGCTGCGTGAATGAGCAAGGCAGAATTCTTTGCTAGTGGTCCATGTGGAGTAGCCACAACTACAACAAGGACAGACCACTAACAGAAGCTGCTACCCTGTCATTACTGAAGTACTAGAACTTGGAGTTATGCTAGGTATAAAACCACAGTTGTAAACATATTGGGTTGTCGGAAAAGTCATGACGCATTTTTGCATGAAAAACAGAAAAATACATCATGACTTTTCTGACAACCCAATAGTTAGGATCACACTGACCTCGTTTTATTTGGTATAAAGATTATAACTTCTCCACATAAAATCTCACTCCTCCCAAAGCCAGGGTCAATTTTATTTAGGCATGAGCCAGTAAAGATAGATTGGGGACATTCACGTATGTCGCAACAATTTTTAAAAGTGAGAAACATTTCAGATCTGTGAGAATTTCATATCGAATTTTTAAGAATAATTATGCAACTGAACTAATTCAAAAGCTTGTATTTTCCATCTCTTACTATGATGTTAATTGTCTCTTTTAGAGACCAAGACATGACAGGAACCTGTCATTGTCATGACACTCAATAAAAGGAACTCAATATCTAGTTATCATCCATGGAAGTTTGCTATTCAGCAGATTTTTACAAGGAACAGATTTTCTTCTCTTTGGTCTCATTTGGAGCACTCCGAAAACTCTCCCTTCTTGAATGAAGTCATGGACAGGGAGACTTAGGACACAGGAGGACCAGGACTTAGGAGACGTGAACCTTGCCTTTGGCCTAACTCTTGATGTGACTTTGAACAGAACTCTGAGTATTTGAATCCTCACTTCTAAAACAAAAAAGTGGACTGCTCAGTCTTTAAGTACTTATGTTCCATCATGTGCATATAGTTCTAAACCACTGCTATTGAAGTTTCCTTGCTGGTTGCAGAGGCAGCCTCACACAATTCTACGTTCCATAGTCTTTGGTGATCAAAGAGACAATCAACATGTTTTCATTATCTAGGTTTAAAATAGCCTGTTATTAATTTTGACAAGATTACTTGTCACTTGAAATCACCTTTTATGTCTGGTGATGCATAGTAATGAAAAATCAACTAATGCTCCCAAAATGGATACAAAAGAAACAACAGGCAGTCTCTTAACCAGTGGTCCAGGGAACATCATTTGGGAGACACTTTTCCCCCCGCTACACATTCTCAGGCCCCACGTCAGATGTACTGAATCAGAATTTCCTAATTTGGGGCCTGACTCCCCGTATCTTGGAAAAGCTCCCCAACTAATTCCAACGTCTTCTGCGCCCCACCCATTCTTGAAAGCCATGATTTAATTACTGTTTATCTATCAGATGGAGAGAATGGTGAGCTACCTAGGCCTCTGCTAACGTACCAGGTCAGGCAGCTAGCAGCGTTCTGTTTTTGCTTACATAGCTGTTTGCCATTTAAAAATTCAAGAAGGCTGAGGGCTTAATGCAGCTGAATTTATCTAAGGCTAACTGGGTGCTCCCTGTGGCTATGGTTGGTAGCATTATACTTTGGGTGGTGAGTAGATATGAAACTTTTATATTAAATTTGGAATGCTGGTTACAAACCTGTTTTAAATGCGTTTCAGTGATGGATGGTAAATAGCTGTGCAAGACAAATGTAAGGCCAATAGGCCTTTGCTTTTATTTATTTATTTTTTTTTTTTTCTTCTTTGTTTTTTTTTTTTGGTTTGGTGCTGCTTTGGGGTAATTACTTGGAAAATAAAGAAGATGAGAAATGGTTCTATCAGCACAAACTGAAACTCCATATACAAATTAAATAACTTCTTGCCTAATCGTTTTCTTCCATCCCATTGGTATTTACTGGGCACTGAAAGAAAAAACAGTTGCTCTAACATAGCAATCTTTCATGTTTTACCGGAAAGCTCTGCAAACATTGTCCCCCTTAGCTCTGCAGAGAGAAGGGAGTCCCCTTGAGGATGCGGCTGATGGAGCCTGATCCTGTTTGCAACTAGGGGACTCGAATAACTCACTGTGATAACTCAGTTATGATGCAGAGAGGCAGCACGACCTGCTCCACAGAACTTATGCGCTCACCATGCACAAGCATTAAAAGCTACCTTAGCATTTATTTTGACTGTACATTTTAATACACAAAATGTCCCATTTTCATGGTTCATCCTCTTGCCTCTAGGCAGAACACCACAAGCCTGCTTCAGAATCACTCTTAGCCGAGATTACAAAAGGACCCTCAATGATGGATTCCAATGCTTAATTGCTTTCACTGTGAGATAATTCTCCAAAGAGGGAAGGTGCCTATTAGGCTCTGGCAATTGGAAAGGAGGGCTCCATGTTAAATGGACTAAAGTCCTCTAAAAATCAGACAGAGGTCGACATCTCCAAACCTCCTGGAAGGGGTGGCTTACTCAGTGATCCTCTGAGTTTGCAGCCTCATGTCCTCCTATTTAATTAAAGACATTCAGAGCCCACTAGACATTCATCCAAAAGGAGGGGAGAGGGAGAGGGACACGGGGTCTTCACTATTCATTCTGCTGGTTGCAGAGGATGTGGTTTTAAAATAGTGTTTCTTTTCAGCGTTTTGATGAGCTATGTTTTTGTCTTGATGGATTCTCAGGCTGTGATCTGGATCCATAAGTAAACTTCATGGGCATCAGACATAAACAGTAACTGCCTCTTCCATAGAGGAGAGAAGGGCAGGCACCAAGACTTTGTTCCTAAGCACATAGCTTGACTGATATTTAAAAGAATTAAACTGATTTTAATAGAGTCAAAATAATACATAGTTTTCATATAAAGAGGACTGTGGAAATGATTTGCATGATAAAATTTCAAAGACATGCTCTCTAGCAGATACTGCATAATAGTTCATAGTTGCTTTTAATAACATATTTTATCTGAGGCTCTCCATTTTTACAAACTAGCTGTGGCATTATCATTTTACAGATGTGAAATTTGAAAACACAGGGTTTAATTTGATTAAGATTCCATACAAGGTCAATGAAGGGAAACAGAGAAGGAAAGCCAGAAGGAGCTATTATTTTGCACAATACATGTCAGTATATCAAGAGCACAAATTAATTCAAAACAAAAGGGAAACCTATTTAGAATCCAGAAGAAACTGCTAGAGTTAAAAAAAGTAAAAAATAAAAACAACAGTTTCAAAAATCTTGAATAATGCAGTACCTCCAGTGAGAGCTCAGTCCACTCATACAGTGAGTCTGAAAGCAGAATGAGCATAACACTTAACATATGATCTAAGGTCACAAGCAGCCAATCCATTATTCTTTAGTATTCCTCAGGACAAAGAATTTAGGGTTTTTTTTATTCTGAAATTTATCACCATGCAAAAATAATGAACTAATTTTTTCATTGGTTTCTGCCTTTTCCCTTGCCCTCACTCTGCACTCCCTAGAGTTTCATGGGACTCAGTAGCTTCTTGTACTTTCAATTAAAAAAAAAAAGTTCATTTCTCTGGTAATAACCCTATGCTCTTTCTATTTTTCTTCAGAGACATATGTTATATCTAATGATCAACAAGTTCCTTCCCATTTTAATTGGTCCACTACCCAAGTGTATATAAAGTATCCCTGAGGGATCTCCAGTTGACATCATTCTCCTTAAGGAGACATTACAGTAAATAATTAAGCAAATAATTGTGAGTAAACAGGGGGATTAGAAGATATAGCTGAATGATGGTTAAGGAATTCTTAAAACGTTTTCACTAATGGAGGTGAAGGCCCTTGGGCTCTCAGTCTGCCCAGTTTGTGTGTTCTTTCCTAATCTTGTTTTGTTTTGTTTTGTTTTTTGTAAATTAAGTCTTTAAGAACAGTTGAGCAATTACCAAATTTCTTCACAAAGAAAGTCTGCACAAGTAGATCAGAAGACATATATTTTGAAGAATGTCCATAGGGAAGTAGTCACAGCAGTAAAAATCTAGAACTACCCATATGTCCATCAAGAGGGCTCTGGAAACCTGATAAGGTGATATGCCAACTTTGTTACTAAGTACTCTTGCTCACAGTAAAATGATAAATTGCTTGATAAATTGATCAACTATTTGTGTACTACTACTGTTGGAAGCTATAGCTTTAGATTTCTCTGAGTGAAGTGACTTTTATAACCCAGCATGTCCCTTGTGAACTCTGGAAGTTCTGTCCATGAAGATGGTCCCAGAGATACTGGCTCCCTCAATACACAATGTGTGATGCCAGAGTGGTTCTCGCATCTGTCCCACGTGGATCTCATCCCCTTGCACCTAAGCTATCACTGGGAGAAGAGCACAGGACAGCTGCGTGGACTGCTGCAGGCACTGCTAAAAAGCAGTGGTCACTGGCATATCCTTCACAGGTCACCTAGTGATAAATATGGTGTACACGAGTCCTGTGAGGATGAATGTCCAGTTGGACCCAAGAAGACCTGCTGATGGCATTGCAAATGGTTACTTCCGAGGGTTAGATTCAGAGAAACGTTCACATCCTATGTATCTTTGAAAATTTTCAATCTTTTACCATAAACACGTAGCTTGTCATCTTAAAAAAAAGATTATTGAAAAAAAAGACACTTTGGCTCCTGTCCACTACTGTATTACTAGAAACTAAAAAATATGCCTATACAGAATGGCACTGAACTGATGGTATTGAAAGACCTGATATAAAATATATCATGGAATGAATAATATGTACATAATTCATATACAAATGCATATATATGCATGTACACATGTATATGAAATCCTTAATATAGTGGGAATATTGTATACAATATTATCAATATTAACTTGGGAGATGAAGAGTAAACTGTAGAAACAAACTTAACAACTTGACTTTGAAGAACAAGTTTCTTGGGAACACTTTATATAATTCATAATGTAATTGAAGCTTCTTCGATTTTAAATAGAATACTATTTAATATCAGTCTTTTTTAAGAGAGAAAAAGGGCAAATCTATACTGAAGAATTTATTGCTATTTCATTTTAATAGATGTCACTCACAGATAAGAAGCTGTAAGTTGATCAAAATATTTATTTAAAATTTATTATAAAATTTATGAAAAATATTTCATTCACTGTCACTTTATCACTTTCAACATTTTATGTTCAGAAAATGTTTAAATTGTGTAGAATAAAAATGAAACAAAGGACAAAAATTAAAAAGATATCTTCGACAAATAAGTAATTGAAACAAAACTTGGTGACACAAGCTAATAACCTAAAGGGGGAGGAGGGCACTAATAATGCAATCAATGCATTTACTCAATAAAACAAATGTTCTTCATTGGAAATAATCATTTTATAACTTACTTCTACATACTTTAACTTCAATGTTTTATGCATTTCTCGAAAACGACTGTAACGCCTGAATACAGTCCATGTTTCATCCAGGACAGTAATCTATTAACAAGGAAAATAAAAATAAATCAGCATGAATTAGAGGAAAAAGTGACAAAAAAATGTTTTAAATAATTTAAAAATCAACAAAAAGTTATTAGCATGCAAATTTTCTCCAGAATTGAAAACATTAATCTCGCTGCATAAATAAGACTTTTAAATAATAATTGCTCTGTACCTTGAGCATGCACCTCTGGTTTCCAAATCTGGTTATAAGCAGCATGTGCCTATGTGAAGTCAGGGACAGACAGTTACCTCTTAATGACTTGTGAAAAGTGTCCCTTAACCCTCCACTTGGGTTGTAGAAAGAAAATCCCACAGGGTGACCATTCTCTCATGGCGATGTGCCCATACAAAATGTTGGTGCAGGTCACCGGATGCCACCACAGTGAACAGGAGGGAAAGAAAAACAAGAGAGGGAAAAGCAGAAAAAAGACTGAAAGAGGGAGAAAGAGAAGAGAAAGAGAAAGGGGGGGGGGAAACAAGGGCAGAGTAGAAAAAGGAGAAAAACATCTTTCTACATCTAAATGATTGCTAATATACAAACACAATATATTTCCTTATTGCAGAGGAAGAATTCTCAATTCAACCTTTAACCTGCAGTTGCTGCTGAATGAGCTGACTGGATGGAAACTCGAGCACACATCAGCTCACATACTGAGGTCACAGTGACAAGCAGAAGCTGGTAGACAATGTCACCTTTAGAATCACACCTGAAGCATGGGCTCACGAGTCTCAAATTCCTGTGTCAGTTCCCACCTTTCTTCTGAGAAGCAGACCCAAGTACTGAACCTGTAAGACATCTTTTTTAGATGTCACACAGGAATCTCAAATTCAATGTGTCTAAAATTGAACTAGACATACCAAGGTTGTCCAAAAAAATGCATACAAGTGGACACTTTGGTCAACGTTGCTCAAGCAGTAGTTCGCCGTCATCAGAATTGTCTGGATGCAGATGGTAATCACTTTGAGCACCTCTGGTAATTGCAGAAGTCAAATGTGATTTGTATTCATCTTTTATTATTGATACATATTGAGTTTTTCCTTTCTTAAAATGTGTATACATTTTTTTTTGACACCCTCTGTATTCTTGCTAGAGAATATCTAGAGCTAGAGAACTTAGTTCTTTTCTGGTATTCCATCTCAGTGCGTTTCAACATCCTCCACCAAGCTATGCCAGATAGAAGCTGAAGCCAACCTCATCTCCCCCTGCCCACTAACATGCCCACAGTAGAACAAGCAGGAGTTCCTGCTCTCCTTTTACCTCGGAAACATTTCTTAGAACTCCATCCATCCATTCTTCACCATCACTGCCATCTCATTCTAGGCAATCATGCCTCACTCTGCCAGGGCCTCTCCCAGTTATCTATGCCACATTTACCCCTTCATCCCTTCTCTGCACAATTGACAGGGGAGCTTTTAAAAACTTAAGTTGGATATTCCACCTCCCCCTTGAGGAGCTTCACGCTGCTCCTAGGAAAAGAGCCACATTATCAACCTTAAAGACCCCGACTACTGTCTGCAGCAACCTCACCTCAAGTCTCTCTCCCTTTAGGTGTCTTCACTCATGTTCACTCCCTGAATGCACATACTCCTCCCCACCTCAGGGCCTTTGCACGAGCCATGTGTCTGTATGGGAAACCTTATCCTGCACTTTAGAGACATGCCCTTCAGGAGCACAATAATTCAAACTGATGCTCCAGCATGTAAGCCATAGGGGATCAGCAGAAAAACAGAAGCAGTAGTGGAGTGAATACACATGTAGGTCATTTCGGGGGGAGGAGCGAGTCTTGAGACTTAGCCATTTTCTGGTTCACTCATTTCCCAAAGTGGCAAATAAGATGATTTGGGGGTATATAAGGATGGACATTTTCTATTTTCATCATTCTGGTTCTGTATTCATTATTCACAATTACTCTTTAAATTGATATGTTTCTTCTTATAAGTTAACTTTAAAAAGATATTTCTACCATTTCATGCATGGGGTAGAGGCCTGATCACTGTACTGTACACCTGAAGCTGATGTTGTATAATATTGCATGTCAACTATAATTAAATATATATATATGGTCACGGGACATGGAGTATAGTGTGGGAGTGGAGTCAAGGGAATTGTAATAGATATGTATGATATGGGGGGGCAGGGAGTGAGGCAGCGGATTGGGGGTGAGGGGTTGTCACTTTGAGGGGTAAAAAGTATAACTATTGCACTGTGTTGTACAGCTGAAACTAATTTTTAAAAATGTTTATTTCACAATAAAAAATAAAATAAAAAATATATTTCTATAAGAAGAAAAGGTATATACAAAAAAACCATTAAGTAAAAATAGTACAGATGCTCTGTAGCTGTAAGTTTTTAAAGCTGGCTATGCAAGCCACTCAAGCTTGGCAAACACCACTACTTGGCAGCTAAGCTGGGGGAGCCTTTCTCTCCAGTTCTCTCCTCCTCAACAGACCCCACTGAGGCACCGTGAGTAAGGCCAGCACAATCAGCAGGGATGTGACGGCTTCCTTAGGGCAACAGCACAGCAATAACACCGCCTCGGTTGGACACAAACCATGTGTCAAAGAGAACTGGAACAGGAGTGGGCATGATGCTGCCTACTTGCCAGGAAAGCTCAGAAAATTAATGGAATCACACCCGCAACCTGGGAGTAATAAGATGCAAGATGTTCATAGGTGAGACCATCCTATACTGGGACTTTGGATTCCAGAGAAAGTCATTCAAAGAACCATAAGTTCCCTTCGCCCCCCGATTAGAATGCCCATGTTTCTCCTTCCTCCTCCTGAAGTCCTCCCACTGTACCTCTTGAATTCCTGGTCAATCATCAGCAAAATCCCCTAGGTCCTCAGCCTCTTCTGGGAAGATGCCCTTCATCTCAGCTCTAACTGAAAGCTGGCTGAGGAGCCCCTTCCCCGACAGCCCTCTCATGTAGGGACTGTTTTCTCCCCACATTCTTCATGCCATTGTGCCAGGAGGTGGGTAGACATCCTTTTTCTTCAGTCCAATTTCTAAACCATTGCTCTTTTATCCTTCCTAAGGTTAATTCTCTGTGAAGCTCATGCCTTCAGGTCCTGCCACTCTACCCATCTTTCCTGCAGGCATCAGTCCGCCTTAGTCATTTCCCCAATTCCTCAAAGGCTTTATGTTCTACTCACTGTCATCTATTCTAACAGACTCTAGACCTATGGAACTCCTGCCATGCGTCATGGTGATTTCATGACCAGCAAACAATCCCTCCAACAGCCTGACATCGTGTTCCTTGACCTCTGCCCTTGCTCCTCCCCCACTCAATTGGAAAATCACAGCAATCCTCATAACCATTGTATTCAACCCCAAATCTCTGTCCCACTTTTGAAAATTCCTGGGACTAAGCTAAACCACAACCTGGTTAAATCCCACTGTCTGTTTACGCCCAGCCTGCACCTGCCTAGCACAATGTGGCTGAAGAGAAACACACCACCAAATGGACTGGTCTCATTTGGACTTTATCACAATCACCACCTTCAAGTCAGCCCGGGTGCCTCCCGCCAGTCACAATACATTTCCCAATTGCTTTCACCCTTCCATTCCCTTAGATAATAGTTATCAAAATAGTTTACTTCATCTTTCTCCTATGCCTTCATCACCTCTTTCCCTGTCCTCACTCTCAGCTGATAACCTTAATTCCCATTTCACTCAGAAAATAAAAGCAATAAAAAACAAAAAAAACAACAACATTGCCACAGCACCCTCAACCAAGTCTACTCATCTGCCACCATCTGCTCTGTACCTACCTCATCTTTTTCTCCTGTTATCAGGCATAGGCTATGTATCAGTGCTCCTAGTTAAGACAGCCCCCTGTTCTGAAACACTGCACCCCATCCCTCTTGCCTTCTGAAGGATACTGTGATACACAAATTTCTCTTCTCTATCCTGTACCAACACATTCCCAATCTCTATTAGACCATTCCCAGTAGCATTTAAACAAGCTATTATTTCTCTCATTAAACTCCCATCAATACCTCCCTTTCCCCAACTACCACTCCATTTCTACCCATCCCATAATTCAAAACTCCTTGAAAGAGTTTATTCTTGATGTCATCAATTTCTTTCCTCCCATTACCTCGATTCCACTCCAATCTACTCACCATTCCACTCAAGCTACTTTTATCCACTCTTAACAAGGTCATCAACAACCGCCATACTGCTACATCCAGTGGTTAATCCTTGGTCTTGATCTTAATCAACCGGCAGAAGCTGACACTTTTTCTCATTTGACTTACAGGTTGCCACATTGTCTTACCTGAATTTTCTTTGCTGAGATTTCTCCTCATTTCTCTGACCTCTAAACATCAAAGTGTCCCAGGGCTTAGTCCTTGAATGTGTTTTATCTTCTACCTACACTCACTCCTTTGGTGATCTCATCGCATCTCATAGCTTAAATTTATATGCTGATGACTCCCTGGATGCTCGTCTCTCTCTCCTGAACCCAGACTCATATATCCTACTGCCTACTTCATAGGTCTGCCTACTTGGAAGTCTAATATGTATCTCAATCTTAACGTGGCTAAATTTGCCAAAATTATTATCATCCAAACTCACTCCCTTCCCACTTCTATATCTCAATAAATGACAATGCCATCCGTATATGTGTTCAATCCAATGACTTTGGCATCATCTTTGATGTTCCTCTTTTTCTCACACCTCACATCCAGTCAGCAAACCTTTTCTGCCAGAGTCCAAAATATGAGAATCTGACCACTTCTCACCATCTCCGCTGTTAACATCTTGCTCTATGCCACCATCACCTGTTGCTCAGATTATTTTTAATGCCCTCCTAGTTGGTCTCCTTGCTTCTGTTTTAGTTCTTACGCCCCAATTTTCCCTTCATTTTTTTCTCAACATGGCTGTCCAAATGGTCTTGTTAAAAATTAAGTCATACGAGTGAGGCTGTTCCTTTGCTCAAATAGGACAAACTTCCAAGGTGGCCCTTCTCATCCAGGGTACAAGTTCAAGTTAATTTATTGACCTACAAGGATCTCTATGATTTCTCTCCTCCTGGGCCTCATTGGCAACCCCTCTCTCCCTTGCTCACTCTGGCTTCCTTACATATCTAGCTAGAATACCTCAAACATGCTACACAGTAAGTATGGCCTCAAGGACTTTGTATGTGATTTTTCTTCTTTCTGGTATACCCTTTTCACATGACTGGCTTCCTTACTTTCAAATCACTTTCTCAGTGAAGCCTTTTCTGGATATACCATCTAAAACTGTACCTGCCCCAACCCCCCATTCTCCATCTCCATACTACTTACACCTCTATTTTTCTACTAAACACTTTTTATTACCTAACATTACTTATATACCTTCTTTTTTTTTGGTCTGTCTTCCCCATTAGAATATAAACTCCAGGAGAATAGGAATTTTTAGCTGGTTTTCATTGCATCTGAGAAGAGTGCTTGACACATCACCAGCATTCTGAATGAAGGGTTTAGAAGATGGAGTTCCAAGATGGACTTGTCTTAAAATACACTCAGGCTCTTAGTGACAATGAATGAACAATGCCTTTTTTCATCCCTCAAGAAGGCCTCAAGCAAAATTAGGATACGGTAGGTAAACTGGAAGCCTAGCTTGTGGGGCTTTGACCTACATTTGTTGCTACCACAGCTCATTCATGTTGAAACAATTTTTGAAACCTCTGATTAATGAAATGGCTACTCCAAACTTACCTCATGAATTTGGGTTTCATTCCTCTTTCCCAGAATAGTGTCTTTATAAAGAATGCCAATTTTTCTAACAACATGCACATACCAAACACTGGGGAGGACATGATATGGCTAAGTGATTTCTTGGGCAGTAAATATCAAAGGCATTTGGGCACAAGATGATAAGACAAACAAAGGAGATAAAATTCCTGAGAGAGCCCCCAAAAGCATCCACTAACTTACATCTGCTTTCCTGACCTCACCCCCAGTGCTTATACTAGCATGTGGGATGCTACCATGGTGGGTGTGCATAACTGGAAAGAGACAGAGAAACATGGCCCAGTGTGGGAGGGATATTCTATGCTTCGTAGGTGTATTACTTTGAATTGGGTTGAATGAGGTCAGTAAAGGTATCAGAGGGATCTTTGCCCTCACTGTGTTACCCTGGTGACTTCAGGAGCCTCACCATTAATGAAGAGACAGCAGACTCCCTGTAACCATTAATGCTGTGTACAGAAGTCCCCCAAAGTGTTTAACAATGAAGATCATTATTAATATATTCTGGGTAATGATTTATTTTGTTGCCTCATACCTTACTTGATATTTTAATAAATTCACATTAATACACTCACAAACAGATCTCAAGGACTTCCGCCCTCAATGTTTCAGACTATATTCTAAGACCGTAGTTCTCTAAGTGTAATGTCTGACCAGCAGCAGCAGCTCCACTTGGGATCGTGTGCAAATTCTCAATGTCTTATCCACACTTACTTAATCAGAAACTCAGCTGGGGCCAGCAATTTGTCTCTTAACAAACCCTCCAGTGGAATCTGATGGAGGTTAAAGTCTGAGCGTCCTTGCTGTACATCAGATACAGTCACCTCCCAAAACCTACTCACCCATCTCATCCCAAGACCAAAGCCCTTAGCATGGCATTCAGGGCCTTTTCCAGGCTGATCCAACATAAACCTTTCTAAGCCCAACTCCCAGTGGATTAAAAATCTATCAATTTGTCAACAAAGAAATATGGCATATCTGTTGAACTTCTGAAGAGTCTTTTGAATGGCCTCAGTCATACACCCTGTTGTGTGACAAGTGCACCTGCTCAGGCTCCAGAAAAGCACTGGGCAACATTCCCACTCCTACTCCTTTCTCCCTGGAGAATCATCCCCCCTCCATAATTCTTTACCACGGTCACACTTTGGTCAGAGCACACATCACAGTATATTAATTACACAATTAATGTTATGCTATTAATTTATATAACTAATATTAATTATATAAATGTCTCCCTATCCTACAAGATTTTAAGCCTTTTAAGGAAATGAGCCTTCAGTAAATGAGGTAGCGGTGAGAGTACTCTCTGGTAGAGATAAACATTTATTGGGCTACCACTTATGTGCCAGGCACTATACTAGATGCTGGCAGTTTTCTGAGAGACGTAGTTAAGATTATCTTGATTTTTGAATCAGGTAAGTGTTCCAAGCTTGACCCAGATCAATCAAAATGGAGAACAAGGCCTGCTGCAATCTGGTGGTTTGTTTGAAATTCATCTGAATCAAATTATTTGGCTGTCTGCCCACTGTGCAGACAGGGCCCAGGGGCGCTGTCCGAGGTAACCTGCCCTGGGTGAATGCTTTGCTCTGTGCCCATTCCCCAGTCTTCCAGTTCTAACACTCCAACTTCCATCTAAGAAATGACAGCTCTCCTATTCAATCCAGGGAGGGCATATGACCCATTTCTGGCCCAAGTTCAAAATAAAATAATAATTATTTCAATTAGTCACACAATGGTATGATTTTTTTTAACGGCACTGAAATTATGGTGCATTCTTGATATTATTCGTAAGTCTATAGTGAGGTACAAAAAGCTTTTCAAATTCTTCACCCTTGAGATTTTCACCTGAATTCAGATTAAATACAAGGATAACGAAAGCTCAAGCTTCCTACTTTATATACATGTAGAACATTTAAATCTCTCCGTTGTCTGTCAAAATGTAAAAAGATGAAGACGATGATTAAGAATGAACATCATCAGTGCTCATGACAGAAATGGCTGGCAAGTCAACCACAGGTGTCATCTCTGCATAGGACATGGTCAAATCCCTTCTCTATAATGGAGACACTTTCATACCTAGAGCTGGAGAAATGGCACATATGAAGTTTGGAAAAACTACACAGGAAAACGAAATATGTATTAAAGTCCTATTTTGCCTCTAATTAAAATTGGGCATGGGGTGAAGGGTTGATGCAGAGAGCAGAAACAGAAGATTACAAATCAGATCAAAACACTCAATTAATTCTTCAATGTTGAGAAAGTAGAGCATCATTACTGCATAACTTTGAGAAGCCAATTTCATTACTTCTCTCTCCTGAATGGTTCCGATGATACAAATCCATCTTTTCTAGGCCATAAAATGATCAAGTGCAGCTTAAACATCATACATATATCCAGAAGAAGAACTGCATTTACTTATAAACTAGTCTCATTTGAGTGCTTTCCACAAATTTATGTTATATACATATTTTGCTGGCTTAAGGATTAGAGATTTTAAGATCGGTCCTCAATGTATATTTGCTGTGTGTAATGTCTATCAGGGCAAGGAGGAAAATCAACAGTTTTTATCCAAAGGAAAATACTCTGGTTCCCATTTAAACAGTTACTTAAAGAGTTCTCCTCAACATTTATTTTTTAACAACATTTGGAGAAGCTATGTCAAGTATATAAAAATAAATTTCCTTTTATTTAGTAACAGCTTGGAGGAAATGGTCTAATATTAACCTAGTATATACTAAAAATGTCAGGTTTTTGCAAAATATAATCTTATGAAGCAACATAGCTATGAACATGTTTGCAGAAACATGAAATATTTTCCAAATGTTTCAATCTGTTTAGTAACATGCATTAATGCATTAGGTTTAATTAAAACCTCTTCAGACAACTGTTACAAATGGAACTAAACCAGAGGTGGTGAAAAAAGTCAACACTCCAGTAATCACAGTGACATCTCCTAGATATCAGTCTGCCATTCAGTGACTCCTGGCTCTGGTCAACCTCTAAGATCGCCAAATCTTTCCGAGGAAAGACAACACCAGTGCTTTTGGATTTCCAATAGGGTTGCTCACCCAACATGTGCCGAAGCCACTGTCTTCATTGTGACTGCCCATAACCTCTCCTAGTCTTCTAGCTCACCTCTTCCCTTCTGACTACTTGCCTGTATGCTGGATGCCTTTTCAGTCTTCCTGCCAGTGGGAGACAAGCATCTTAAAACCTCTTCCTGCCTAGACCTTCTGGTGAGTCCTCATCAGAACAATCACCCAAATCAGGCAGCCTATACTGTCACCACCACCACCAGCCCTCCCCAGAAAGACATGCATTTGCATGAAATTTATGCAATTTTAACTCAGCAGGGTCACTTTCACTTGGAAATCCTTACAAATTACATTCTCTGTGATGAATATTTCAAAATGTTCATGATTTTCAATTCTAACAGACAATGATCTTATTTTACTGAGATGATTAGGGTTGCCCAAGACGAACTCCTTCAACACCTTTTCAAAATGTTGCAACATTTCTTCTCTTCCCTTCTTCAAAGATGCTTCATCTTCCTTATTCACTTCTACCTGAAAGGAGGGTCCCTACCCAAGGTTGACGTCAGACTACACTATTTCCTATTACCAATACATCATCTGTACCTGTCTGCCCTCCAGCGTCTGTGCCGGTGTTCCCATTACCTAGAATGTCCTCTGGTCTTTCACCTCCACTCAGAAATCCACCTGTCTTTCCCAGGCAAACAAAAATGTTAAGTCTTCTTGATTGTCCCTTCATGACTGTCTTTCCTCTGCACTGTCCTATTTTTCTGAATGTGTCTCTGCCCCTGCTCCCACCCCTCCCCCACACCCTCCTTAGCAGGCACTTGAAACGTGAACTGCTTATTCATCTTCTCTGTCTTTCAATATCTTGATACTTCTAGTACGGCCTTTTTTTAAAAACAAAAAAATATTATAGGCACCAAATATTTATTAAATAATAAATGAAGAATGGAAACAGTGGAACCCAGAGTCTTGTTTCAATACATATTTTTCTATTTTATTTTCCAATTCCCTTTCTATTCTGAAATGTGGGGAGTAGAGTGACCTGCATTTTAGTCCTTTCCTGGCTTACCAGTAACTATTTAAAGTTTTTAGAGCTTAGGCATTGGGGGGAGAGTAAACAATTGTAAAACGAAGGAAAAAAATATGTCATTTACCAAATTCCTTTTGGAGAAAGAAGTCTATTGATTTAGAACAAATACTGTGATAAACAATTTGGGGTAAGAATGAATGCAAGTTGTGAGGCTCCTAAAAAACACAGCAAGAAACAAAGGGTGGTCTCTATATTGCCTATGGAGGGTGGGTCCTATTGACTTAAGAGACTTTTGTTTCTGAGTATCATGATCCTTTGTTTTTTAGTTAACTAATTTATTTTTAAATTATAGTTCATATATTAGCTTCAGGTGTACAACATAGTGATTTGACATTTATATACCTTACGAAGTGATCATGAAAAGTCTAGTAACTGTCACACAGAGTAATTATGATATTATTGAGTATATTATATTGCCTATGCTATACACTACATCCCTGTGACCTATTTTAGAACTGCAAGTTTGTACTTCTTAATCTCCTTCACTTTTTTTGGCCACCCCCATCCGCCTCCCCTCTGGCAACCATCAGTTGCTCTCTGCGTCTATGAGTCTATTTCTGTTTTGTTTGTTCATTTGTTTTGTTTTTTAGATTCCAAATATAAGTAAAATCATACAGCATTTGTCTTTCTCTGTCCAACCTATGTAACTTAGCATAATACCCTCTAGGTCCATCCACGTTGTCACAAATGACAAGATTTCATTCTTTTTTATGGCTGAATAATACTCCATTGTATATATGTGCCACCTCTTCTTTATCCATTCATCTATCAATGGACACTCAGATTGCTTCCATATCTTGGCTATTATAAATAATGCCATAATAAACAGAGGGTGTATACATGCATATCTTTTCGAATTAGTGTTTTCATTTTCTCTGGATAATACTGAAGGAATGTTCTGGCTCTTCAGGTAAGCAAGCTAGAGGATGAAAGCCATGGACATGAGCTGGAGTTGAACCCCTCCACTTAGCAAGCGGCCAGCAACTGGAGCTCCCGAAGGACATCTAAGGAGGAGGAGACGGAAGGGTGGTGCTTTGGGGAGAATATAATTGTCTAATACGGGTTTTTCAGTTATTTGCTATGAGATATGAAATGTACCTCCTCTGGTTCTCCTAGGGAAACTTCAGGCAAGTTTATATACGTTTCTTTCTGGGGAATCCAAAGGAGTACTGAGGTCTGTAGCCAAATGGTCACAAAGAAAAAGAGGCTGTGTCAGCAACCATCCAGGAATACCGGAGGCAAGGAAGTCGCTGCCACTTGAATCATGTCCACAAAATGCATAGGGAAATCCTGAATGGAGCAGGTATCTCCCCGCTACTGCAGTGGGCTCCATGAACCAAAGGCTCTACTAACTCCACAAACTCTGTCTCAAGGGTACCGAAGGTAAGAAACTGGCCCCAACAGGAGGAGCCTGGTTTTGAAGCCAGTGCACTGTGCAAGGAGAAAGGAGTGTAAGTTCCAATACCAGATCTGCCCCTGTCTGGGATGGGAGGTATATGGAGTTTGGAGAATGAAGATTCCTGAAAGTAGGAGACCCAAGCAGCTGTAATATCTTTCAGCCTTATTATTCAGGACACTCCCCAGACATCTCTCTGTGTAGATCATCACCAACAAGTACACAAAGTACCTCAGAGCCTCTGGCTTCTGAATCTGGTGTTCCATGAAGAAAGGAGCCTGGCGGTTGACCACCGAGCTACACCATACTCTACAAAACCATATGAAGTGATGCAAAATCAAACAGGGCTTTCTAGCTGACCCAAATGTCAGCCTTCTCCAATAACGATAATAACGACTTCTCTATGCTTCAATTTTAGCACTTTCAAAGTAGGGCTAATACTGTTTATTTTACCATACGTATTTTACATAGTAGTTTGAAGGATGTACAAAGACCCTAAGGTTCTGAAAAAAATGGATGCCTTTCAAATCCAAAATCATTACTGTGAAGTACTTCTCTCTTTCTGAAGCAGGTGAGAAATGAGGGGAATTATTCTTCTTTAAAATTGTGGGAAATTACAAGAATAACAGCCTAAGCAATTTTTCTTTAAATTATCCAGGTATTCAAAGGCAAAGCATGGAATGCACATTCTCTATAAGTCATCACTGGAGAATGGCATAATGAAAAGCTCTGGATTAAGACAGACCTGGATCCTGACTTTAGCCCAGTCACTAATTAGCTCTGCGACTTTGGCTAAATTATGCAACTCCCTCAGGCCTCAGTTTTTTCATCTGTAAAATGGGCTGATGATACCTAACCTGCAGATGAACCAAAAACGTGAAGCAACTAGCAGAGTGTTTGGGTACTCAATAAATGGTAACTCTCGGCACTGTGGTTACATTCCTAAAGAAAGACCTCTTATTATGTTTTAGTGAAACTCAAGGGTATCCACAGGCAGCAACTGCAAAAAGGGGAGTTTAAATAATTTGTGATTGATTTTAAAATTAATATGTGTAGGAAGAGATATAAAACTCCCCAAATTCTGAAATTAAGAGAAAACATCAGTTTTTCCCCTATATCTCTGAGACTGTTTCTGTTTACTTTGCTCATTCACTCAGTTCTTTAGATTCCACATATAAGTGAGATCATATGGTATTTGTCTTTCTCTGACTGACTTATTTCACTTAATAGTCTCTAGGTCCATCCATAGTGTTGCAAATGGTAAGATTTCATTCTTCTTTACAGCAGAGTAATACTCCATTGTGGAAATGTACCACACTTTCTTAATCCAGTCATCTACCGATGGGCATTTTGGTTGTTTCCAAGTCTTGGCTATTGTAAATAGCGCTGCAATAAACATAGGGGTGCATATATGTTTTTGACTTAGCGTCTTGGGTTTCTCTGGATAGATACCCAAGAGTGGAATTACTGGGTCATATGGTAGTTCCACTTCCAGATTTGTGAGATACCTCCATACTGATTTCCATAATGGCTGTACCAATCTGCAGTCCCACCAACAGTGCCCCAGGGTTCCCTTTTCCCCACAACCTCGCCAGCACTTGTTGTTTGTTGATTTATTGATGATAGCCATTCTGACCGGAGTGAGGTGGTATCTCATTGCGGTTTTTATTTGTATTTCTCTAATGGTTAGTGAGGTTGAACATTTTTTCAAATGCCTGTTGGCCATCTGTATGTCCTCTTTAGAGAAATGTCTCTTCATATCCTCTGCCCAATTTTTAATTGGGTTGTTTGTTTTTTCGGTGTTGAGTTGCATGAATGTTTTACAAATTTTGGATAGTAACCCCTTATCAGATATATCATTGGCTTGGGAGGGGATGGAGGTGGGGGAAAGGGAGAAGGAGAAGGGATTAGACAGCCTAAATAGGTAACTACAATATTGCCACAGGGCTATGAAAGACAGTTTGGGGAATATAATTAATAATGTTGTAAATATTTTATAGGGTGTCAGATGGTCACGTCTTATTAGGGAGACCACGTCATAGATGGGGTAGAGGCTTGATCACTGCACTGTACACATGAAGCTGATGTTGTATAATATTGCATATCAACTATAATTGAATATATATATATATATATATATACATACATATATATAGTCACGGAATGTGGAGTATAGTGTGGGAGTGGAGTCAATGGAATTGTAATAGATATGTATGATATGGGGGGGAGGTATGGGGCGGCAGATTGGGGGAGGGGGTGTCACTTCGAGGGGTAAAAAGTATAACTATTTGCACTGTGTTGTACACCTGAAACTGATTTTTAAAAAATAAAAAAATAAATTAAAAAAAGAGAGAAAACAGTAATATATTTTTATAGAGAACAAAAATTTGAAATGGAAATTCAAGGTATGTGCCTGGTGACTTAAACTCATTTCTTCTTCATCATTTCTCATATATGAAGCAATTATGTTGTGAAGATAAATACAACTGCCCAAGTAAAAGCAATATAAAAGATTAGTTGCTTTGTGTGAAAACAGGGAAAGTGAAAATGTTTTTCTTATTTTTTTCAGTGAAAGATAAAATTCTCAAAGAGATGGGAGGCTTGCTTAAAAACAAAGCTTAGGATAAAATATGATTCTTCAAGTCCCAATGTTATTTCTTTCACTTGTTATTTATGTTTAAAAATAATACAAAAACTGAATATTTGATCTAGATGGACCATGGCATAAGCAATACTCCATTCATCTCAGCTACGCTAACACGCATGCAGGGAGACAATCTATCAAGTTACTAATAAGCAGAGATTCAGATGCCAGCACACAAATCCTTCTGAACATTTATATTCTATCAAGTTGGGAGTATTTCTAAAAGATGTATATGTGCATAGTTTATCTAATAGACTGGAATGGCTCTTATTCCTGTTCTGCCAAATAAAGAGAAATTTCTCTGACTGTAAATGTGATTGCTTCAGCTCCCAAAGTGCAGATTTTCTTCGTGCTTCCTGGCAGGTCTATCCACCATCAAATTCTCCAGATTTGTCAAAGCCTTAGCAATAGCCCCAGTTTACAAAGTGCCTGCAACTTGGGCAGAATTCAAGATAAGAAGTTAAAACACACACAAAAATAACAGCAAATTTTGATAACAGGCAAGGATTTGGAAATGGCCACCCTGTTTAGGACAACTCTAAAATACGGACTCAATTTCTAACAAATGCAGAAATCAGCAATATTTACAAGGTACATTAAAATGAGCAAGCGAGAGAACCAGTATGGCTTGGAAGACTTTGATTTATCACAGACATTCAGTGCCTGGATCTACTTACTAACTGTGTGGCCTTGGGCAAGTCATTCATAATTTCCCTATTCATTAAATGCAAGTAAAATCCCCATTTTGCTACATTTTCCACATTTGTGGAAATGTCTGGCAAAGTGCCTGGGAGAATGGAGAAGGCGCTTGATAGAAAGATGTTAGTGCCCTCCCTTGAAAAGAGGTTGCAAACTCAGTTGCCTACAGGGATCAGTTCAGAACAAAACTATAAGAGGCCCCATGACTCTAAGATAACAGGGAGCATAGCAGGGGCCTGTGTATTATTTCAGCACATTCAGTCCTGCTACAGAGGATGGATGAAGCTCATAAAAAGGACTAAGCACAGCCAGTAAGCAAGCTGGAAGCTTATGCAATACAGTCAAATCTCACAGAATGTGTCGCAACAAGTAACGAGTAAGCAAGTAGCTTGTGAGACTCAACAGAATTCATAAGATGTGCTAAATATAGACCTATAACTTATAAGATGTGCCAAACATAGAATAAATGTGACAGAACAGACAAGAATGCTGCTTAGATATAGAAAGTGTTAGTCATGATCATGCCCCCAGTCCTGAAATGACCACCCTTAGTGACAAATGGCCTGATCCCATGCTGGCTCCACACGTGCTCTACCCAAGAAATGCACATGAAACCCACGGCCGTTAGCAGGCCACCGGCCAGCCACGCTCTCATGGGGCGAGCATGTGTTTCTCTGGGCACCCTGTGTCTGCCGAGGCCCCTTGCTCAAAACTCTGGTCCAGGTAAGCATGGCGGGAAAGGCTGAAGCAGCACAGAGAGGACCGGTGAACGTGGTGTGAACCTGGGGTCAGATAGAGCACTGTGTCCACCTGCCCCTGCCTCCCCAGGCTTCTCTGCGCATGTTTAAACTGATTTAATAAACTGTGTGATCAGAGACCTCATTTGCTCTGTAAGCCCTTACATACAATGCAGTCAGATTTTGTGTGAACCTAGAGGCTGCCCCTCTGTCAGGTGACCTCTGGGGCAGGAAGCTCTGAGGTCTGCGGAAAAGCCAAGGCACAAGCGCCACCCCAAGAGGAGCTGGCTGCTCTGAGGGGACGTCAGCCCAGGGTTCCCAAGTTTCCTGACATTTTACAGAAACTTGGAAAACTGGAATTTCTATGTCAGCTCGCCCAAGTTTTAAATGTTGACAACTTATTCAAAATTGTACACATTTGGCCAGGCCAGATAATGACACACATGACTCACCACCAGTTCGCTCCTGCTGTCTTGAGTTAATATGTGCCACCTGTCCCAGAATCACAGTCTGTTATGTGATCCGTTAGTGGTAAAAGGAAGACACTAAAATTTGAAGTTTTGCAATTTACCATGTCTCACCCGCATGTCTCCTCTGTCTAGGAAGGACCAGGCAGATCTGAGAGCGCTCAGAATTCCCCCAGTACTAGGGCCACGCTCATATTAAAAGGGAGGGCTCACATGACTGAAAAGAAAATGACCACCACTGCCTCAAGTGCTCAGGAATTATTTGCAGGTGGTCTACAAGTTTGTGGTTATACTTTCTTGAGATTATACTTTCTTGCTATCATTTCTTATCTTTGTTTTCTCTGCTTTTCTCCTTGTTTTCAGGCCACTGACCAGGAGTTAGAAGAAAACAAGGTTGCATTTGGAAGCAAAAGAAGACTGTTCCTATGATACTTTCAACAAAAAATCAGATGGTTAAAATTAGGACAGGTTGTATTTTAGATGTTGTGTATATGAGGTAAAGCATGTAGCCCTGGACCAAAGTGATTCTGGACAACAGGGTTGGCTTCCTACAACCATGTGAGAAAAAGCAGGGACCTTTTCTTTTCCTGAATAGTGTGAGGGGGGGGTGTGACTAGGGTGCCAGAAAACTCCTCAAAGGAGATGACACTATAACACGTGCTCCCATGAGCGAAGGGCTGGAGCATGCCCAGGAGCTCAGGATACAGCCCAGAGGATAGACAGTGGGCAGATGTCACCCCTCTCTGCAGACAAGCCAGAACAAAACTAAACTACTCTATAGGTGCTGGAGGCTGCCAGGTCCAGGGTGTGTGTGCATGTGCTGGTGTGTGTGTGCATGTGTGTGTGCATGTACTGGTGTGTGTGTGTGCATGTGTGTGTGTGCATGTGTGTGTGTGCTGGTGTGTGTGTGTGCATGTGCTGGTGTGTGTGCGTGCATGTGTGTGTGTGCATGTGCTGGTGTGTGTGTGCTGCTGTGTGTGCATGTGTGTGTGCTGGTGCGTGTGTGTGTGTGCTGGTGCGTGTGTGTGCTGGTGCATGTGTATGTGTGCTGGTGTGTGTGTGTGCTGGTGCGTGTGTGTGCTGGTGCATGTGTGTGTGTGCTGGTGTGTGTGTGTGTGCTGGTGCATGTGTGTGTGTGTGCATGTGTGTGTGTGCTGGTGCGTGTGTGTGCTGGTGCATGTGTGTGTGTGCTGGTGTGTGTGTGTGTGCTGGTGCGTGTGTGTGTGTGCATGTGCATGTGTGTGTGTGTGTACACATTGGCATACAGGAGGGCAGAGTGGACAAGGTGGGAGGGCAGCAGGGAGGTAGGAGACGTCAGCTTTCTTGGACTCAGACATAGTCAAGAAGCTTGGTCTGCCCACACTCTCACTGGACAAGTAGAGAGCCAGCCACACCCTGAGGGAGATAAGGGGCGAGACGGCTAATCAATGACTGACTCCATCAGCACAGACAGAGCATGAGGAGCCCAGGGCAGGAGGTGGGGAGGGGACATGGTCACAAAATTCCTGGAGTTATGTCCAGTAAGAACACCTTGTGGCAGGGCTTGTGTGGGTCATAATACTGAGTAATTTCTACCGGGTGACCATTATCAGTCAGGTCCTGTGTGAGGGCTGGGGACAGTGCTTCAGAGGCTGATGGGGCGGGGTCCATCACACATCTGCAGGAGAAGGCCAGCAATAAACAGGACAGTGACTGAAAAAAGAAAACAGTGTGACTGCATACGGGCTGCAACATCTGCTGTGAAGGGAATAACCAGGTGATGGAATGGAGGGTGCGGGAGGGGCACTATGGCAGGTGTCAACACTCTAGGAAGGAGCCAGGAAGACAATCTTGAAAGATTATGCTCACTTTTTTTTTTTCAGCTGAGCCATCCTGCCACCTGTTGGCAGCTCAGCGGCAGCTCAGCTCGGGCTGGGCATCAAACCGCTGTTACTCAGAGCTCAAACTCTTGAGCGAGCTCTTAACCAACTGAGCCACTCGGCCGGCCCCAAGATTACTCTCACTTTTAACAGAAATGAAAACTCTCAGGAAACAACATATTGAAAAAATATACCAGTGTTGGCTTGTTTCTTTATATTACCATGTTAATATGTAAATTAAAAGGCAGGAAATTTAAAACAATGCTGGAAACATCAGCTTATTTCTACAACAAGAATATGACAGCCTCTATTATTAGCCTTAACCATAGATTTCCTAGACCGGTGTTTTGTATCATGCTGAAATATAATTTAAAAATTAAATTCTATCCATTCGGGTTCTAGCTAACTGAAAATGGCAAGTATAATGCAATGTAATTGATTTCACATATCAATCACTGGAAAGCATTTGAAGCAGGAATTTTAAAATGACTGTTTCAATCCAGTTAGTGGTATTACCTGTGACAGCTGCTGTTTCATGCAAGCACATGTTGTACAGGTACTTTCTGCTGACCAGCAGGTGACATTCAACAATATTCAGCACAGACTGTGCTCTTATCAGGGAGTAGCCAGAACACCCTCAGCTTCTCTGCCCGCCTCTGACATCAGTCAGCAGGACAAACGTCTTTTGAAGTAAATGTGGACACAGTCCCAGAAGGAGGTGCTATTGGGACCCACTGGAAGGTATAACTGCAAGGACAATGGGAACTGATGCCTTAACTCAGGGGTTCCCAGGCATGTGCCTTTCAAGGACCAGTAAAATAAAGAGGGGGGGGTGCAAAGTGGAGATGACAACTTTCTGTATTGTCAAATAAGGACATTAAAACAAACACAAATCCACAAATTGTGATATAACCATACAATGGGATTCTACTTAGCAATAAAGAAAAACCAAATTACTATTATACTCAGCTACATGCATGAATTTCCAAAACATCAAAAGTGCAAGCAGCCAGACACAAAGGAAAAAACGCTGCCTGGTCCCAGTTACATGGCATGCGGAACAGACACAACTAATCTGTCCTTAGAGAAAGCAAACCAGTGCTCGCCTAAAGGCTGGGCATGGGCGATGACTATAAAGGGGCAAGAGAAACCTCTGGAAAGACTGGAAAGTTCTAAATCTTAACTGGTTACATGGGTGTATACATATGTCAAAACTCACCAAACTACACTTAAAAATGTATGCATTTCATTGTATGTAAACTATGCCTCAACACAGTTGATTAAATAAATTGTGACCAGAAACAGATAGCGCATAAAAGAAAGTTGTTTTTAATTCCCATAGTAAAAATGACATAAAGGATAGCCCTTTTGAATTAAATATATTTTTGTTTAATAAAAAGCTCTATTTTCTCATTTTAAAGCCCAGTGATGGAAACCTCCTCAGGGCCCATCAGGGGTCAGAAGATGAACATGTCAGAACCACTGTTGTCTCCTTTCCTCCCGCCCAGATTCCACTCCCTGAACCTTACCTTGAACATTCCTTTAACAAGGCTCACCACTACTTCATTCTGTACTGATCAGACCACCGGAGCAGCTGGATTGGGGATGAAAATAAAAATGGCCAGGAAGAAGGAATGGTTTCAGTAACTGAGGAATTCTATCTAATGATGGGTGGGCAGAAAAGGGCAGGGGGCAGAGGGACAAGGAAGGGTGAGGGAGAAGCTAAAAGGAGGGGAACTTGGGCAGCCAGACCTCCATGTGCTATCTCTTCCCAGGCTCTCTGACACCTCCCAGCTCAGCTAGTGGAGACGTATACCCAGTGTGCCCTGTTTGTTCATGAGTCAGAACAGCCCCTGAAATGAACTGGCAGTGACCACCAGCAAGTTACACAGTCAACAGGGGTCTTTTCCAGGTGTCAAGACCCTGCCCTACTGGTTAGAGGGCACAAGGCCTTGCTAAGTGCATTCAGGACCCTAGAAGACCAGTAAGGCCATCATGGGGGGAAGGATGAAAAACAAAAATTGATTTTTTTAAGGAGAAGTGGAAAAGTAGAAATGGAAAAGTTTCTGAAGTAGAAAGTGCAATAATATAAAATATATACATTAAGATGAGATTTTCCTTTAAAGATCTAAAATAAAACAGAATAGGCTGTTTTGAAATTAATATTTTTTACCTTAACCTTTTTAAAGCCACTGGCTCACCAGGAGAATTTAGTAGTAGCCAAACTATTTCCTAAGTGTGACGATTTGTTCTAGAAAATATTGCCTCTGCATGAAATAGTCAAATAATGGCTGGAAAAGTTTGGCATACTTAATATTAAAAGTCAGAATGTTTAGGAAAATCAAATCATAAAAAAAAAAAGACACAATTGAACATTGAAAGGCATTAAGGGGATTCCAAAGGTAAAATCTCACTCATTCCCCACAACTTTTTAAAATTAGTTCATTTATTTTTAATAAACACCCAGCATTCAGTACATGGCAGGCACTGTTCTAAGTACTCTGCCTACCTAAGCGCATGCGCTCCTCCTAACCAACCCAACTGGGCTGCTTTCACTGTCCCCATTTTACAGATGAGGCACAGTGAGGCTGCCTGACTTGTCCAGGTTACCTGGAGGAGACAGAGCAGGACAGCACTACTCCAACAGCTAGGCTTTGCTACAGCTCGGCCATTTTTGCTAATTTTGTTCAGGGGAGGGAGAGTGTATTCATGTCATGTTTGTTTCTAGTTCTGGGCCCTGATGCTTCTGTGACTGGGTAGCCCCACAAGAATGTGAGGCCTTCAGCACACCTAGCTGTGAATGCATCAGGGGCCCTTTCTACAAGATGAACTAGGAATTCTCCAGACAAATGCTAACAGGTCATTCCTGATGCTAATGGTTATAGCACCTGGGAGAAGCACAAAAATGAAACAGAGCGATGATGTGCTTTGAGAACTTCACTTTGATAAGTTCAAAGAAAGCAAACTCTTTGGATTTTATATATTTTGAAGTGAAAGCCTCAATTCTGAAGGGCCTCACATGATTTTTTGGTATTTGGTTTCTCTAACTTGCCTTTATAGTATAGCATCTTCACTATTTTGGCCAGGCTTGCATATAGTCTGGACTACTTATTATTTGCTTTCAACTTTTATTTAAATCAACTCAGTTTTTCTTTCTTTTTCCTTTTTTAGGTATAATCAACATACAACATTATATTAGTTTCATTTAATCAACATAATGATTAAATATTTGTATACATTGCAAAATGATTACCACAATAAGTCTAGTTAACATCTGACACCATACAGTTACAAAAATATTTTTCTTGTGATGAGAACTTTTAATATTTACTCTCTTAGCAACTTTCAAATATGGAATACAGTATTATTAACTATAATCACCGTGCTGTACAGTGCATCCCCAGGACATATTTATTTTATAACTGGAACCTTCTAACTTTTGATTCTGTTCACCTATCTCACCCTCTCTTCTGCCCCTCAACCTCTCAGCCCCCTCTGGCAGCAACCAATCTGTTCTTTGTATTGAGCTATGGGTTTCTTGTTTGTTTGTTTTTTTAGATCCCACATGTAAATGAAATCATACTAAATCAACTCAGTTTTAAAAAACTGAAGATCTTCATTATCCATGTCTTAGTGTTATGCATAAAATTGACTTAAACTTATGTTTTATTAACATATTTATCTATTAAAAATAAATCTATGCACAAACTAAAATCACTGCATGTCCTCTAGTGCTGTGAGCTCTATGTTTTGGAGAACTCACATTCTGAGCTGGTGAAAGCCAGTATTTACCTTCTAATTAAAAATATGGAAATAATACAAACACACCTTCAGAAATTTATTTTTATGTATGCATATGCCATTAAATGTATGTACAAATGGAATGCTACACACACACACACACACACACAAATTTCCAATGGCTGAGAAAAGGAACTGAGCAGGAATAAGGCATTAAGCTATGGGCAGTGGAAAGTACTGGATCAAGGACAGAGTATAACATTAGTAATTTGCACCGTTTCTCCAGGGAGACAGAAAGAACATGCACGCCTGAAAGGAGGAATCCCCTGGGGGGGAAACAGGGGCAAGGAGTGGGGAGGGCTGGCGCCAGGCTCCCTTCCCTCTGCCTCCCTAAGTAGCAGCTCCTTGTTTATCTGTTTTCTACAGTGTCCTTACTCACAAGGCATTTTTTGAACAAAGGGCTCTCTGCTAAAAAGAAATTTGGAAACCAAAGGTACTATTCAATTTTTTCATTTTACCCTTGAGGCAACTGAGGCTCAGAGAAGGGAAAGCCCTAAGAGGCACTCAGCAAACTGCAGCAGAATCAGAGCCTAAAGAACTCAACATCCAGATTCCCCGTCTGATGTCTTTGTGACCAAGACCACCTCTGTGAACACCCTCACACAGCCATATACTGGTATCTTCGGTGGACGTCATTACATCAATACTCTTGCCTAGCCTCAAAAATGAAAAAGTGTAATTAATCATTAATTCCTTGAGGAGAGGACAGTGGCCAACAATATTTAATAGAGTGTTATGAGTCAATGGAAATAAATTAGGAATAAGATGAAGTCATTATTTCGGAAAATATGACATAAGGAAACAGGCACATCTCTTCCTGAAAAGTTGTGTAAGTCAAATAATGCCTAAAACACATTAGGAAAGCTTCCTAATTAGTAATAGAAACAATAATAAAAACAGCAATAACTATAATTAATTATCACATACCAGACACTAGACTCAGCATTTTATTAGCACTGAAATCCCTGTGACATAAATATTATTATTCTCATTTTATAGGTAAGAAAATTGAACCCAAGCCCATGAGTAGGGTGACCAACTGTCCTGGTTTACCTGGCACTACTGTGTTTCCCAGAACATGGAACTTTCAATGCTGAATTTGGGAAAACCCTGGGCCACCTGAGATGGTTGCTTACTACTGTGGGGCTGGTGAGTGACAACAACTTTCACGTGTGCCTGGCTCCCCAACCACCACCACTTTCTATGGAATAACTCCCCTCCATGTGCTCCAGTCAAAATTTTCACATACTGGTTTAAAGGAGGGAGTGACCAATATCTTACAAAACAAGATATTCACATGTAGCTTCTCCTTTTACAGAAACGACAAAGAAAGTACTGCATAGTCTCAACCTCCATTCCTCCAGAAGAGTAAAGAAGGGACACTTACCTTGACCTCAAACTCGAAGTGCTCGTCCTTTCCTTGCCCACAGAGAACATAGCGTGGAATACTAATTTTAATTGGGTCCTTCAGGTCATCTGGATTTGCTCCGAAAGAGCGAGATATCATCCGCTATCAAAGGCACATCAGAAGGGGAGAACAAAGAGAACCAAGATCACTCAGTTGCAAATACCTTGCTTGGGCAGGCAGGAGAAAATATGTTTCAGGTAGAGAAAAGAGCATCAAACTAGTAGAGTTTATTTAGAAAAATGATGGTTTCCTTTGAAAGAGAAATGCTAAGTCTCTCTCATAACAAAAGACCATTTCTTTAGGTATACCATTCCCAGAAGTTAGGGCAAAAGCACTTCAAAATGTTGTTTCGCTTTGAAGTTCCTTCCAATTTATAAGAACAAATGAAGAAAGAGACAGATTACATATTCTGACTTTCAAAGAAATCAGTCTAAACCAGGTTCCTTTCTGAAAAGTCTTGATCATCTAACTTATTTTTTCTCCACAGACTATCAGATTGCTCCAAAAGCTAGAGATTTTATTCAAACTTACTTCATTTTTAAATTCTAGGCATTTTTATAAGCCAGTGTAGTGTGGAAAGTTCTTTAAACCACAATTAAAACAAATCCCAAGTATTTTCTTTAGGCTCCATTTGATTAATAATCAACTAGGGTCTGACAAATATTTATGGTCTGGACGGTGGGAAGCCAGAGGGATCTGAGGAAGAGGCATTATGAAAAAAATAAATCTTCAAAATGAGTTCTCTTGAGTGTGAATGCAAAGAAATCTCCGAACAACCTTATCATTTGGACTAAACTGGGGCTTTAGAAAACGTAAGAAAGTATGTTTTTGAAGCAGTAGCAATAATAAAATAATTATAATCACAATTATAGTTGCACTTATTGAATACTTATTATATACCAAAAACTTCACTTACTAGTTTATATGCATTGTTGCATTTAATCTTCACAGTCTCCTATGAGGTGCTTACCTTTGTTAACCCTATTTATCAGATGAGAGGCCCAAGACAGACCTTAGGTAACTTGACAGAGGTAAGTGGTAGAGCCAGGATTCGAACTCAGGCTAATGCAGAGCCCAACTACATCATCACTATGCCATACTGCTACAGTGAAATTTTAAAATAATTTTATCCATCAGAGATAAACTGAGCTAATGAACACTTCAACATAAACAGAATTTAAGATGGGAGCTTCATGGGCTGGCGGAGTGGCTTGTTGGTTAAGAGTTGGCTTGGGAGTGTGAGTTCTGAGCAGCTAGGCCACTGGTTCGGATCCCACATGGGCCAGTGACGCTGCGCCCTCTACAGCTAAGATGGTGAACAACAGCTCGACGTGGAGTTGGGCTGCCGTGAGTCACCAGCGACGGCGTAGGCTGCAGTGGGGCTGCAGTGGGCTGCCGTGAGCCACCGTGAGTGGCCGTCCAATGGCCGGCGACCGATCTGCCTCAGCTGGGAAGAGTGCAATAATCACAATACCAACATGGGCCAGTGAAGTGACGTCCTCCACAACTAGACTGAAGAACAAAAAGACAGCAACTTGTCTGTT